>NW_024070204.1:27259090-27790174 GCF_014754425.2 Oryx dammah
GAGAGAGAGAGAAAGAGAGAGAGAGAGAGAGAAACAGCTTAGGAAAAGTTTCTGTTTACAACTCATTTCTGTTCTATTTCTATTACTGAAGAATGAAACCTGACCAAAAACAAGATTATGAGTTATTTGTTTTTTTTTTAATTTTGCAACACATGAGAAACTTCAAGCTGGAAGAATAAATTAGCAGATCTATATGGGTAGAGAGACACTTTCTAATTGCAAAATATATATCTTTATGTATATATATATATATATCCATATATATGCAAAAATATATCTTTACCAGTGAGCTACCTGGGAAGCCCCTAGTAGAGTACAAGATGAGATCGAATATATGACTTTCAATAATGAGAATCAATAAAGACAAAAAATGAAACTTTGTAATGAATAATGATCTAAATATTCACCTGAGGATTTATTCCTTTGTTGAAGTTTTTTGGAGCAATGGGCTATATTGTTTGAATCAACACTGATGTGTATTGCCATAAATAAGGGATTTTTCAAGCTGGTTCCATGTGGTCTAAAATTATTTTATTTATTACTAAAAGGAATGGCTCAGACAAGTCCTGCTATGGAAACAAATTTATTGTCTGTGCTACTCACCTGTGTTATTTCTCCATATATTACCATTGATATATATTATCCATTCTTCACAGCAATGGCTTTGCAGTGAGAAATTAAATATCTCATTGTCTTTCTCCGTCCATTTTACATTATAATGTTTCTGAGCAGACTTTTACAATTCTCTCAGAGTTATAGCAGATCTTTAAATAGAAACAAAGTTAAAACAAAGATCTTAAGACTTAGTTGAAAATTTCTTTTTTATTTTATATGTGGGATGTTTAAGCAAAATATGCTTTCTTCTAAAATATGTTTTCTTCTATTTTTAAGATGAAAACAAATAAGTGGTATGTCAGTGGAATTATCTGGAGCTGACTCCATCTTAAATAAAAGCAAGACTAGACTAGAGACAGTCTAAAATAGATATTGTGACAGAAAAAGGAAAAATAATTATTTATTTTACATTCCTTTATTCTAACATTTTAACCTATTCTATACTATGCTATACCACATGTTATAAAATGTGAAAATAAATAAAAGAAAACTTCATGTGAAATTGTATCAGGAAGGTCTGCAGGAAGCACTCTCATGCACATACCAGACTGAGCCAGCAGAAGGAGGTCCAGAAGTGACTATAATGAGGTCTGTTTGTATAGAATTCTTTGTGTAACATTCTCTGGGCTTCAGCTATTTATCCATGATGTTACAAACGTTCCTGTTCTTCTGGTACAAGGAGGGCCATTTTTTACACAGGAATTTCACCACGTACTTTTAAGAAAAGGAAGAAAGATCCCTCCCTGTCCTGGCAACAATGCATAAACCACCAATAAGAAACCAAAACAACCTTGAACTCGGTTTTTCTTGAGTGAACTTTTATTCAAAATAACCCTCCCCAATCTCTTCATTTGAACCTTTGTAGCAACCATTGTGAAGGATTGATTCCTGACAAATCTAGATAAATGGTGCTTTATATTTTAAGTACGTTTATGCATGTTTGAAATATTATATGATTGCATTGTTTTATTTTTTAATATAAATTTATTTTTTTAATTGGAGGAGTGAAGTAAGCCAGAAAGAAAAACACCAATACAGTATACTAACGCATATATATGGAATTTAGAAAGATGGTAATGATAAGCCTGTATGCGAGACAGCAAAAGAGACACAGTTGTATAGAACAGTCTTTTGGACTTTGTGGGAGAGGGAGAGGGTGAGATGATTTGGGAGAATGGCATTGAAACATGTATAATGTCATATATGAAATGAATCTCCAGTCCAGGTTCGATGCATGATACTGGATGATTTCATTGTTTTAAAAATGATGATTTTGTATTTCAAAGGTGTTTTTTTTTTTTTAATTTTCCAGATCAGATTGAATTTTAAGGACTATAGTAATGATTTTTCAGGGTGAAAATCATTTTATACCAACTCCATTAGATTAGCAATAGATATTCCTAGATACATCCACACCAAACCTTTCTTTCTTTGTATGCAAAGATTCTTGGCTAGCTTTATCTTTGCCGCTAGGAAATATATAAAATCATTCTAAATTAGCAAAATAATGTCCATGCACAATGTATACATCCTCCGTATGTGTGTGTGTGCTAAATTGCTTCAGTCGTGTCCAATCCTTTGCGATCCTATGGACTGTAACCCGCCAGGCTCCTCTGTCCATGGGCTTCTTCAGGTAAGAATAATGGAGTGGATTGCCATGCCCTCCTCCAGGGGATGGAACCCGCGTCTCTTATGTTTCTTACAGGTAAATTCTTTATGAGTAGCACCACCTGGGAAGCCCTGTCTTTCCTATACCACTATCTTGAAAGGTGTTAAATTAAAATATAATGTATATATATAAATGCACAAATTAAAAGTGTATAGTTCAATCAATTTGCACATTGTGAGGACATTTAACCCCTACACAGTTCACAGAGCAGTACCTCATTATATTTCTCCTGCTTCTCCCTCCAAATAACCATTGTCTTTATTTCCAACAGCTTAGATAATTTTGTCTAGTTGTGTTTGGTCTGTGTGTGTGTGTGCATTGTGCATGGTAAGGGTGTGGCTTATTGTTTATGAATGTATAATTGTGTATGAATATATGTCTTCTTTAGTCTAATTTTGGGTTGAGATTCATCGGAGATGTTGCTTGTAGCAATAGTTAATTCATTTATGTTGATTTATAATTTCATCTTATAGAAATATATAACAATTGATTTATTCAGTGCATTGTTGATAAATATTTGGTTTGCTTCCAGTTTAGAGCAAGTATAGTCAAAGCTTCCACGTTTATTTTTCTTTTGTCTCTTAATGAACATATTATGTATTTCTGTTTGATACATACAATTGAAGAAAAATGTTAGTGCATGGGTATCAACAATAGATAGTGCCAATTTCCCATTTTTATCTACCCCATTGTAGCTCCATCAGTGATATATGGGTTATTCTCAATCCTATTAACTGCAGCAACCTAGTGGGTGTATAGTGTTACCTTGTTTTATTTATTTTTGCTCATGATAACTATGTCTTATATTGCCCTAATGATTAATGGGAACATTTTCATACAGTAATTGACCATTTGGATGTTCTTTTTATTTAAGTGCCTCATCAACCACCCTGTCCATTGCTTATGAGATTTTCTCTATTTTCTTATTGATTGGTAGGACTTTATATATTGTTCTGGACATAAACTTTTGTCAGTTATATGTTTTACAAATATTGTTCCTTAGTTTGTGACTTGAATATTTAATCTGATATATATGGTATTATATTAACTAGTATATTATTATATATCTTGTGGTGTTTCAAAAATTGACAAAACAGTATCTGTTGAACAGACCATCCTTTATTTATTGTCATATATCATGTCCATATATGTGAGTGTTTCTGGACTCCCAAATCTTTACCATTTATTTTATTTTTTTATTTTTTTGGTTAACCTTAATCCAAAGCATACCTTTCTAATTTATTTTCCAGTATATATAATAGTCATTAGAATAATCCATGAATTCTTTATTTTTAATTAATTACTTTTACATTACTTATACTTCATATTTTAATATCTATTTTACAATATCCACAAAAGAAACTCATTGTAATGTTTGTGCAGCATGTTTAGACCAATCTGAGCAGAATAATGTTTATCAATTTGGAAACACTGGTTGAGGAATAGGATATCATCCTGCATTTATTTAGATCTTTTAAAATGTACATCAATAAGTTTCATGGTCTTTAGTTCAAAGGACTTTTTCATTTAATATGAATATATTTCATGCCTCTTGATTTTTCTGTCAGCTATGTCATTTTCTTTCTATAAGGCTTATATCAGGTACATAAATTCAATCAATTGTTTCACAGTAGTCATATTCTAATGACATATTAGTAACATACTGATATGTTATTATTCAGTATTATATTTGAGAATAATAATAGTTTTATACCTTCCTCTAATGTGTCTTCTTCCTTAGTTCACAGAGAAAACTTTAAATTTTTCTTTTCAGTTGTATTTCAAATCTTTTTGTGGATTTTGTGAACATCCTTTATTCTTTTTGTAAATGTTCTTCTGTAAGGGATAAATATCTTTTATCCCTTATGGAAATTCTCTATTACTAGCTTAATTTTTATTAAGATTGATAAGTGAATTTTACCTAATGCTTTTAATTGGTGCTTCAGTTCAGTTCAGTTCAGTCGCTCAGTCGTGTCTGACTTTTTGCTACCCCATAAATCACAGCATGCCAGGCCTCCCTATCCATTACCAACTCCCGGAGTTCACTCAGATTCATGTCCATCGAGTCAGTGATGCCATCCAGCCATCTCATCTTCGGTCGTCCCCTTCTTCTCCTGCCCCCAATCCCTCCCAGCATCAAAGTCTTTTCCAATGAGTCATCTCTTTGCATGAGGTGGCCAAAGTACTGGAGTTTCAGCTTCAGCATCATTCCTTCCAAAGAAATCCCAGGGCTGATCTCCTTCAGAATGGACTTGTTGGATCTCCTTGCAGTCCAAGGGACTCTCAAGAGTCTTCTCCAACACCATAGTTCAAAAGCATCAATTCTTTGGCACTCAGCCTTCTTCACAGTCCAACTCTCACATCCATACATGACCACTGGAAAAACCATAGCCTTGACAAGACGGACCTTAGTCGGCAAAGTAATGTCTCTGCTTTTGAATATGATATCTAGGTTGGTCATCACTTTTCTTCCAAGGAGTAAACGTCTTTTAATTTCATGGCTGCCATCACCATCTGCAGTGATTTTGGAGCCCCCCAAAATAAAGTCTGACACTGTTTCCACTGTTTCTCCAATCTATTTCCCATGAAGTGATGGGGCCGGATGCCATGATCTTCGTTTTCTGAATGTTGAACTTTAAGCCAACTTTTTCACTCTCTTCTTTTACTTTCAAGAGGCTTTTTAGTTCCTTTTCACTCTCTGCCATAAGGGTGGTGTCATCTCCATATCTGAGGTTATTGATATTTCTCCTGGCAATCTTGATTCCAGCTTGTGTTTCTTCCAGTCCAGCGTTTCTCATGATGTACTCTGCATATAAGTTAAATAAGCATGGTGAAAATATACAGCCTTGACATACTCCTTTTCCTATTTGGAACCAGTCTGTTGTTCCATGTCCAATTCTAACTGTTGCTTCCTGACCTGCATACAGATTTCTCAGGTGGTCTGGTATTCCCATCTCTTTCAGAATTTTCCACAGTTTATTGTGATCCACACAGTCAAACACTTTGGCATAGTCAATAAAGCAGAAATAGATATTTTTCTAGAACTCTCTTGCTTTTTCCATGATCCAGCGGATGTTGGCAATTTGATCTCTGGTTCCTCTGCCTTTTCTAAAACCAGCTTGAACATCAGGAAGTTCACAGTTCACGTATTGCTGAAGCCTAGCTTGGAGAATTTTGAGCATTACTTTACTAGCTCGTGAGATGAATGCAATTGTGCGGTTGTTTGAGCATTCTTTGGCATTACCTTTCTTTGGGATTGAAATGAAAACTGAATTTTTCCAGTCCTTGTGGCCACTGCTGAGTTTTCCAAATTTGCTGGCATATTGAGTGCAGCACTTTCTCAGCATCATCTTTCAGGATTTGAAATAGCTCTACTGGAACTCCATCACCTCCACCAGCTTTTTTCGTAGTGATGCTTTCTAAGGCCCTCTTGACTTCACATTCCAAGATGTCTGGATCTACATGAGTGATCACACCATCGTGATTATCCGGGTCATGAAGATCCTTTTTGTACAGTTCTTCTGTGTATTCTTGCCATCTCTTCTTAATATCATCTGCTTCTGTTAGGCCCATACCATTTCTGTCCTTTATCGAGTCCATCTTTGCATGAAATATTCCCTTAATGTTATCATATTTTCTCTTGATTCAGTTATGATGGGAATATACTGACAAAGTCTGAATTTCAAAAGATGCTTCATTCATGGACTAATAAACTCAAAGTGTTCATAAAGAATTGTCATTCATGTATATTGTTTATATATATTTTATTTAGTATTTAGGCATTCTCACTTCTGAGTGAGAGATTGACCTGAATTTAGCAAGCAATTCTTCTTTGTCTGATCTTGGCAGAGTTTGTAGAAGATTTACACTTTTTTTACTGTAAGTTTCAAAGAATTTGTCAGAAAAATACATTGGCCTTCTTGTGGAAATTTAATCAGATACTCAAGTTATTCACTGGTTATAGAACTATATAAAATCTTCTTTCTTTTTTTATTACTTTTAATGAGTTGTATGTTGCTTTAATAAGGTTTTTGATGTACTAAGATACCCAACTCAAAAACTCTTTATCTTGTTTAGATCAGATTGTAACAAAATTGAAAGAGCGATAAAGTAGAGCTATATCCATTAATCCTAAGAAATTCTTTTTTATCTAATTCCTTTAAAATTCTCCACAATTAGTTTTCTTTCTGTGTGGTTGTATTTATGCCTCATCATTTAAATATGATTTAATGCATATAAAAATTTCTGTATAAGTGGTGATCATTATTTCTAGGTTATCAAGGTAAATCACTAGTAATATGCAGGTACTTGGACCTATGTTTCTAAATCCTGCTTTCACCTAATCTGATTAACACTTTGACATGAATAAAAAATAAAATAATGATGTGCATGTATGCTAAGATCTTCAATTATGTCTGACTCTGTACAACCCTATGAACTGTAGCCCTCCTGTCTCCTCTGTCTCCAGGCAAGAATACTGGGTTGCCTCCAGGGGATCTTCACGACCCAAGAATTGAACCCACATCTTCTGCAGCTTCTGCACTGCAGGCAGATTCTTTACTACTGAGCCACTGGGGAAGCCCCAAATAATGATATTTTATTGCAAAAATATGAAATAATATTTAAAATTAAATTTTTGGTTAGTTGGTGTGATGATGCAGCTCTTTGCATATCACAGAAAACATGAGATGAAGGATGCCATTTATATCAATTTAGGTTAACATCAAAGAAGAATCCTATGAAATATTAATGGGAGCAGGATTAAAGTATGTATAGGTAATTTCTAAAGATTCTACAAAGCATTTTTGCAGAGTTTATAATACCCTGTAATTGGATAAACGTCAGGATTATTATTTTCCCATATGACTTTCATTTTGCACAAGTACAAATTTAAATGATTCAAAATTTAAATATAGTAACAGGAAGCAACCAGTCTCATTATAAACGTAGATTTACAGGAGTCCAAGTGCTAGCTTATTCCTGCTGCTTCCCTCAAAGTAATTCTTACTGAAAATACTAGTCACATGTATAAGCTAACAATATACATTTTTTTCTTGTGACCTATCATTTAATTGTAGAGAAGTACACCATTAATCGTCATTCTGATTATAAAATGAAAGCAGAATGAAAATTCAGTTTATTTATTCAGAACATGAAATAACAATATTCCTTGTAATATTAAGGAGACTATAAAGTACATCTCAGTCTCACCACAATTACAAGTTACATCAGTAAATGTAATTTCTCTGTACCATAGCAATTACTTTAAACTGCTTAGCCTTCAGTTATATGAGGGTTTTGTTTTTTGAACAATATCAGGCCATTAAATGTGCTGACTGGTGTTATCATTTCATTTTCCTTTCCTTCTGAAGCTCGTGACAATGAAAGCATTTCTGCAGATTCTATACAAAGTCACAAACAAAGTCACCGGGCTGGAGCTTGTCACCCAATAATAGACTTCGTCATTTATGAGTTCCCACTTTATGGCACTCCTGAAATGCTTTCACCTGAACCATTACTGAGCAACCTGAATCATGAGGATAAATCTGCCACTGTGTTCTGCATACAATGACAGATCATCTAAAGGGCGAAAGAGTCTCAGTGAGAAGAGAGCCACTTCTATCAGACCTCCCCTCTGCCTATCTATATGCATGCCTGAGCAGGAGGAAACTCTTGCTTTCTTACAATATTATTTATTGGAAGTTGTACTCCATTGCATTTTTCACTTACAATTTGACAATTCCTCCTACAGTGTGGTTGCTGCAGCAAACACATACTTCTCTTCTGTAGTAACTGCTGTCAGCAAAGGAGAGTTAATTTCCTTCTTCCTGATTCTCAATTTGAGCATCTATGTGCCAGGCATTCTGCCTGCATTTTGCTTCAATATTTCATTTAGTTTTCATGGCAGCTCTATGGAATGGGTATTATTATTTTCATAATATAGTGGATATTATTATTTTTTCATAAAAAAGATCTCAGTTACAAACCTAGTTAAGTAGTGCAATAACTATTCAACCTTGATTTTCTCTGATTCCAAACTCTGCCCTTTCAATGGGCTGTGTCTCTATCTTTTGTGCACATAATGTGCTATTAGCATTGTTTTCTAGAATGTATTATTAGCATTGTATTCTTTTCATTTTTTAAACCATGAAGTATATATACATATACATACATACAAGTATGCATACAACTGCTGCTGTATATAACTTAGATATACAATTAAATTTGATGATAAGCCAAACAATATATTTAGAAGTCAGCTTCATAACTTAAAAAATCCTTGTTTATTCCCTGTCAAATTCATTCTCTTGGGAGTAATAACCACTTTTTCCAAATTATGTGTTACTAAGCATCTCTCTTTTAGAGTTTTACTGTGTTATGTATGTATAGTTACTTAGTTCATTTCTTTTTTCATTTCCAGTGCATTTCCAATTTACATAAATGAAATTAGTTTTCTTCTTTTGAAGCTTGCTATTCTCAGTTAACGTTATACTTTTAAGATTCATCCAATTTGACACACGTACCTGCAGTCTTGGGCTTCCCAGGTGGCACTAGTGATAAAGAACCCACGGCCAATGCAGGAGACAAGAGACATGGGTTCAATCCCATGGCTACCCACTCCAGTATTCTTGCTTGGAGAATCCCATGGACAGACAGAGCCTGGTGGGCTACAGTCCATAGGGTTACAAAGAGCCGAACACCACTGAAAAGAAGTAGCACGCACGCAGCTGCTGTTTTTTCCATTGTTGATGGAAATTGAGTGGTTTCCAGTGTTTTACTATTATGAACAGGACTGGGAGGAAAATTATGATTTCATGTCTACAGAAGCACATGTGCAAGATTGTCTCTAGGATATACACCAAGCAGTGGGATTGCTAGCTCATAAAATATGCTTGTCAACTATATGGGTAGTGGTTTAGCCGCTAAGTCATGTCCAACTCTTGCTACTGCCTGGACTGTGGCCCTCCAGGTCCCTCTTCCATGGGGTTTTCCCAGCAAGAATACTGGAGTGGGCCATTTTGTGGCAGCGAGACCCACAAATAAAGGGGAGCGCCGGGGTTGCGGCACGGAGGAGGAGCGCGGGGATCCGCGGTGGCGGCGCGGTTGGTCAGGCGGCCTGGGCAGCGAGAGGACAGCGCTGGGTCGGCCTATGTGACTGGGCGGGCACCGGCGTGGGCTCCGTCTGGAGAGGATTCAAGATGACCAACGAAGAATCTCTTCCCAAGAAGGTTCGACTGAGTGAAACAGACTTCAAAGTTATGGCATGAGATGAATTAATTCTAAGGTGGAAACAGTAGGAAGCATATGTGCAAGCTTTGAAGGGCAGGTACGCAGATCTCAACTCTAATGATGTAACTGGCTTAAGGGAATCTGAAGAAAAACTAAAGCAGCAGCAGCAAGAATCTGCACCCAGGGAAAACATTCTTGTAATGCGACTAGCAACCAAGGAGCAAGAAATGCAAGAGGGTACTACTCAGATCCAGTACCTCAAGCACGTCCAGCAGCCTAGCGTTGCACAACTGAGATCAACGGTGGACCCAGTGATCAACTTGTTATTCCTAAAAATGAAAAGTGAACTGGAACAGACTAAAGACAAACTGGAACAAGCCCAAAAAGAACTGAGTGCCTGGAAGTTTATGCCTGATAGGTAAACAAATCATACTCCCCAGTCAAGACTTCCCTGACAGTCCCACTGTGAGAAAGCTGTGGTGGGACAGCCACGTACTCGTTTCCACACCAAGACTCAGACTTTCTGAGCCAAAAAGCCACATTCTTATACTATCCAGCTTGTAAAGGTTAATGTAAAACTTACCAGATGAACCTTGTGTTTCAGATTTTTTCTCTTCCCTCTTCTCTTGCTTCAGAGGCCTGATGGCGTAGGACGATTCCAAAGAAGTGGCCACCTCTGAAAAATTCCCCTTCTAGAACACGTAGGTACTTGAGAAATGTTTCTGTTTGAAGAAAATAGAGGGAGAAACAGAAGTCTTAAGTCTGTGGCACACTGTGTCTTCAGACAGTTTGGGGGAATGAAAACCTAGAGATTAAAACCATGAATTGAACATGTAAAATTCCAGTAAATGTAAAGATGGAATATGCATCTCTCCTAACCTTGAGCATAGTGACTTAGAAACACTGTATATCAGTTTTGCAAATAAGACCGTGGACTTCGTGATTGTTGTTGAACTTCTGGGTAACACTCAAATGAGCCAAAAAGGCAAAAAGTTAATGGCAAAGTGTTGAATGCTTATCCAGGAGAATCAAGAGATTGGAAGGCAGCTGTCCCAGGGATGATATTGCACAACTTGAAGCAGAGTTGTCTTTACAGAAGAAATATAGTGAGGAGCTTAAAAGCAGTCAGGATGAACTGAATGAGTTCATCATTAAACTTGACGAAGAAGTAGAGGGTATACAGAGTACCATTCTAGTTCTTCAGCAATAACTGAAGGAGACGCACCAGCAGTTGGCTCAGTACCAACAGCAGCAGTCTCAAGCCCTAGGCCCGAATACCAGCGGGACTACATCTTCTGAGCCTGTAGGACAGGCAGAGGCCACAGGTAAAGACTGCAGTCGTCTGGCCAGCGGACCAAGTAATGGCAGTTCCTCCCAGCAAAGGATGTCTGTGTCTGGATTTCATAGGGAGGGGTATACAGCCGAAGATGACTTTCCTTCTTCTTCAAGGAATGGGAATAAGGCCTCCAGCAGCTCGGAGGAGGTAGTAGTTATGTAAACCAACTCAGTGCGGGGTATGAAAGTGTAGACTCTCCCACGGGCCGTGAAAACTTTTTCACACACCACTCAAATGACACAGACTCCAAGCATGACCCCCAAGAGGAGAAAACCGTGAGTGGGAAAGGTAACCGAACTGCGGCTTCCCGCCGCGTTCAGAATGGCTTGGACATGTAAATGTACAGGGTTCAGTTTTGTAAAAAAAAATAATAATAAAAATTCCAGCAAATTTTTATACAGTGTCATTTAATTTGGAAGAGGATACTGTCCAGTTGATTAACGCATACTTTTGTCATAATTTGCCTTTTTTGTGGGTGGTTTTTCTTTTTCTTTTTTCTTTGCTTCAATACCTCTGCCACTTTGGAAATTGTAACAGTTAATTACTTTGAATGTTGCTAAAAGGACATTTTGTGTAGGGTCAGGTTATTTTTATATGAGTTAATGTGAAGTTGTAAATGGAACTCTTTCCTTAAAGTATAACACAGTGATGTCTGTGTGAATCTGTGTCTACCCTAGAACCTGTGCTGTGTGAGGGCATTCTTACTCATGCTGTTACTATGCTTATGCACCATTCGGATTTGTCAGAGTAGATGTGGGTTTATGACTGCCAAGTTTGCCCAGTACAGTAGTTTTATCACTAAAAGTTGGACTTGTTGAAGGAGTCCTATAGTAGTTTCAGTGTTAGATACAGTTTTTCCCACCACACATCTGTGCATTTTATCTTCAGGTGATTGAATGTTTAAGAAATTTGTGTGCATGGTTACTCAGTTTTTATGAATTGTTTTATCCTGTTAATGCATATTGCTCTGTGACTCCAGTATATCTTACCTGTACTGACCAAACTTAAATAAAGATTTTTATTGTAAAGAAGAAAAAAAAAAAAAAAAGAATACTGGAGTGGGTTTCCCTTTCTTTCTCTAGGTGATCATCTAAACCCAGGGATAGAACTGGGGTCTCCCTCATTGTAGGCAAATTCTTTACCAACTGACCCACCAAGTATTGTCACAATCATATGGCTTTCTTTCTTTAATTTGTTAATGTTTAAAAACATATTGATCAATTTTCTGTTGTTAAATTAATCTAGAATTTTTGGGGAACAAACAAATAGTTCATTATATATTATTTTTTAATATATAGTCTTGAATTGTCTTGGTATTTTTTGCTCTTAATACTTTTCATTTTTAGAAGCGTAACATTTTGTTTTGTTTCTTCAACTTTCTGCAAGTACATGTGTGAGATTGGACTTAAATAACTCTTGATAAATGCTTAGAAAAAAATAATTCTAATGCTATTTGATTATTGTGTGGAATATTAAGAGGTTACTGATTTAGATTCTCTAGAGTTAAATTTTCATTTCAATTTTCTAGTTCTTTACATCTTAGTAAAATTATATTATTCAGGGAATTTATCCACATAAGTTTTCAAAACTACTAGCCTACAAACATTCAATTTTAGCATGTAATATATTTAAATTTTGATATCCTACTTTTGTACTTTTATTTACTCCTTTATTCCTATTGTAGTACATTTGTATATTCTCTTTTTATCATTATCTTGCCAGATTTGGTCTATTTGTCTCAAACATAATCCAACCACTCCTAAGTAAATATATCATTTTGAAATAATTAAAAGCCTCAGATATTTAAAATTACTCAAACCAATGGATACAATAAGAAAAAAATCTAGAAAATTAATATTTATTTGATCCCAGTTTCATATTTAAGCAAAAAATAAGTAATTATAAACTTTGGTTTCCTGTTATGAATGATATAATTTCATAAACAAAAAGTTCATCCTTCTAAAAATTGAGGTAAAAATATATAGAAAAATTAAAGATTTACTTTAAAATAATGAATGCTCTTTCTATCGTAGTTAAAAGTATTATCATGTGGTTTTGTTTTAGAGTAGTATCTCCATCTAAAGGCCTACTCTTATTTCTCTACGATATTATGATAAAAGCAGGATACTCATGAATGAGCCACTCTTTCAAGCAGTAGAAACTCATCATGGTGACAGAAAATGTAATGTTTACAAATGGAAAATGCTATGCTTATTATAAAACAGGTAATTTATTCCTAAATTTAAGAGTCATAAATATTGCACCAGTACATATAATGATAATGCTTTTATATTATCCACCTTGTAATAAAATTTTGAATACCTTTTGAAGAAGGAAAAGGCATATGGTTTCCATCTTGCAGAAGTACAATTTTATAAGTATACTTGCAGGAAAGAGTTGCTAAATGATAATAAGTAACATGCTGTGGTGTTTTAATGAATTCAGGAAGTCATTTGCTTTTTCAGTATGAATGTCTTGAAAAGTTTTTGAATATTAGTTGAATAGTGATGAAAAAGCAAACATTAAATTGCTTTGAAATGGTAGAAAGAGCTATTTGACATTCATATACAATGGGGTGACTATTTGGGGGTATTAAATATTTTATCACCTGCAATCCTTAGTTAAAAATTGTTCCTTGACCCCCCAGTAAAAATCATACCATGGAGAAACTATGATCATAAAATTTTGTACATAAGGCAGAATTTTTTAATACCCCTTATATAATGTTTCCAATAACCCTGTAATATGTTTGCTGCATTAAGCTAGAGAGGGAGGATATAGCAAGGAGAAAAGTGAGATAGACGACCGTCCTTTCTGATCTAAAGAAACTGAAGGAGAAAGTGAGTGAAGTACGAGAGCCCATTGCTCATATATCTGCTTCTTCACAATGAAACCTCAAGGTGGAGTTTGGAGTTCTAGGAGAGGCTTCCAACCAGTGGAGACACCTGAAGCTGCAGATTCAGGAGCCTGAAAAACAGATTGTCCAGGGGGATAGATTCAGTGAAGAGAGAGGGTAGGTTTGGCAAAGGGAAAGAATAGCCAGTGGGCCTCGCAGCAGCACTGTTACATCCATTTGAACGGCACATTGTTTAGTAAGTCAGTATTTTCTTTATTTCCTGTTTGTGGCCAAAGTACCAGAGGACCATGGAGTAGCAAAGGCTAAAATATCATGACCAAACCATCACTAGCAATGAAGTCTTTAATCTAGCACAGCGAGCTCTAGTTTTTGGTGACAGCAAGGCACAGTTTAAGCCAGGTGCAATTACTTATACCAAAACACTCTCCATTTAAGGGGAGACAGAGATTCCAGACAGAAAGGGGGCAGAATTTTGTAGTTATAGCTGTGAAATCTCAGGCCCGCTGCCCTCCACCCACAAAATGTTAAGGCTCAGAAGCCACAGAGCCTCAATCTCACTCATATTTGGTACATTATTATAGAAGATATTTATCTAATCAGAAAGAAAAAAATAATTGTATCAAGGTAAATTTATCAACATCAAAAACAGATTAATGCCCCCCTAAAGATGTCCATGTCCCAATTCCCAGAACAGGGGGCAATGTTACCTTGCATGGTAAAGAGGAAAGTAAATTGTAGCTGGAATTAAGGTTATTCATCATCTGACCTTAAACTAGGGAGGATGGCTTGAAGGAGCCAGGTGTGCCTAATGTAATTACAAGCATCTTTATAAGTGGATGTGACGGCAGAAGAAACAGTGATGTGAGCTGAGAGCTCCACCAATCTTAAAAAGTCTTCCCCCCAAGAATCACCAGAAAGGAACACCCAAGCTACAGAAAAGAACGTTAAGTTTGTGGGGGATTTTTTGTTTTGTTTTGGCTATGCCAGGCAGCATGTGGGATCTTGGTTCCCAGACTAGGAAAGTTTGTGCTTTAATCCACTCACTATGTGGTAATTTGTTACAGAAGCTCTAGAAAACGAAAACAGTGAGATTAAACCAAAGTTGTTTTATGTTTTTGTTTATTTATTTTTCTCTATATTCAATGATGGGATATTTATGGGGAAAAAATTAACTTGGTTACACGGTAGTAGAAAGAAATGTGAATATACTTGTAACTCTGACAAACAGCTCTCAAAGATGGAGAAATGACCAAATTTACATTTCCTGATAAATCTTTTCAAGTGCCTAATGAAATTTGAATATTCTTCTTACAACTTTAAGATATTTTTCATCTATTCCCCTCAAAATCTACCCAGTATAAGTTCTCCTAGAATCTTAATGTCTAGGCTTCATTTTTTTTTTTTTTTAAAGCTGGAAAGCAGTTTCATGTAGATCTTGGATAATGAACTGGTTTCTGAAACTCATTATCTCTGATAGCAAGTTAATTGCATTCACTTCCAACCTGTTTTGGCAAGAGCACACTATGTGTGCTTTGTTAAGACTTTGCTACTTACATAGCCATTGAAATTAAATCCTTGGGCTCTCCTTTACTAATAACTTTCTTCTTTCATGTCCACCTGATCTCAGGCCTCTTGAACCTGGCATTATTCTTTGCCACAATCTCAGATTATTCTCACCATTTCTCACCTGGACTATGGTAACAACATATAGTTGGTCTCTCTGTTGCCATTCTATTTCCCTTCTAGATACAGGCATGCTCCTGTGATGCTTCACTTTCAAAATCCTGCTTTTGATATCAATTTGTTGGAAGTCATCACTGTATCTCTGCTCCCTACAGGCCCTAGGCCATCACCACTCCTTCTCTACAAGTTACATAATTGTGATCTGTTCATGCTCTGTGCTCAGTCATGTCCAACTCTTTGTGGCCCAGTGAATTGTAGTCCAAAAAATTCCTCTGTGCATGGAATTTTCCAGGCAAAAATACTGGAGCAGGTTGCCATTTCCTTCTATAGAGGATCTTCTGAGCCCAGGGATTGAATCTGCATTGGCAGGCAAATTCTTTATCACTAGCACCACCTAGGAAGCCCTCTTTTCTATTGTAATGTCTAATAAAGAGCTTGGAAAACTTAATATACCAAATAGTATGTGTAAATAAATATTTCAAAATAGTTAAAACCAATACTTTACACGGTAATGGATCAGAGATTATTTTGATCTTTGCTGGTATTCCACTGAGAGGAAGAAAAGCAATCTTTTTTTATCTCCTGCAGCTGAAGTTGCATTAATCACAATCAACACTCAAATTATATTCATTTTTGACAAACTAAAATTTGATCTGTGCAGTAACAGACTGATATAACTATTTTAAGAGGCTGTTGTTAATTAACCGAGGACCAGTTCAGTTCAGTTCAGTCGCTCAGTCTTGTCCGACTCTTTGTGACCCCATGAATCGCAGCACGCCAGGCCTCCCTGTTCATCACCATCTCCTGGAGTTCACTCAGACTCACGTCCATCGAGTCAGTGATGCCATCCAGCCATCTCATCCTCGGTCGTCCCCTTCTCCTCCTGCCCCCAATCCCTCCCAGCATCAGAGTTTTTTCCAGTGAGTCAACTCTTCTCATGAGGTGGCCAAAGTTCTGGAGTTTCAGCCTTAGCATCATTCCTTCCAAAGAAATCCCAGGGTTGATCTTCACAATGGACTGGTTGGATCTCCTTGTAGTCCAAGGGACTCTCAAGAGTCTTCTCCAACACCACAGTTCAAAAGCATCAATTCTTCAGCGCTCAGCCTTCTTCACAGCCCAACTCTCACATCCATACATGACCACAGGAAAAACCATAGCCTTGACTAGATGGACCTTAGTTGGCAAAGTAATGTCTCTGCTTTTGAATATGCTATCTAGGTTGGTCATAACTTTTCTTCCAAGGAGTAAGCGTCTTTTAATTTCATGGCTGCAGTCACCATCTGCAGTGATTCTGGAGCCCCCAAAAATAAAGTCTGACACTGTTTCCCCATCTATTTCCCATGAAGTGATGGGACCAGATGCCAACCAAGGATCAAGGAGACTGATATTAGTACATCAAAGAATACACCTTCAGTCCAGTGACTTCTCTGTATCTTTTGTTCAATGAATAATTGTTAGCATTATTATTGAAAGCAATCACTCAGTTTATTGATATTGATATGATCTACTGTTCATAAATTTATCAAAACTCTTAAACTAATATTAACTCACCTTTAAAAAGGTGTTTCCTGGGATTAAAAAATAGGGAAAGTACAACAAAGCAGTTCACCATTTGTTACCATCCTTAACCATTGGTCCACACCTGATTATTCCTAACAGGCCATTGTTTTTCATTCTCTACGTTTACTTTTTTCACTTGCTGATATTACTATTTGTTTCATGGTTGATGAGTGTAACTTTTAATTATGGCACCCTGCCTAGCATGGAACCTAGTCAAACTGGCACCAACCCAGACTTTAAATGGATCCTTGTTTATTTTCCCTGAGCTCTTCCTGAGGAATAGAAAAAGAGAAAGTTATTATAAAATTATTACCTTGTTATAAAACCTCTCCATTTATAAATTATACTGTTTTAAGAAGTCTTGAACTGAATACTATCTTTCATACTACTTTACCAAGCACAATGTTAATAAAAAGTATTAAAAAGGCACATAACTGATAAAAAGGCTGAGGTTTATAATAAAAATATAAGTTTTCTAGGTCACTCTGTGTATGCTCTCTTTAAAAAAAAAAATAGAGAGACAAGTGTTTTTACTTAAGAGAATTTGGAGATTCTACCCTCCTTGTGAGAGGGTTGTAAAGATGACAAATGACCTATACGTCTATGCTGAGATTGGGACGGAGTTATATATCAGTGAAATAAACTAGTTTGGAGAGAAAATATATAGGTTCTTTTAAGATTTTGTACATTGGATAAAACTTAACACAATACAGATTCCATGGAAAACACTAATAAAGTAGAAAATTCAAAGGAGAAATGTTTCAATTCCAGATTTTTCCTTTCTTAAAGAAAACTGCTGAGTACTTAATCCTGGTTGCATTTTTTTGTTTTTTAAGAAACGTTGCTATTACTGTCTTTAGCCTTAGAAAATAATCTTTCAAATGAAAAACAATGCTTCATTTTATTTATCCCTGTTATGAGCAAACCTCTCTCAAAATATTAGGTCATTCAATTGCCCTGAAGATATAGAAATTTAGAAAGTTTACAGATTTATCCCAGCTTCCAAACCAGGAAGCAGCACAGTGGGTCTCCAAGACTAGCTTTGTCAACTACAAGTCTTATAGCTACATAATACAATGTATTAGTTTCCTTGTTTTTGTTGTTTAGTTGCAAAGTTATGTCCAACTCTTTTGCAACTCCATGGACTGTAACCCACCCAGCTCTTCTGTCCATGGTATTTCACAGGCAAGAATCTAGAATAGGGGTCATTTTCTTCTCCAGGGGTTCTTCCTGAATCAGAGATTGAACCTGCATCTCTTGAATTGGCAGGCAGATTCTTTTACCAATGAGCCACCAGGGAATGCCCATTAGTTTCTTAGGGCTATTGAAACAAAATACTATGAACTGTGTGGCTTCAACAAAAGAAATGTTTTCTTTCACAGTTCTGGAGGTTAGAAGTCCAAGATCAGGGTGTCAACAGGGTTAGTTCCCTCTGAGGGCTGTTAGGGGAAGTCTGTTCAATGCCTCTCTCCTAACTTCAGGTAGTTTGGCAGGAATTTTTCACATTCCTTGGCTTCTGTTGCACCACTCAGATCTCTGCCTTCATCATCATGTGGCATTCTCCCAGTGTTCATGTCTGCCTCTGTGCCTGCCTTTCCCCTCTTTGTGTTGTTGTTCAGTTGCTCAGTTGTGTCTGACTCTTTGAGACCCCATGAACTGCAGCACGCCAGGCTTTCCTGTCCTTCACCCTCTCCCGAAGTTTGTTCAAGTTAGTGTCCATTAATTTGGTGAAGCCATCAAACCATTTCATTCTCTGTCATCCCCTAGCCTCTAGCCTTCAATTTTGCCCAGCATAAGGGTTTTTTACAATAAGTTGGCCCTTCCCATCTGGTGGCCAAAATATTGGAGCTTCAGAATCAGTTCTTCCAATGAATATTCAGGATTGACTGCCTTTATGATTAATTGGTTTGGTCTCCTTGCAGTCCAAGGGACTCTCAAGAATCTTCTCCAGAGCCACAGTTCAAAGGCATCAATTCTTCAGCACTCAACTTTTTTCATTGTCCATTTCTCACATCTGTACAAGACTACTAGCAAAACCATAGCTTTCAGTATAGGGAAATTTGGAGGCAAAATAATGTCTTTGCTTTTTAATACACTTTCTAGGTTTGTCATTGCTTTTCTTCCCCCCATTTGAAAGAGTCTAATTAGATTGGAGTAGAGCTGTTAAGTAAAAACTGCACCAGACAGGATGAATGGCCAAAGAAGATTGTATTCACAGATATTGCAGTTGTTGTCTAGACTATTACAATAGAGAAATTGAACTCAACTCTGTTGAGACAAATGGCAAGAGAATTTTTAAGCTCTGGGGTGAGCTAGTGAAAAAGCAGTGGCAGGGGTATTAGTGGAGGGGGGTGCACTGGCTACTGTGATTAGGCCATCTGTGTCTGCTAATTGGGGCCTATTGAAGTCAGGTCCCTACACTCCCACGGAGACTAGGAGATAGGGCCTCTGTCTTAATGATTATATTTCAAAGGATGACTCCCAGATCTTTGGGAAAGACATTCTTAGTTGTAAAGCAAGGTTATTTCAAGGTTAAAAAGCCTGGCAAGAGGCTGAGAGAGGATTTACATCTTAATGGAGCAGAAATAATTTACAATTGCAAGCTTTCTTTAATGTCTAAAAAGAGAGGTCAGGGCCCAGAGTTAGGAAGAAATCTATCTAAAGCTTAGTCAAGCTAAGCAGAACTATCAAGGTCCTTTTAGGAAGAGAGAGCCCACACTAATGACAACATTGAATTTGTTCCCTGAATAAAGACAGCCTTCCAAATACCCTCACTTTCTGTATTTAAGGTTAGCACTTCAACATATTTGAAATGGTGGTGGGTGTAGGGGAATTCAGCTCAAAACACATGGATATGTAACTCACTATCACTGAAAAGGAAAAAAAGTATTTCTAAAATATTTTTGATTCTTGAAATATTTTAATAGGTCAAACTAGAAAAGTTTTATAATAGAAAAGTATAAATTCCAGTGTCTTATTGAATGTTATTTTGATGCCTTCTAATGTATAGCAGAATTTTATGAAAGGAGTAATAAATGTACAATAATGACAAGTGAGTAAAGTGTTTTATCCATTATAATGTGGATAACAAAAATAAACAATGAAAACAATTTATGAAAAATTAAATGTTAGATTTATTAAGGTAATATAAAAAATCCTACAATAAATTTAGCTAAACCTCTCAAGATGAACAAATATAAGCAAAACAAACATTAATTCATATACTTGTATAATTATGCTTGGAAAAAATTAAATTTTAAAAACATCAGATTTCCAGGACTCTTAAAAATTTTATGACCCAGCAATCCCATGGCTGGGCATACACACCAAGGAAACCAGAATTGAAAGAGACACGTGTACCCCACATTGGGGTATATGTGTCGCAGCACTATTTATAATAGCCAGGACATGGAAATAACCTAGATGTCCATCAGCAGATGAATAGATAAGAGAGCTGTGGTACATATACACAATGGAATATTACTCAGCCATTAAAAAGAATACATTTGAATCAGTTCTAATGAGGTGGATGAAACTGGAGCCTATTATACAGAGTGAAGTAAGCCAGAAAGTAAAACACTAATACAGTATACTAACGCATGTATATGGAATTTAGAATGATGGTAACCATAACCCTGTATACAAGATAGCAAAAGAGACACAGATGTATAAAACAGTCTTTTGGACTCTGTGGTAGAGGAAGAGGGTGGGATGATTTGGGAGAAAGGCATTGAAACATGTATAATATCATATAAGAAACAAATCACCAGTCCAGGTTCAATGCAAGATACAGGATGCTTGGGGCTGGTGCAATGAGATGACCCTGAGGGATGGTACAGGGAGGTAGGTGGGACGGGGGTTCAGGATAGGGAACACGTGTACAACTGTGGCAGATTCATGTGGATGTATGGCAAAACCAATACAATATTGTAAAGTAATTAGCCTCCAATTAAAATGAATAAATTTAAAATTAAAAATTCTAATTCAGATGTTACATGTGTAAGATGTGTAATTTGTATGTAACCATATCCCATGTGAAGAGTTGACTCATTGGAAAAGACTCTGATGCTGGGAAGGACTGGGGGCAGGAGAGGACGGGGACAACAGAGGATGAGATGGCTGGATGGCATCACTGACTCGATGGATGTGAGTCTGAGTGAACTCCGGGAGATGGTGATGGACAGGGAGGCCTGGCGTGCTGTGATTCATGGGGTTTCAAAGAGTCGGACACGACTGAGCTACTGAACTGAGCTGATATCCCATGTGGTGATGGTTTTTCAGTCACTAAGTTGTGTCTGACTCTGTGACTGTGGGACTGAAGCATCATATGCTTCCCTGTCTTTGAGTTTTTCTCCAAATTTGCTCAAACTAATGTCCATTGTGTCAGTTTGGTGATGACCCCAACCATTTCATTCTCTGTTGCCCCCTTTTCCACCTCTCTCAGCCTTGGAAGGAAAGTTATGACCAACCTAGATAGCATATTTAAAAGCAGAGACATTACTTTGCCAACAAAGGTCTGTCTAGTCAAGGCTATGATTTTTCCAGTAGTCATGTATGGATGTGAGATTTGGACGGTGAATAAAGGTAAACGCCGAAGAATTGATGCTTTGGAACTGTGGTGTTGGAACAGACACTTGAGAGTCCCTCAGACTGCAGGAAGATCCAGCCAGTCCAGCCTAAAGGAGATCAGTCCTGGGTGTTCATTGGAAGGACTGATGTTGAAGCTGAAACTCTAATACTTTGGCCACCTCATGTGAAGAGTTGACACATTGGGAAAGACCCGACGCTGGGAGAGGTTGGGGGCAGGAGGAGAAGGGGAGGACAGAGGATGAGATGGTTGGATGGCATCACCGACTCGGTTGACGTGAGTTTGGGTAGACTCCAGGAGTTGGTGATGGACAGGGAGGCCTGGCATGCTGTGATTCATGGGGTTGCAAAGAGTCAGACATGACTGAGTGACTGAACTGAACAGCTCTTCCCAGCATCAGGGTCTTTTCAGTGAGTCAGCTCTTTACATCAGGTGGCCAAAGTATTACAGCTTCAGCATCAGTCCTTCCAGTGAATATTCAGGGTTGCTTTCCTTTAGGATTGACTGGTTTGAACTCTTTGTTTTCCAGAGGACTTTCGAGAGTCTTCTCCAGCACTACAATTTGAAAGCATCAGTTCTTTGGTGCTCAGCCTTCTTTATGATCCAACTCTCAGACCCATACATGACTACTGTAAAAACCATAGCTTTGTTTATATGGATCTTTGTTGGCAAAGTGATGTCTCTGCTTTTTAACTTGCTGTCCAGCTTTGTCATGGTTCCAAGAAGCAAGCATCTTTTAATTTCATAGCTGCAGTTAAACAACCACAGTGATTTTGGAACCCAAGAAAATAAAGTCTCTCACTGTTTCCATTGTTTTCCTATCTATTTGCCATGAAATGATGGGACCCGAAGCCCTGATCTTAGGTTTGTCAATGTTGAGCTTTAAGCCAGTTTTTTTCACTCTCTTCTTTCACTTTTATCAAGAGTCTCTTCAGTTCCTCTTCACTTTCTGCCGTTAGGGTAGTGCCATCTATATATCTGAGGTTATTGATATTTTTCCCTGCAATCTTGATTCCAGCTTGTGAGTCATCCAGCCTGGCATTTCTTATGATGTACTCTGCATATAAGTTAAATAAGCAGGGTGACAATATACAGCTTTGATGTATCTCTTTCCCAATTTGGAATCAGTCTGTTGTTTCATGTCCAGTTCCAACAGTTGCTCCTTGACCTGCATACAGCAATATGTGAACTGTGAGCTCCCTGATGTTCAAGCTGGTTTTAGAAAAGGCAGAGGAACCAGAGATCAAATTGCCAACATCACTGGATTATGGAAAAAGCAAGAGAGTTCCAGAAAAACATTTATTTTTGCTTTATTGACTATGCCAAAGCCTTTGACTGTGTGGATCACAATAAACTATGGAAAATTCTAAGAGATATGGGAATACGAGACCACCTGACCTGCCTCTTGAGAAATCTGTATGCCAGGAAGCAACAGTTAGAACTGGACATGGAACAACAGACTGATTCCAAATAGGAAAAGGAGTAAGTCAAGGCTGTATATTGTCACCCTGCTTATTTAACTTATATGCAGAGAACATCATGAGAAACGCTGGACTGAAAGAGACACAAGCTGGAATCAAGATTGCCAGGAGAAATATCAATCACCTCAGATATGGAGATGACACCACCCTTATGGCAGAAAGTGAAGAGGAAGTAAAAAGCCTCTTGATGAAAGTGAAAGAGGAGAGTGAAAAAGTTGGCTTAAAGCTCAACATTCAGAAAATGAAGATCATGGCATCCGGTCCCATCACTTCAAGGGAATAGATATGCAAACAGTGGAAACAGTGTCAGACTGTATTTTGTGGGGCTCCAAAATCACTGCAGATGGTGACTGCAGCCATGAAACTAAAAGACGCTTACTCCTTGGAAGAAAAGTGATGACCAACCTAGATAGCATATTAAAAAACAGAGACATTCCTTTGGTGACTAAGGTCCGTCTAGTCAAGGCTATGGTTTTTCCAGTAGTCATGTATGGATGTGAGAGTTGGACTGTGAAGAAGGCTGAGTGCCGAAGAATTGATGCTTTTGAACTGTAGTGTTGGAGAAGACTCTTGAGAGTCTCTTGGACTGCAAGGAGATCCAACCAGTCCATTGTGAAGATCAACCCTGGGATTCCTTTGGTGGGAATGATGCTAAAGCTGAAACTCCAATACTTTGGCGACATCATGCGAAGAGTTGACTTATTGGAAATGACTCTGATGCTGGGAGGGATTGGGGGCAGGAGGAGAAGGGGACGACAGACAATGAGATGGCTAGATGGCATCACGGACTCGATGGATGTCAATCTGAGTGAACTCCAGGAGTTGGTGATTGACAGGGAGGCCTGGTGTGCTGCAATTCATGGGTTCGCAAAGAGTCGGACATGACTGAGAGACTGAACTGAACTGACTAGACAGACATTTGTTGGCAAAGTAATGTCTGCTTTTTAATATGCTGTCTAGTTTTCTCATAACATCCAAAGAGCAAGCGTCTTTTAATTTTATGGCTTCTGTCACCATCTGCAGTGATTTTGGAGCCCCCAAAAAATAGTCTTTCACTGTTTCCACTGTTTCCCCATCTATTTGCCATGAAGTGATGGGACCAGATGCCATGATCTTAGTTTTCTGAATGTTGAGCTTTAAGCCAACTTTTTCACTCTCCTCTTTCACTTTCATCAACAGGCTCTTTAGTTCTTCTTCACTTTCTGCCATAAGGATGGTATCACCTACATATCTGAGGTTATTAATATTTCTCCTGGCAATCTTGATTCCAGCTTGCGCTTCTTGCAGCCCAGCATTTCTCATGGTGTACTCTACATATAAGTTAAATAAGCAGGGTGACAATATACAGCCTTGACTTACTCCTTTTTCTATTTGGAATCAGTCTGTTGTTCCATGTCCAGTTCAAACTGTTGCTTCCTGACCTGCATACACATTTCTCAAGAGGCAAGTCAGGTGGTCTCGTATTCCTATCTCTTTCAGAGTTTTCCACAGTTTATTGTGATCCACACAGTCAAACGCTTTGGCATAGTCAATAAAACAGAAACAGATGTTTTTCTGGAACTCTCTTGCTTTTTCCATGATCCAGCAGATGTTGGCAATTTGATCTCTGGTTCCTCTGCCTTTTCTAATACCAGCTTGAATATCTGGAAATTCACGGTTCACATATTGCTGAAGCCTGGCTTGGAGAATTTTGAGCATTACTTTACTAGCATGTGAGATGAGTACAATGTGCAGTAGTTTGAGCATTCTTTGGCATTGCCTTTCTTTGGAATTGGAATGAAAACTGACCTTTTCCAGTCCTGTGGCCACTGCTGAGTTTTCCAAATTTGCTGGCATATTGAGTGCAGCACTTTCACAGCATCATCTTTCAGGATTTGAAATAGCTCAACTGGGATTCCATCACCTCCACTGGTTTTGTTGGTAATGATGCTTCCTAAGACCCACTCAACTCACCTTCCCAAGGATGTTTGAGTCTAGGTGAGTCATCACAGCATCATTGTTATCTGGATCATGAAGATCATTTTTCTACAATTCTTCTGTATATTCTTGCCACTTTGTCTTAATATCTTCTGCTTCTGTTAGGCCCATAAAATTTCTGTCCTTTATTGAGCCCATCTTTGCATGAAATGTTCCCTTGGTATCTCTAATTTTCTTGAAGAGATCTCTAGTCTTTCCCATTCTATTGTTTTCCTCTATTTCTTTGCATTGATTACTGAGGAAGGCTTTCTTATCTCTCCTTGCTATTTTCTGAAACTCTGCATTCAAATGGGTATATTTTTATACCCATGAGTATATCTTTCCTTTTCTCCTTTGCTTTTTGCTTCTGTTCTTTTCACAGCTATTTGTAAGGCCTCCTCAGACAGCCTTTTTTTTTTTTTTTTTTTGCATTTCTTTTTCTTGGGGATGGTCTTGATCCCTGTCTCTTGCACAATGTTATGAACCTCTGTCCATAGTTCATCAGGAACTCTGTCTATCAGATGTATTCCCTTAAATCTGTTTCTCACTTCCACTGTCTAATTGTAAGGGATTTGATTTAGGTCCTACCTGAACTGTCTAGTGGTCCCCCTGACTTTCTTTAAGTCTGAATTTGGCACTAAGGAGTGCATGATTTGAGCCATGTCAGCTCCTGGTCTTGTTTTTGCTGACTATATAGAGCTTCTCCATCTTTGGCTGCAAAGAATATAATCAATCTGATTTTGGTGTTGACCATCTGGTGATGTCCATGTGTACCATCTTCTCTTGTGGTATTGGAAGATGGTGTTTGCAATAACCACTGCATTCTCTTGGCAGAACTCTATTAGCCTTTGCCCTGCTTCATTCCATATTCCAAGGCCAAATTTGCCTGTTACTCCAGGTGTTTCTTGACTTGCTACTTTTGCATTCCAGTCCTCTATAATGAAAAGGACATCTTTTTTGGGGTATTAGATCTAAAAGGTCGTGTAGGTCTTCATAGAACCGTTCAGCTTCTTCAGCATTACTGGTTGGGGCATAACTTGGATTACCATGATCCTGAATGGTTTGCCTTGGAAACCAACAGAGATCATACTGTCATTTTTGAGATTTGCATCCAAGTACTGCATTTCAGGCTCTTTTGTTGACTATGATGGTTACTCCATTTCTTCTAAAGGATTCCTGCCCACAGTAGTAGACATAATGGTCATCTGAGTTAAATTTACCCATTCCATTCCATTTTAGTTCTCTGATTCCTAGAATGTTGACATTCACTCGCCATCTCCTGTTTGACAACTTCCAATTTGCCTTGATTCATGGACCTAACATTCCAGGTTCCTATGCAGTATTACTCTGTACAGCATCAGACCTCGCTTCTATCACCAGTGACATCCACAACTGGGTGTTTTGGTTTTGCTTTGGCTCTGTCTTAAAGTTACATGAATGTTAGTGAAAGTCTCATAAAATCATGTTTAACATATTTAAAGCAAATGCATAAATGATTTAACCTCCACATATTTAAATTTCTGTTTAACATGCTGAATTCTTACAGCTAGTGCTTATAATGTCTTTGTTGTGTATTTCCCTTGTTTTATTCTAAAAATTGTTAGAAATATTATCAAAAGTTGTGGGCTTACATAACATTCACTAGTACACCTTAATGAATGCTTATTATGTAAAAAGCATCACTCTGAAGAGTTTCCCTGTATTTGCCTAACTCTTAGTTTATATAGATCCTCACAAATGAATAAAATGAAACATGGAGAACTGGATACATGGAGAATTTGAATGTCTTTCTCAAGGTCAAATACATACTAGTGGATGTCATAAGACTCACAGCCAATGTCTATGTTTTGTTATGTTCAGTTCAGTTCAGCTCAGTCACTCAGTCGTGTCCAACTCTTTGCGACCCCGTGAATCGCAGCACACCAGGCCTCCCTGTTCATCACCATCTCCCGGAGTTCACTCAGACTCATGTCCATGGAGTCCATGATGCCATCCAGCCATCTCATCCATGGTCGTCCCTTTCTCCTCCTGCCCCCAATCCCTCCCAGCGTCAGAGTCTTTTCCAATGAGTCAACTCTTCGCATGAGGTGGCCAAAGTATTGGAGTTTCAGCTTTAGCATCATTCCTTCCAAAGAAATCCCAGTGTTGATCTCCTTCAGAATGGATTGGTTGGATCTCCTTGCAGTCCAAGAGACTCTCAAGAGTCTTCTCCAACACCACAGTTCAAAAGCATCAATTCTTCAGCACTCAGCCTTCTTCACAGTCCAACTCTCACATCCATACATGACTACTGGAAAAACCATAGCCTTGACTAGACGGACCTTAGTCACCAAAGGAATGTCTCTGCTTTTTAATATGCTATCTAGGTTGGTCATCACTTTTCTTCCAAGGAGTAAGCGTCTTTTAATTTCATGGCTGCAGTCACCATCTGCAGTGATTCTGGACCTCAAAATAATAAAGTCTGACACTGTTTCCACTGTTTGCATATCTATTTCCCTTGAAGTGATGGGACCGGATGCCATGATCTTCGTTTTCTGAATGCTGAGCTTTAAGCCAACTTTTTCACTCTCCTCTTTCACTTTCATCAAGAGGCTTTTTACTTCCTCTTCACTTTCTGCCATAAGGGTGGTGTCATCTGCATATCTGAGGTGATTGATACTTCTCCCAGCAATCTTGATTCCAGCTTGTGTTTCTTCCAGTCCAGCGTTTCTCATGATGTACTCTGCATATAAGTTAAATAAGCAGGGTGACAATATACAGCCTTGACTTACTCCTTTTCCTATTTGGAATAAGTCTGTTGTTCCATGTCCAGTTCTAACTGTTGCTTCCTGACCTCCATACACATTTCTCAAGAGGCAGGTTAGGTGGTCTGGTATTCCCATCTCTTCCAGAATTTTCCACAGTTTATTGCGATACACACAGTCAAAGGCTTTGGCATAGTCAATAAAGCAGAAATAGATGTTTTTCTGGAACTCTCTTGCTTTTTCCATGATCCAGCGGGTGTTGGCAATTTGATCTCTGGTTCCTCTGCCTTTTCTAAAACCAGCTTGAACATCTGGAAGTTCACGGTTCACATATTGCTGAAGCCTGGCTTGGAGAATTTTGAGCATTACTTTACTAGCATGTGAGATGAGTGCAATTGTGCGGTAGTTTGAGCATTCTTTGGCATTGCCTTTCTTTGGGATTGGAATGAAAACTGACCTTTTCCAGTCCTGTGGCCACTGCTGAGTTTTCCAAATTTGCTGGCATATTGAGTGCAGCACTTTCACAACATATTCTTTCAGGATTTGAAACAGTTCAACTAGAATTCCATCACCTCCACTAGCTTTGTTCATAGTGATGCTTTCTAAGGCCCACCTGACTTCACTTTCCAAGATGTCTGGCTCTAGATTAGTGATCACCTCATCATGATTATCTGGGTCGTTAAGATCTTTTTTATATAGTTCATCTGTGTATTCTTGCCACCTCTTCTTAATATCTTCTGCTTCTGTTAGGTCCATACAATTTCTGTCCTTTATCGAGCCCATCTTGCATGAACTTTTCCCTTGGTATCTCTAATTTTCTTAAAGAAATCTCTAGTCTTTCCCATTCTGTTGTTTTCCTCTATTTCTTTGCATTGATCGCTGAAGAAGGCTTTCTTATCTCTTCTTGCTATTCTTTGGAACTCTGCATTCAGATGCTTATATCTTTCCTTTTCACCTTTGCTTTTTGCCTCTCTTCTTTCCACAGCTATTTGTAAGGCCTCCCCTGACAGCCATTTTGCTTTTTTGCATTTCTTTTCCATGGGGATGGTCTTGATCCCTGTCGCAATTATAACACATTTATATATATTATATAAATATTTTGAAAAACACCCCAAATTTCAAACAGGTAGGTCAGTAGTACAAGTTTTTTTTTTTTAATCTTTATGATTCTTAATATTCTATCATTACAAGTTGTGACAAAACAGCCTCTAAGCTATCCGAAGTGTAATAATGAGTTTACTACTTGCAACTCTGTATCTCTCCCTCACTAAGGAATAGTATAACAGTACACTAGAAGTATGTAAAAGAGGCAGTACTACGGAGATTTACAGTCCCTGAAAGTTACATTGAAATATAAATTATTTGCTGTTTTATGCAGGATATATTTTTAGTGCCCCTAAAAACAATTACCCACTGTATATGGAAATCATCTGTGAGACTGATTCTGGTATTCTCTTGTAGTTCTAGGTTTGTCCAATGGGGAGCAGCAGATGGCTGTAGGCAGAAATGTGAGTAGTAAATCTGGATATTTATCTGCTTACCATCATTGGGGTTACCACAGGCTGATTACTGACTGGATCCAAGAGCACAGCCTCTGGTAGTCAGTTGTTTGGATACAGTTCATGACTGTGTTCCACATCATAGCCCCTCTAAGTGTCTCTTGAGAGCCAGGGGTGTTAAGAGTCCTGCTTTTGCCAGCTCCAAAGTATTGCAGTAATTTTGTGGGTTTTCTATACCCTGGCTTTATCTTGTAATTTTTTTCCTTTATTAAGCTCTTCCAAATTACAAAATTTCCATGTGCCATCTGTTTCCTGTAGGAACCCTGCCTGGTACCTTCACTATAATTGAAAATAACTTAATTATGGAATCACTTTGATTTTTCCTTCAGCTAAACATTTAAATCACCCCTATTTTATTCCAATATTATCCATCACTATATACTTTCATGTATTCCAATGCATAATAGATTAGATGATTATGCAGTAAATTGTCACTCTTCTACCCTACCAGAGTAATACTCCTTTGGACAATGTAAGCCTCCAGGCATAGTGTACAGTCTACTGTTTAGATTTAATCATATCATGAGATTCAGTCAAGAAAGGATCAGCAAGTGTTATGAAATCAGCTTTTAAATATTCTACTGGATTACTTACTCACCTGTGCTTCTATTATCTATTATGCTAGGAAAATATCTTGGGTTGATGCTGCTTCCAGGGGAACAAGGAAATACATGGAGCATCAGTTCAGTTCAGTTGCTCAGTCGTGTCCAACTCTTTGCGACCCCATGAATCACAGCACGCCAGTTGGAGAAGACTCTTGAGAGTCCCTTGGACTGCAAGGAGATCCAATCAGTCCATCCTAAAGGAGATCAGTCCTGGTTGTTCATTGGAAGGACTGATGTTGAAGCTGAAACTCCAATACTTTGGCCACCTCATGCAAAGACTTGACTCATTGGAAAAGACCCTGATGCTGGGAGGGATTGGGGGCAGGAGGAGAAGGGGACGACAGAGGATGAGATGGTTGGATGGCATCACCAACTCAATGGACATGAGTTTGCGTGAACTCCGGGAGTTGGTGATGGACAGGGAGGCCTGGCATGCTACGATTCATGGGGTCGCAATACTTGGACCCAATTCAGAGTCTCAAGAGAGTTATAGACAGTAAGGCATATGATGGGATTAGCATAGTGTCTTTAACAAAGACTCAGTGCTAGTTGTAGCTCTTACCACCTGATTTGAGCATGCACTTCTATAAATATATTTTTACCGAATTTTCTCCATTTGCTTGTGATAAAAGCCAGTTTCAAAGTCACATTTGAATCTAAGTTTCTACAAGGATAGCCTGTGGTTTTTATTTGGTGGGGGAGATGGAATCAGCATAGCACACAAATATTATATAGATTTTACTGAGATTTTTGCTTATGCCTCAAGGATGTCATGAGGAGAGATACATTAATTACTTAAAGAATTTATGTGTTTGACTATTCAAGCTGAAGTGAATAATTAAACTGAAGATGGCATATTCATATTTTACCTTGAATGCTTAAATCAACAGCCTCTGATAATCACATGTACCCTTTTCTCATTCCTCCACCTGCCCTTGAGTCTCTGCCAAAACATGAGTGTGACCACCTGTCTATAGTAAGCTCTGCATGAAGAGTCTTTGAATTTTCTAAAAAAAAAAAAAAAAAAAAAAAATTAAGGTAATTGGAATACTGTCCTGTACCTGTCAAATTGGTTTAATAACAAAATGTTTGCTAAGTGTGCATTTCCTAAAAGAATGTTTATTACTATGCTAGGTTTTTGATCTATAAAGAAGACTAAAAAATGGTATGTTTTGGAGAGACATCCAGTCCATGCTAGAAAAGAGTTGCATAGTAGGTGGTTATAATTCAGTTTAACAGATTTAGTAAGTGAATGTGGATTATAAAAGCATAAAACAGTGCATGAAACCCTTAATACTGGCACAGTATTAATCTGATTTGAATGACGCTTATTCTTTTTGGGCTCAGCTTTGCATTGCTTAGGCCTGCTTTAAAAATTACACAATCTTTGCAGCTTCTCAATCTTCCTCAATAAATTTATGTATTCTAAGTTACAAGGAAACAACACAGTCAGCTTTGAAATGCCTAATATATATATAAGTAGGTCAATCACAATCACTAATTATTCAAACTCTCCCCAGCCTGGTCTTGACTTTTAATGAAAAAAGTGTATTTTCCCTTGTCTAGGGTTCTTAGCCCTTTATATTTCTTTACGAATCTTACATAAATTTCTTCAGCAAGAATTTATTAGCATTATCACTCTAGACAATAAGTATATAAAGTTTACAAGACAGATAAAATACAGTCTATATTCTAGTAGAGGAAACCAACATAAAAATATAATAGTCTTTTGATTGTGAAAACTTCCAGATATTTACCAGTTTACTTTACAAATTTATTTATTTGATCTTCACAATATATATGGTTCCATTTCTTCATTATACAAATATGTTCTAAGTGTATGTCCTAAGCAAACCATTCATTTACCTCAAAGAAAAAGAGACAAATGATACTTTATTTACTTTCCTATCTTCCTGCTTCCCTTCAAACCACTATCAGACTTGTTAATTCTCTGATCACCTTCAACACCTAATACACTGAACTTCTGGTTTTCCTCCAACATTCTCTGGAAATCACTCTTACTGAAGTGACTGTGCCCTGCAATTTTTCTATCAGTGAGCCCTGTATCTTTAGGATTTAGATTACAGATAAATTCCCATGTACTAAATATAATTTAATCTTTTTGTTTCTAACTCAAGAAATCTCAACAAATCAAAGTATATCAAAGTTTTTTAACAACTCATATTGGCTCTAAATTATATTGAAAATGAAGTTATTTGAAAAAGTACAGTAGGAAAGCAGGGACTTAAAGAAAAAGTGTGTTACCCTTTGGCAAATATTTAGAACATTGTTTGAAATAATATGTTCCTTTTGAGGTCTACTTTTAACTATCATTATCCTTTAAAACATCTGAACACTAACTCCTGGAAAACAGTTCTTGCTTATGAGGTGGATGTGTGTGCTTTGTACCACAGTCACTTTTATCCTTAATAGTGAATAGGTACATAAACTTTGGTTTTATATACCATAATAGCATAACTACAAATATATTAAGAATTTTTAAGAATATTTTTTTCAATTTTAATTTTCTCATCCTAGAGTTTTTTTTATCACTTGACTGGTAACATGTGAAACCTTTTTATTAGATTTTTCTTTTTTAAAACATTTATCATTTATTTATTATTATTTTTTTACTTTAAAATATTGTATTGATTTTGCCATACATCAACATGAATCTACCGCAGGTGAACACGTGTTCCCCATCCTGAACCCCTCTCCCGCCTCCCTCCCCATACGATCCCTCTGGGTCATCCCAGTGCACCAGCCCCAAGCATCCTGTATTCTGCATCAAACCTGGACTGGCGATTCATTTCATATACATATATATATGAAAAGAATTAATGTTTAATCTGAGAATGGAAATTAAAAGTGTATGCAAATCACATCTGTTAGAGTGTGGCAAAGAATAAGCTCTCAAAAGATAGTGATTGTTTCATACAATGATTAAGTTGGTTTTTTTTTCCCAATATACCTATTAAGAATATTTTTAAATACCTCTAAACTGATGTTTTTGTTTGGAAATAACATTAACCTTAGTATTTCTTGGGCTTCCCTTGTGGCTCAGCTAGTAAAGAATCTGCCTGCAATGCGGGAGACCTAGATTTGATCCTTGGGTTGGGAAGATCCCTGGAGAAGAGAAAAGCTACCCACTCCAGTATTCTGGCTTGGAGAATTCCATGGACTGTATAGTGTGTGGGATCCTAAAGAGTGGGACCTGACTGAGCAACTTTCGCTTTCACTTTCACTTAGTATTCCAGTGAAAATTATGCCTGTTGCACCTCAAGAAAAGTGAAGAAGAAAATTACTTTTTTATTAGTAGGGAATGAAATTGAGCATTTGAGGGGAAGGTAAATCTTATTTCCCTTGAGGAAGGTAGTATCAACCGACTGAGGATAAGTGCTGGCCAAAAGAAGTGGTCAAATACAGATACACTCAGCTGTCCATATCTGGGGGCTCTGCATCTGTGAATTCAATTGCAGGCTGGAAATATTTAAAATTTCTGAAAGTTCCAAAGAGCGAAATTTGAACTTAACATACCCTGGCCCATTTACATAGCATTTACATTGTATCAGATATTATAAGTAACCTAGAGATTATTTAAACTACACAGAAGGATGTGTGTAGTCTATATGCAAATACTAGACTGCTTTATACAAGGGGTTGTAGTACCTATGCATTTTTACATCTACAAGAGTCCTAGAATCAACCCTTCCTGGGTATTGAGGGATCATAGATCCCTTTAAAATTCTTCAGGGAGATGAACCAATACAGGTATGTTATATTTATAGAAATGCTAAAAAATGAAGCCAGAGCATATATAGAAGTAAATTGAATTGGCTAGGTGTCATGTATAAAAAGTGATTCAGTATGTTTAAGAAGATAAGCAATCAGAAATAAGAACTCCCCTGAAACTCACCCTTTTTTTTTCTATTTTAATTTTTAAAATTTCTAATTGAGTTATAATTGTATATACATATTATTTGTATAAGTTATTTGTACTAATATATTTTGGTTATTAACCACTTATTCAACATATCATTTGCAAATATCTTCTATTAAGTAAGGGACCTTTATGTTCAGTTTACTTCACTGTGCAAAAGCTTCTTAGTTTAACATAGTCCCATGTATTTATTTTTGCTTTTGTTTCCCTTGCCAGAGGAGACATACAAAAAAATTACTTCTAAGATAAATGTCAAAAACCATATTGCCTAAGTTTTCTAGTAGGAGTTTTATGGTTTCAGGCCTTAAATTTAAATCTTTAATCTATTTTAAGTTTCTATATATGCTGTGAGAAAATAGTCCAGTTTAAATCATTTGCATATAGCTGTTAACATTTTCTCAGCACCATTAATTGAGGTAATCCTTTTCCTCATTGTATAATCTTGCCTCCTTTGTTGTAGATTAATTGACCAAATAAGTATGGGTTTATTTCTAGACCCTCTGTTCTATTCTTTTGACCTATGTGTCTGGTTTTATGTCAGTACTCTATTGTTTTGTTTAGTGGAGGATTTTAGGATAGTTTGGAACTGGGGAACCTGATACTTCCAGATTTGTTCTTAAGATCACTTTGGCTAGTTAGGGTCTTTTGTGATCACAATAAACTGTGGAAAATTCTGAAAGAGATCGGAAAACGACACAACCTGACCTGCCTCTTGAGAAACCTATATGCAGGTCAGGAAGCAACAGTTAGAACTGGACATGGAACAATAGACTGGTTCAAAATAGGAAAAGGAGTGCATCAAGACTGTATATTGTCAGCCTGCTTATTTAACTTATATGCAGAGTACATCATGAGAAACGCTGGGCTGGAAGAAGCACAAGCTGCAGTCAAGATTGCCAGGAGAAATGTCAATAACCTCAGATATGCAGATGACACCACCCTTATGGCAGAAACTGAAGAGGAGCTAAAAAGCCTCTTGATGAAAGTGAAAGAGGAGAGTGAAAAAGTTGGCTTAAAGCTCAACATCCAGAAAACAAAGATCATGGCATCTGGTCCCATCACTTCATGGGAAATAGATGGGGAAACAGTGTCAGACTTTATTTTGGGGGGCTCCAAAATCACTGCAGATGGTGACTGCAGCCATGAAATTAAAAGATGCTTACTCTTTGGAAGAAAAGTTATGACCAACCTAGATAGCATAGTCAAAAGCAGAGACGTTACTTTGCAAACAAAGGTCTGTCTAGTCATGGTTATGGTTTTTCCTGTGGTCCTGTATGGATGTCAGAGTTGGACTGTGAAGAAAGCTGAGTGCCAAAGAATTGATGCTTTTGAACTGTGGTGTTGGAGAAGACTCTTGAGAGTCCCTTGGACTGCAAGCAAAACCAACCAGTCCATTTTAAACGAGATTAGTTCTGTGTATTCTTTGGAAGGACTGATGCTGAAGCCGAAACTCTGATACTTTGGCCACCTCATGCGAAGAGTTGACTCATTGGAAAAGACCCTGATGCTAGGAGGGATGGGGGCTGGAAGAAAAGGGGACAACAGAGGATGAGATGGTTGGATGGCATCACCGACTCTATGGATATGAGTTTGAGTGAACTCCAGGAGTTGGTGATGGACAGGGAAGCCTGGCATGCTGTGATTCATGGGGTCACAGAGTCAGACACAACTCAATGACCGAACTGAACTGTGAGTGCATATAAAACCTTAGAATTATTCTAGTTCTGTAAGAAAAGCCTTTGATATTTTTATAGGAATTACATTGAATCTGTAGATTGCCTTGGAGTTTTGTTATCTTAAAAATTTTCTTTTAATCCATGAAAATCCATGAGGATTTTAATCCACAGCATATCTCTCCATTTGTCTGTTTCATTTTCAGTTTCTTTCATTAGTATAATAGTTTTCCAAGCACAAGTCTTATATTTATCTGGTGAAATTTATTCCTAGGAATTTTCTTCTTTTTTGGTACAGCTGTAAAAGGGATTGTAAGTGGGATTGTTAAGTGGGATACCTTTTTGATAGTTTGTTGTGTATGCTCTGCTAAATCCGTTCAGTCATGTCTGACTCTTTGAGATCCTATGGACTATAGCCTGCTGGACTCCTCTGTCTATGGGATTCTCTGGGCAAGACTACAGGAGTGGATTGCCATGTCCTCCTCCAGGGGCTCTTAGCCCCAGGGGTTGAACTCTGAGTCTCTTATGTCTCCTGCATTGGCAGGAGTGTTCTTTACCATTAGTGCCACCTGGGAAAATAGTATATAAAAATGCAATAGATTTTTGCATATTGACTGTGTACTCTTGCAAATTTATTGAATTTATTTGAGGTCTGTTTGGGGATGGAGACTTTAAGATTTTACATATAATCATATTGTTCACAGATAACTGACAGTTTTACTTTCTTTTCCAACTTGTATTTTTGTTTGAATGCATTTTATTTATTTTCCTTGTCTAATTGCTCTGGCTAAAACTTACAATACTGTGTTGAATAAAAGGGGCAAGAGTGGGCATCCTTGTTTTGTTCCTGATCTTAGAGAAAACACTTTCAAGTTGTTACTGTTGAATGTTATGTGAGATGTGTGTTTGACATATGGCTTTTATAAGGTTGAGGTATGTTTACTCTATATGTACATTGTTGAAAGTAATTATCATAAATGAATTATTGTGTCAAACTTTTCCTGCATCTATTGATCATATAAATTTTACTCAGTTTATTGTGGTATATTAGGTTGATTTGCAGATATTGAACCTTCCTATTATCCCTGGGGTTAATTTTACTTGAACATTTTATGGATGATCCTTTTGAAGTATTTGAGTTCAGTTTACTAATATTTTGTTGAATATTTCTGCATCTATGTTCATCAGGAATATTGATCTGTAATTTTTGTGTGTATGTGTGTGTGCATGGTGCCTGGTTTTGGGATCAGCATATGATGCTGCCCTAGTAGAATGGTTTTGGAGGCATTCCTTCCTCTTGGATTGAGAGACAGGTGTTAACTTTTCTTTAAATGTTTTGTTGACTTCACCTGTGAAGTTTTCTGGTCCTGGACTTCTGTTGGCATGGAGTTTTCTTTTATAATTCAATTTAACTGGTAATCAGTTTGTTTATATTTATTATTCCTTATTCAGTAGGGGGAATGTACATGTCTAGGAATTTATCTATTTCTTCTAGGTTGTCTGTTTAATTAGCTTGTAATTGTGTTCAGTATTCTCTTATGAACATTTGTTTTCCTGTGATGTTGGTTGTAATTTATTTCTTATTTTATTTGAACCTATTTTTTCGTTGATGTGTTTTGTTAAGGCTTTATTACTTTTGTTTTCTAAGTAACAGTTCTAAAGTTGTTGTTTTTTTTTTTTCTTTTCCCCTATTCTCTACTTTATTTCCACTCTGATCTTTGTTTCCTTGTACTAACACTGGGTTTTGTTTGTCCCTTTTCCAGTTTCTTTAGAGATAAGGTAGGTTATTTCAGATTTGTTTCCTGAGGTATACTTGCATCACTATAAACTTTAATCTTAGAACTGCTTTTGCTGTCTGCAATAGAGTTTGGATCATTCAGTTTAACATCTGAAAATTAATACAGTACTTTACATTAATAGGATAAATGATAAAACCACATGATCATTTCAATTAGTGTAACAAAAGAAATTGAGAAAATCCACATCCATTAAGTTTGAACATTCTCACCACATGAAAACTAGCAATAAACTCCTTAAACACAACAAAAAAGAAACCTATTGTAAACCTACAGTTTACATGAAACAATGATAAAAAGTGAATCTTTGTTTTCTTGAAGTTCACAATTCTTGACTTATTTACATACCTCACATGCATATGGAAAAAATTAGTTATTCTTGGAAACTAGTACAAGAATAACCAGGAAAAACTCCTGTTTTTCCATCTCTCACTAACTTTGAAGTTTAATATTACTGATTGACCCTCAGTATGAAGTGACTTAGAACACATGGAAACACTATGTTCAGTGGTGACCATACTGATTTTTATTTATTTATTTATTATTTTACTTTACAGTTCTGTATTGGTTTTGCCATACATTGAAATGAATCCACCACGGGTGTACATGTGTTCCCAAACATGAACCCCCCTCCCACCCTCTTCCCCACAACATTTCTCTGGGTCATCTGCGTGTACCAGCCCCAAGCGTGCCGTATCCTGCATCGGACATAGACTGGCAATTCGATTCTTACATGATATTATACATGTTTCAATGCCATTCTCCCAAATCATCTCACCCTCTCCCTCTCCCTCTGAGTCCAAAAGTCCACTATACACATCTGTGTCTTTTTTGCTGTCCTGCATACAGGGTCATCATTGCCATCTTTCTAAATTCCATATATATGTGTTAGTATACTGTATTGGTGTTTTTCTTTCTGGCTTACTTCACTCTGTATAATCGGCTCCAGTTTCATCCATCTCATCAGAACTGATTCAAGTGTATTCTTTTTAACGGCTGAGTAATACTCCATTGTGTATATGTACCACAGCTTTCTTATCCATTCATCTGCTGATGGACATCTAGGTTGTTTCCATGTCCTGGCTATTATAAACAGTGCTGCAATGAACATTGGGGCACATATGTCTCTTTCAATTCTGGTTTCCTCAGTGTGTGATTTTTAATATCTAATTTTAGAAGGGTATGCTGTAATCTAATTCACTCTGAACTGTATACTTGTAAAAAATTTCTAATTGTACCCAGGACATCTTAATAAAAAAATATTACAAATAATTTAGAATAAAGGAACACAATTTAAATAAGATAGTTAGAAAAGACAGAAAATATCAATATGATATAAGTATTTGGTGGTACTGACAAATTGTAGAAGTAATTAATAATTACTTATAGTAATATTAGGAACCAGGAAGCATTAAAACCTATGCTTCTAGAAATATTTGCCTCTGAGGGAACACTTTCATTTCCAGGGGAAAATGATCCTTGTTGTTGACACTAGCAACAACAGCAACAAAATTGGGATCTAAAAACTCTAAGGTACAGAGCTAACTTTTTAATCTTCAAATAAAAATTGTAGAGACATCTTATGTGGAGAAGAAGAAAAATAAAAAACCTTATACACTATATTTGGGCTTCTCATATATACAGTTCAATGCACAGAGAAAATGAACCCAGTTCTACAACTGTTGAAAGAATAAATATGTTGCCTAATAAAAACATGTCATTTTTGTTCAAATACAGAGGAAATAAATACAAATTCTAAAACTGCAGAAGCTAAGTACATGCAGCACTTTTTTTTTTCTTTTTTCTGTTTTGTTCCCATTAACAAAATGAAGACAGTCTAAGGAACTCAGGTAATTCCCTGGCAATACAGTGGTTAGGACTCAGCTCTCACTTCTGAGGGCTCAGGTTCAATCTCTGGTTGGAAAACTAAAATCCTGAGGCCAAAAAAGAAAAAATAACAAAAAAAATTCCAGAAATGAATAAACTTTGAAATGATAGTGGTATAACTATCATATTCACTTAATTATGAAAAATAATCACAATTATAGTTAAAAAACTATGAACATTATAGGCATGATAACATAAAATATGAAACAATACTAACAGATTTGTGGATTGAATAAGTGCTAGTGAATTATTATATTTCTAATTGTCCCATTTTTTTATACTAAAGAATTAAGAATCTGGTTAAATTTTAATTAAAAACCATGTTAAAAGAGAACTCTATTTTTCATATTTTGATATTTTAAGAGACTAATAATGGCAAGAAAAAAGTTACTTAATTATACTCTATATTATAGTTTGTTGTTAAATTCTCCTTTGATCTTTATGAAATCTGGACATACATATTGGGAAATCTATCAACCTACACATGCTTTAAAAGTATTTAACATTACTATATCTTCTAGGCCTCTGTGGAACTTCTTCTATGAAAGAAGTAACCCTGACTTTTGTCTCCTCTGTTATGCTAATGTTTATCAAAGGACAGTCACTTTTCATACTAGAATGTTTCAAATATATTAACTGTGAAATTTCAAAAAAATGAGCTATAGGCTTCCTTCTCACTGCTGAGAAAGACATCTATCAATACTGTTTAAGTACTTTGGTCAAAGTCTATAAATTTAAGCTTTTACTGAGGTCTACACATAGATAAAATTTTCTCTGTTTAAAAAAAACTACTCATGATTTTCAATTTTATTTTTGCTTTCAGTTGAAGTTTTTGGTCTAGTCCTCAGAAGACACATTGTTCTAGGTATTTCTTACTATTTACTAACTTTATAATAGTGGATATATCTAAGAATCCACTGCTAATGCAGGAGACATAGGAGACATGTGTTCAGTCCCTGGGTTGGGAAGATCCCCTGGAGAAGGAAATATAGCACCCCCCAAGAACTTTTTAATTAATTAATTTTTTAATTGAAGGATAATTGCTTTACAGAATTTTGTTGTTTTCTGTCAAACCTCAACATGAATCCCCTCCCTCCTGAATCCCCCTCCCATCTCCCTCCCCATCCCACCCCTCTGGAATATTACTCAGCCATAAAGAGGAACACCTTTGAGTCAGTTCCAATGAGGTGGATGAACCTAGAACCTATTAAACAGAGAGAAGTAAGTCAGAAAGAGAAAGATAAACATCATATTCTAATGCATATAAATGTAATCTGGAAAAATGGTACTGAAGAATTTATTCACAGGGCAGCTATGGAGAAACAGACAGAGAATAGACTTATGGACATGGGGAGAGGGGAGGAGAGGGTGAGATGTATGGAAAGAGTAACATGGAAACTTACATTACCAAGTGTAGAATAGATGACTGATGGGAATTTGCTGTATGACTCAGGAATCTCAAAACAGGGGCTCTGTGTCAACCCTCCAGTATTTTGCCTGGAAATTTCCATAGACAGCCTAGCAGGCTATAGTCCATGGGGTCACAAAAAGTCAGACACGGTTGAGCACACACACACACTATTACACACTAATCTTTCTGAACCCCAAGTGTTTACCCATTTGTTATTGTTTAGTCTCTAAGTCAAGTCTGATTCTTTTGCAACATCATGGACTGTAGCCTGCTAGTCTCCTCTGTCCATGGTGTTCTCCAGGTAAGAATATTGGAGTGGATTGCCATTTCCTTCTCCAGGAGATCTCCCTGATCCAGGAATCAAACCTGTTCCTCCTGCATTGGCAGGCAGATTCTTTACCACTGAGCAAAAAGGGAAGCCCTCATTGACCCAGTAGGTAAAAATAAAATAGCTATCTATTCTCTCATCCAGAGTGGTTGTAAGGGTGAAATGGATATTGAAACACTTCATTCCCTGTGATATAAAATATTCCTGGTTTTTCATATCTCATTGAGGTTTAAGTCTCATCCTTATCTGATATATCCTTCCATCTTTTAAGACCCCCTCCACTTGTTAAGTTTGGCATCTCCTAGAATTTAGTCCTCACCTCTTCTCTTTTCTCCATTTAAGTCCCTTATTGCAAAATCCCTTTAGTCTACCTCCGTGTGTTGCTGTCTCTCAAGTATCCTCCCTGTACTATAGAATCATACATCTGTCTTGGATGTTTAAGAGACATCATGGACTTAACCTGTATGTACTTCTTTCCCAGTATTTTATAACTCAGCAAGTAGCACTGTCATTTTTCAAGTTACTTCTACCTGAAAACTTGGAGCTATACTTATCACCTTGTTCTCATATCTTTACATGGTCTATTAGTAAATCTTGTTGATTAAATTTTAAATTTACAACATATTTTAGATTTAATTCTTTCTCCACATGTCATATACCACCACCATAGCCACTCAGAGCATCTAATGCCTGCTTGAAAAACAACCTTTTTAATTGATCTCCATGCTACCACATACCCTGTTCTTTATATCAGGTTTCCACACAACAACCAGAATGCATCTTTTCAAATGCCAGTTAGATCATGTTATTATCCTCATTAGCATAGTCTTCTGAACTTTCAGCACACTGGGAATAAAACCTAAGTTTCTTCCTATTGACTATTGCATCCTACATAATCTAGCTGCTCATCCCTTAACTCTCCCACTGGGGTTACTTTGCTTCAGACTTGCAGGTCAACTTGCAGCTCCTTAAACAGTCAAGACAGGCTCTGTCACTAGTTTTTCTATTCATTTTTCAGACTACCAAAAACAGTCTTTTCCAAGACATTTCCAGGGTTCCTCACATTTAGTTACATGTCTCTTAAACTCACGTCTTCAGAGAAATCGTCCCTTATCAACTCACCTAAAAATATACCCTTCTGTATAACCTTAGCCTGCTTAGTAGATGGAAAATTTAATAACTAGTTTTCAGCCTTCCATATTTGCAATATCTTTATCTTGAGAGTATGGACAGGAAGAGGAGCTAAAAGAAAATGATTATGCGACTGAAACCAGAATCACTTTGCTGACAAAGGTTCATAGAGGTAAAGCTATGGTTTTTCCAATAGCCATGTTTCCATGTGGGGATTGGATCATAAAGAAGAATGAGAGCTAAAGAACTGATACTTTCAAATTTTGGTGCTGGAGAAGGCTCCTGAGAGTCCCCTGGACAGCAGGGAGATCAAACCAGTCAGTCCTGAAGTAAATCAACCCTGAATATTCATTGGAAGGACTGATGCTAAAGCTTAAGTTCAGTACTTTGGCCAGCTGATGCAAACAGGAAACTTATTAGAAAAGACCATGATGCTGGGAAAGACTTAAGGCTATAGGACAAGGGGGCAGCAGAGGATGAGATAGTTAGATAGCATCACCAACTTGATGAACAATAATTTGAGAAAAATCCTGGAGATAATGGACAACAAAGGTACCTGGTGTGCTACAGCCCATGGGGTTGCAAAGAGATACGACTTAGAAACTGAATAACAGTAACACTGGGACTGCATCTTGTATGGAGGACAAATCAACCAGGGATCTGACCAGAGGATTCTCACAGTTTCCTCACTTAAATTCTGTTTAAAGCCACAGGGTTTTTTTTAAACCTTTTGGCATTGGTGAAAGAGTTGACAGTGTTTACTGGCATATATAAAATGTTTCAGAACAGTGATGATGATAAACTATCACTTCTTTGTTACAAGCATGGAAGTTATGATCTTTCAGCAGCTTACGGTTATACTACCAAGTAAAAGTTATATTTCTTGAAAATTTATATTATATTTCATTTGCATTTTGTTATTGGTCATATACTCCTATTTTAGTTCCTGGGGAAAAATGTGAATGAGTTTGGTTTTTTTTTTCCATTATACTATGCATCAGACAATTTTCAAAATGTGTGTGATTGGGAGGATTCAGGAGTCAAGCTTTTACTTGCATAGAACGATAATCAAATATCATCATCATTGGGCTTCCCTGGTGGCTCAGTGGTAAAGCTGCTGCTGCTGCTGCTGCTAAGTCACTTCAGTCGTGTCTGACTCTGTGTGACCCTACAGATAGATGGCAGCCCACTAGGCTCCCCGTCCCTGGGATTCTCCAGGCAAAAACACTGGAGTGGATTGCCATTTCCTTCTCCAATGCATGAAAGTGAAAAATGAAAGTGAAGTCGCTCAGTCGTGTCTGACCCTCAGTGACCCCATGGACTGCAGCCTTCCAGGCTCCTCTGTCCATGGTATTTTCCAGGCAGGAGTACTAGAGTGGGGTGCCATTGCCTTCTCCACATGGGATTATATTTGATCACAAATCAAAGCAATTAGTATAGTATACAGAGTGCTCCAGCTCATTGGAAAAGACCCTGATGCTGGGAAAGATTGAAGGCAGGAGAAGAAGGGGACGATAGAGGATGAGATGGTTGGATGGCATCACCGACTCAATGGACATGAGTTTGAGCAAACTCCAGGAGATGGTGAAGAACAGGGAAGCCTGGTTTGCTGTAATCCGTGGGATCTCAAAGATCAGAGACTACTGAGCACCTGAACAATAGTAGTAATATATAGTATATTGTGTGTGTGTATACATATATATATATATATATATATATATATATATAAATAATATCATGGGGCTTCCCAGATTTCACTAGTGGTAAAGAACCCACCTGCCAAAGCAGGAGAGGAAGGAGATGCAGCTTCAATCCCTGTCTTAGGAGAATCCCCTGGAGGAGAGCATAGCAACCCATTCCAGTATTCTTGCCTGAAGAATTGCACAGACAGAGGAGCCTGGTGAGCTATGGTCCATAGGATGGCATACAGTCAAACACAACTAAAGCAACTTAACACACACATAGTAGATTACATCTATACATAAATTAGAATCATCAAGATATTGAAATTGTATGTGTGATTATTGTTATAATAAATGGGTAAAAATATCATTCTCAGATAAAATAGCTTACTGCATACTCATGGCATAGTCCATAAGTTGACTGACTAATTGACTTAATCATGTGCCTAAATACTCAATAATGGCAATCTGACATTTTCAAAAGCATTAATTTATTTTTGTTTTCAGACTTTTTATTTATAACATTATACATTTAATGTGTATCATATTATATCTTGACTTCTGTATAAATTTTAATGTGCTCACCACCAAAGACTTTGTCTCCATCCCTCCCCATACAGTTGACCCCTTTTATCCTTTTCACCTTTCCCCCACCCTCTTTCCCTCCAGTAATCACTTCTTCTTTCTCTGTATCTGTTTTTATTTTGATTTGTTCATATTAAAAAAAATTCACCTGTGAGTGAAATCCTATGATATTTGCCTTTCTTTATCTGACATTTCATTGAACCTGAGCCCCATCCATGTTGTCACAAATGACAAGTTTCTTTTTTTTATGACTAAGTGGTGTTACATTGTGTATATCTATTTTATCCATTTATCTGTCTGTGGATACTTAGATTTTTTTCCACATCTTGGCTATTGTAAATAGTGCTGCAGTGAACATAGGAGTGCGTATATTTTTTCAGACTTGTGTTCTTGTTTTCTTTGGATAAATGCTCAGAAGTGAAATAGCTGGATGATATGGTAGTTCTATTCTTAATTTAGTGAGGAAACTACACAGTGTTTTCCACTGTTGCTGCACCAGCTTATATTCTCACCAGAAGTGTATGAGGATTCACTTTTCTCCATCCTCTCTAACACTTTTCATTTCTTGCCTTGCTTTCTAATAGCCGGTCTAAAAGGGGGTAAAGTGATCATTCATTGTGGTTGTGATTTTAATTTCCCTAATAGTGATGTTTAACCATCTGTATGGTTGGCTATCCATATGTCTTCTTTGGAAAAATATCTATTCAGCTTCTCTCTCCATTATTATTTTTTTTTGTATGAGTTAGTTATATATTTAAGATGTTAACCACTTTCAGTTATGATTTGCAGATATCTTTTCCAAAATATGTTTTAATTAGGTTGATGGTTTTCTTTGCTGTGCAAATCCAGCTTGTAGCCACATTTATTTATTTTTGCTTTCGTTTCCCTTCCCAGAGAAGACATACTCAGAATGATATTTCTAAGGTCAGTGTTAGTGTACTGCTTATGTACTATATGTTTATGCATATAGTTGGGTCTTATTTTTTAATTCATTCAGTCACTCTGTGTCTTTTGATTGACTAATTCAACCCATTTATATTTAGGGTGATTATTAATAGATGAGGTCTTAGTAATTCATTTTATCTTTTGTTTTCTGGTTACTCTATATCCGTATTATTCCTTTTTTTGTGTGTTTTTCTGTGATTTTCTTAGTTTGATAGTTTTGTATGATTTTCTCAGTTTCCTCTTATGTTTCATGCCTCTTCTTTTAGATTTATGTTTTGTGGTTACCATGAGGTTTGTATAACATCTCATAGATAAAATAGTCATTTTCTGATGATACCATCTTCATTTGTCTATATAAGTCCTATGTTTTTTCTCTTTCCTTTTAGTTTGATCAGGTTACCAAATTATGCCTTTTAACATTGTGAGTGCTTTACTAATTTGAAGTGGTTAGTTATTTTTACTACTTTTATTTCCCTTGACCTTTATGATATAATTATTTAACAACCTAGTCTGATAGAGTTGCAGTTTTCTGATTCTAGCAGCTTACTCAAATTTTTCTTTACATTTGCCTTTTTTGTTCCAGGTAGAAGCTCTCCGTCCAACATTTCTTGTAAGACAGGTCCAGTGTTCATGGAATTCCTAAGCTTTGGTTTGTCTGGAAAACCCTTTATTCTCCTTCATATATGAATGAAAGCTTTGCTGAATAGAGTATTCTTAGGTGAAAGGTTTTATCTTCCAGGATTTTGAATGTCATCTGAGCTCTCCTTGCATATATAGTTTTTTTCTACAAAATTTGCTGCTAGCCAAATGGGGGTATATCTGTAGGTTCAGTTCAGTTCAGTCGCTCAGTCATGTCTGACTCTTTGAGACCCCATGAATCTCAGCACGCCAGACCTCCCTGTCCATCACCAACTCCTGGAGTTCACCCAGACTCACGTCCATCGAGTCAGTGATGCCATCCAGCTATCTCATCCTCCTTCGTCCCCTTCTCCTCCTGCCCCCAATCCCTACCAGCATCAGAGTCTTTTCCAATGAGTCAACTCTTCACATGAGGTGGCCAAAGTACTGGAGTTTCAGCTTTAGCATCATTCCTTCCAAAGAAACCCAGGGCTGATCTCCTTTGGAATGGACTGGTTGGATCTCCTTGCAGTCCAAGGGACTCTCAAGAGTCTTCTCCAACACCACAGTTCAAAAGCATCAATTCTTCGGCGCTCAACCTTCTTCACAGTCCAACTCCCACATCCATACATGACTACTGGAAATACCATCCTTCTTTTCCCTGGATGTCTTTAAAATTCTTTGTCACTGACTTTTACAATTTAGATATGATGTGTCTCAGAGAAGGTATCTTTGAATGGAGGTAGTTAGGAGTTCTCTTAGCTTCATGGCCTTGTATACCTAGTTTCCACCCCAGGTTTGGGACATCCTCAGCTCCTATTTCCTTAAATGTACTTTATGTTCTCTTCTCCCTCTCTTTTCCCTCTGGATCTTCATTATTTTAATATTGCTCTTCTAATAAAATTGGATAGTTTTCAAAGATTTTTTTCACTGAAATTCTCCCTTCTCCTCTACCTGTATCATTTCAAAATTCCCATCATCTAGCTCACTAATTCTCTCTGCCATGTAATCTGTTCTATTTCCCTTGCTTTTAATGTATCCTTCATCTCTTTGAAGTTTTGGCTTCAGAATTTGATTTTTTTAGAATTTCAGTACCTGTAGTAGAGTGTTTCTTCTGCTGATTAATTTTATTTCTGAGCTCAATGAACTGTCTTTCTGAGTTTTCTTATAGCTTTTTGAGTTTCTTTATGACAATTACCTTGAATTCTCTGTCAGTTAGGTCATAGTATTCCACAAATTTGTTGGTTACTGAAGAATTTTAATTTCTACCTTCTTATTGTGGTTTTTCATACATGAGTTATTATATTCCTCTGCTGGCACATTTGAAGTAACAAGCACCTTTCGTCTTGAGATAAAATCTTTTTTTTTTAATCCTAAAAGTCCATCATGCTATTTTTGAATTATTAAAGGTCTTTCTTTTGTTTTTCAGTAAGTAACAGTATAGCACAAATTTTAAGTTTCTCCTAGCTGAGCTGCCTCTGGCCATATTTCAGAATGGATAGTTTTACCCTCCACTACCTTTATCAGAAAATCCCCATGAACAGAGGAACCTGGCGGGGTACAGTCCATGGGGTCACAAAGAGTGAGACTCGACTGAGCACCTTAGCACAGCACCTTTGTCAGAGGTGTTGTCTGGAAGCCTTGTCAGTGCTTATACTTCTGAAATCATAATATCCTGCTACTGCTAGTGTTGCCACCTGGGGTGCCAGCATGTTGGATAGCTTCACTGCATTCAGAGTCTCTTGGATCACAGGCTCCAACACTGCAGGAAAAGGGGGCCCCAGAGGAAAACCCAGATAGGGGTATCTCGGGTGTGACCAGGGTTGTCAGGTCACAACTGCTAGATAAGATTTCAAGTCCTACTGCCATCTGGTTCCCTGTAACCATAAACACCTCTGCATTTTTGTATGCTCACATCCATATTTTCTGGTTCTCTGGGGCTGTAGGCTGATCTGCTCCAACTGGGAGTCCAGGATTGCAAGTACCATATCTGTTGTTTCCTTCATTTTGCCCCCTCTTTTATTCCACTCACTTTTTTGATGTATCAATGTGAGGAGTTATCTACTGTCCAGTGTGTTGGACTGACACACCTTTGAGTTATAGAAATGTTACTGTTGGTAGATTGAAGGGAAGAGACAAAGGGAACACCTCAAATTGCCATGATGCTGACATTACTCTTGTTGTTCAGTTGTTAAATTGTGTCCAGCTCTTTGCAACCCATGGACTGACTATAGCATGCCAGGCTTCCCTGTCCTTTACTATCTCCTGGAATTTGCTCAAACTCATGTCCATTGACCTAGTGATGCCATCCAACCATCTTATCCTCTGTTGCTCCCTTCTTCTCCTGCCATCCAAGTTCCCAGCATCTGGGTCTTTTCCAGTGGGTTGGCTCTTTGCATTAGGTGGTCCAAGTATTGGAAGTTAGTTTCAGCACCAGTCTTTCCAATGAATATTCTGGGCTGGTTTCCTTTAGGATTGACTGGTTTGATTGCCTTGTTGTTTAAGGGACTCTCAAGAGTCTTCTCTAGCACCGCAGTTTGAAAGCATCGGTTCTTTGGCACTCAGCCTTCTTTACGGTCTACCGCTCACATCTGTACATGGTTCCGGAAAAAACATAGCTTTGAATATACAGACCTTTGTTGGCAAAGTGATGTTTCTGCTTTTTAATATGCTATTTCGGTTTGGCATATCTTTCTTTTCAAGGAACAAGTGTTTTTTACTTTCATGGCTGCAATCATTGTCCACAGTGTTTTTGGAGCCCAAGAAAATGAGATCTGACACTGTTTCCATCTTTCCCCATCCAGTTGCCATGAAGTGGTGGGGCTGATGCTATGATCTTAATTTTTTGGATTTTTTTTTAAGCTAACTTTTTCAGTCTCCTCTTTAACCTTCATCAAGAGGCTCTTTAGTTCCTCTTCGCTTTCTGCCACTAGAGTGGTATCATCTGCATATCTGAGGTTGGTGATATTTCTCCCAGAAATTTTTATTCCATCTTGTGAGTCATCCAGCTTGGCATTTTGCATTATGCACTCTGCATATAAGTTAAATAAGCAGGGTGACACTATACAGCCTTAACATACTCCTTTCCTAATTTTGCACCAGTTCATTGCTCCATGTCCAGTTCTAACTTGCTTCTTGACCTGCATACAGGTTTCTCAGGAGATGGGTAATGTGATCTGATATTCCCATCTCTTTAAGAATTTTCCACAGGTTATTGTGATCCACACAGTCAAAGGCTTTTAAAAAGGGTGTATTAAAGAGTCTTACAAACAGCACTTCTAAATTAAAATTTTCTTTCCTTTAGTAGTTTAACTCTAGTTAGTCACTTACTCTTTTTTTGTAATCTTCTTATCCCTCTTTTTGAGGTAACTGCATTGAAATAGGCTTTGGACTGAGGAACATATTCATGGGAAATAAAAACATTCTATTTAAAATATTCCCTTCATACATATCTAAAAATATGCCTTTTATTATTCTGACTAAAAAGTAGAGATGATGACCAAGCTTGGGAATTGTCAGAGGTAGAGTACAGGGATGGATTTGAGGGAAAGGAATTTTCAGTTACTCTGCCAACCCCCACCGTTCATCATCCCATTTTCATAGGCCAGAGATGGCTAACATTCACAATAATGTTGCTTGTTAGCTTTATTCCATAATTTAAAAAATCATAATGCAAAAACAAGTTCAAATCAGTTATTCCAAAATACTTTGCCTTATCTCATTCTGACTGCTTCTCCTCAGTTTATTCTACTGCTAAATAATCTTGGGGTTACATGATCTCATTGCATCTTCTCTCTCCTTTATCTTAAACCTAAACATCCCTCGTATTTCTATCCATGCCACTCCTCTGTTTAAAAACCATCAATGGCTACTCATTTCCTACAGAATAAAATTTAAACCACTCAGATTTTCAAAACTATTTGTATTCTGACCCCAGACTGCCTATAAAGTTGATTCCATATTAGAAGCTCTTGTCCTCAATAGCACTAAACAAATAGCTATTGTTTTACCCAATCTATCCTTTTCTGGATCCAGAGTTCTCTTTCCCTCCCTAATGGCATGCACTGCACTCACTAAATCTGTAACATTAAATGTTGTTTACTATGCCATGCCCATATCATCTGCAATGGCCTATATGAGCTTTTTAAAGTCACCCAAACATTCAGTGTCTTCAATTTGATATAGTCTACTTTTATATAGTTTTTGCCATGGGGATACACATCAAATTCTTACAGTGATGTGTAGGTCACTTTTTCCCTTTCACTGGAAATATGTAAGAAGAGAATAGATATTTGATGGACCAGCTAAGAATAACATTGTCTCTTACCAGTGTATTTAGAGTCAAAGAATAACCATGTGCCATTTGATACACTTAGCTCTTCTTAGGTAATTTCACACATTTCTGTGATAGATTTCTATCTATTAATCCAAATCTGACCACTGCCCTTCCTGGATTTAATTGTGCTTTCTGGAATGTTGATCTAAAATAAATAAAATAAAATAAAAATTTTATTTTTCCTATGTGACTTTGAGGGTGACAATAACCTTCTCTTTATAACATTCGTTTCCTCCTATTACACCTGTCCTTTTATTCATATCATAGCATCTAGTCATGTGATGTCTTCTTCTCCTGATTTTAAAATTCTTTCTGGCCTTCATTTCCTTTTATGATACAGGTTAGTCAATTATTTTATTTCTAGCAAACCCTAAACCTGATCAATCTGTGTATTATTCTGGAAAAAAATTTCTAGAGTCTCTAGTACTAGTATAAACTATTAGTATCAGGTCCATGCTTTACAGAATAAAGGCAGTATGTTGAAAATACCTGTGATCTTTGTCTAAAGATGCTTTATTTATTTATTTTTTTTCTGGCTCAAGAAGTCCACTGGTCCAAATTCAGGGCAAACCAGACAGAATGCAAGTGCCCCAGAAGAGACCCTCATCCAGTGACATTAGTGATTTGGTACATAATACCACATAATTCTTGTTCCCTAGTTGGGAGAACCAAGGCATATATTTGATTCTACTCAGACTACCCCCAGACAAGCTGAGCTTCTAAAGTACACGATGGTACCTGGCTTGACAATGCGTACTTTATTTCTCCACTTTTTCCTCTTCCTGTTGTTGTTTCCTACTCCCCTACCAATGTTTTGCTGTATCACTTTCTAAAGAAACAATACTCAGGTCTCCTTGCAGGAGAACTCAAATCAAGTGAGTTGAAAACAAAAGAGGTCTTAGGAAGTAAACCCTGAGGATGGAGTTGGGGAAAATCCGATCGCTTGCTGACCAGATGATAGTGGAGACTGCATTACTGATAGTTAAGTAGGGTATTGAAAATCCCTGGCTTGCTGAAGTACTTCAGTTCCTAAGACTTTATAAGCAGTATGAATCATGATTCTGCCAGAAAGGTATCAACCAGCTTCATAAATATCAGTACATACGAGATGTAGGGAATGCTGTTGTTAGACGAATCATGGTGTTGTCTGGTTACCATAAGAGCCGTCAAACCTTAGGCACAAGGTTTGCTTTCTGCTGCAGGTAGTATGATTAACTAGAAAATTTCAGCACAACTTCTCATATATGGCACATTGTTATCGATCTGCAAATTCATTCCTTCCAATCCCTATTGAGTAGAAGAAGCAGGAGTATTTCACATTCATCTGACATGGACAGTAGCTTATCTTTGATAGTTCCCCCATGGACATATTCACTCTCTATAGTACAAATAGGCTTTACTTGTAGCTCAGTTGGTAAAGAATCTATCTGCAAAGCAGGAGACCCAGGTTCAATTCCTGGATTGGGAGGATCCCCTGGAGAAGGGAATGGCAACACACTCCAGTATTCTTGCCTGGAGAATCCCCTGGACAGAGGAGCCTGGCAGGCTACAGTCCATGGGGTCACAAGAGTCAGACATAACTTAGCACTAAACCATAGTGGTTTAGTTTATAATGAAGTGGGCATTCATTATACACATTCCGCACATCAGTGCACTCTACTGACAGTATGAAAGAATGAGATCTGGTAAGCCAGAAGTGACAAGTAATCTGGGCATCCTCATGTGAGGACATATGCGTAAGAAGATGAGAAATAATATTACAAAGATTCAGAGGGCTATCATTTTGCATTATTTGGGGGAGAGAGTTTATTGGTCTGGGGCATGCTGAATCATCCAAGGTAAAGTCATTATGCTTTGTATTACCTACAAAAAACAGCACTTAGTAGGCTTTTTAAGTTTTGAAGAGAGCTCATAGCAAATTTGGGGATACATATTGAACTCATTCAGCAAGTGAATTGTTAACTATAATGTAAGAAAATAGTAAAAATAACATTTCAAAGAAAATTAAGACAACTCAGTGGGATGCATATCATTTAATGCTTTTCTCCCCAACTTTACCCTTTCTGGATTGTTTTCCAAGTTTATAGAAACAATGAGTCTAAACATATTTAATAAAAGAATGACATGAAAGCAAAATATGAATGATAACTTTTCTCTTATACCCTTTATATCATTAGTGAGAAATAACCACCTTCAAATCCCTTTCTAGTGCTTTTGGAAAGTATAGTTTTTAACTTTATAAAATCAGTCTGCATAAAATTGCTTAAATATCTTACTTAGATTGTATCCATCATTTACCATTATAAATCATGAAGAATTTTCTAACTAACTATCATAATATAGTACCAGTCACTGTATTTTTTAAAAATATTTAATGCAATACAGGAATCTATTTCCTAGAGCTTGATGCAGGCATGACTAAAGGATAGACTAAAGGGTAGTGGGTGAGTGAATAAGTGATTGGATAGATACATAGATGGGCAGATTATTTAGACTTCTTAATAAACATTTTATTTTGAAAGGGAGATACATCAGATATATTATCAGACCCTTACTTGGAATTAGATTCAGTATTGGTCTTGAATGTCTTTCCTCTTATTTAATCTAAGAACTTTGTCAGTAATTCTTAATATCCTGAATTTTTTCTTTCTGGCTTTAATAATCCACCCTACAAATATATTCAAGTCCCTTTTATATCAAAACTTTAAAATAGAATTTTTCATTTGTCCTAAATACTTTCTAGATACTGCTCTAATACTTCCCCATCTTATTTAAGTTTTTAAAGTTAGTCCACTTCAGATTTTATAAAATCTATATTCTTGACCTCCTGATGTTCAGCTTCTGAATTTCATTATGCTTTTTACTCAGCTGTCACTGGAATAATTAATGACCAAATTCAACATTTGCTTGTGAATTCTTTTTTCAGTATTGGACATAGTATATTGACCTAACTTTTAAAAAATACTCTCCATCTTACCTTCTAGAGTGAAGATAAACATGCTCTCCCTGATCTTTATTTGGACTTTTCCCTAACTCTGTTGCTCATATCTACAATTAGTGTTCCTTGGGTTGGAACAGTTCTTTTACCTTTGAACTTCTGAATAGTCCCCTTGTACAAATTTATATACTCCCAAAATGTATATCACTTACCAGAATCTGATGAATCTTAATTCTCTGTATTGTTGTTGCTCAATTGCTAAGTCATGTCTGACTTTCTGTGATGCCATGGAATGCAGCACGCTGGGCTCCTCTGTCCTTTACTATCTCCTGCAGTTTGCCCAAATTCACATCCATTGAGTCGATGATGCCATCCAACCATCTCATCTTCTGTCACCCCCTTCTCCCTCTGCCCTCAGTCTTTCCCAGCAGCTGGGTCTTTTCCAATGAGTAAGCTCCTAGTATCGGGTGGCCCAAGTTTTAGAGCTTCAGCATCAGTCCTTCCATTGAATATTGAAGGTTGATTTTCTTTAGGATTGACTGGTTTGATTGCCTTGCTGTCCAAGGGGGTCTCAAGAGTCTTCTCCAGCACCACAATGAGAATGCATCAATTCTATGGCACTCAACCTTCTCTGTGTCCCAACTCTCAAATTCGTACATGACTGCTTAAAAAACCATAGCTTTGCCTATATGGACCTTTGTAGTCAAGGGTATGTCTCTGCTTTTTAATACACTGCATATATAATTGTATCTTGTAGAAATAATTCATTAAATGGTCCCTACCCTTTCCAATCCCACGTTGAAGGTCAGGAATGGTGGCGATAGGGAGATACCCCTAGTCCAAGGTAAGGAGCAGCAGCTGTGCTTTGCTGGAGCAGCTGTGAAGAGATACCCCACCCCCAAGGTAAGAGAAACCCAAGTAAGATGGTAGGTGTTGCAAGAGGGCATCAGACGAAAGACACACTGAAACCATACTCACAGAAAACTAGTCAATCTAATCACACTAGGATCACAGCCTTGCCTAACTCAATGAAACCAAGCCATGCCTGCAGGGCAACCCAAGACGGGCGGGTCATGGTGGAGACGTCTGACAGAACGTGGTCCACTGGAGAAGGGAATGGCAAGCCACTTCAGTATTCTTGCCTTGAGAACCCCATAAACAGTATGAAAAAGCAAAATGATAGGATACTGAAAGAGGAACTCCCCAGGTCATTATGTGCCCAATATGCTACTGGAGATCAGTGGAGAAATAACTCCAGAAAGAATGAAGGGATGGAGCCAAAGCAAAAACAATACCCAGTTGTGGATGTGACTGGTGATAGAAGCAAGATTCCATGCTGTAAAGAGCAGTATTGCATAGGAACCTGGAATGTCAGGTCCATGAATCAAGGCAAATTGGAAGTGGTCAAACAAGAGATGGTAAGGCTGAACATTGACATTCTAGGAATCAGAGAACTAAAATGGACTGGAATGGGTGAATTTAACTCAGATGACCACTATATCTAATATTGTGGGCAGGAATCCCTCAGAAGAAATGGAGTAGCCATCATGGTCAACAAAAGAATCTGAAATACAGTTCTTGGATGCAATCTCTAAAACGACAGAATGATCTCTGTTCGTTTCCAAGGCAAACCATTCAATATCACAGTAATCCAAGTCTATGCCCCAACCAGTAACGCTGAAGAAGCTGAAGTTGAAGGGTTTTATGAAGACCTACAAGATATTTTAGAACTAACACCCAAAAAAGATGTCCTTTTCATTATAGGGGACTGGAATGCAAAAGTAGGAAGTCAAGAAACACCTGGAGTAACAGGCAAATTTGGCCTTGGAATGCAGAATGAAGCAGGGCAAAGACTAATAGAGTTTTGCCAAGAAAATGCACTGGTCATAGCAAATACCCTCTTCCAACAACACGAGAGAAGACTCTACACCTGGACAACACCAGATGGTCAACACCGCAATCAGGTTGATTATATTCTATGCAGCCAAAGATGGAGAAGCTCTATACAGTCAACAAAAACAAGACCAGGAGCTGACTGTGGCTCAGATCATGAAATCCTTATTACCAAATTCAGACTTAAATTGAAGAAAGTAGGGAAAACCACTAGACCATTCAGGTATGACCTAAATCAAATCCCTTATGATTATACAGTGGAAGTGAGAAATAGATTTAAAGGCCTAGATCTGATAGATAGAGTGCCTGATGATCTATGGAATGAAGTTCGTGACATTGTACAGGAGACAGGGATCAAGACCATCCCCATGGAAAAGAAATGCAAAAAAGCAAAATGGTTGTCTGGGGAGGTCTTACAAATAACTGTGAAAAGAAGAGAAATGAAAAGCAAAGGAGAAAAGGAAAGATATAAGCATGTGAATGCAGAGTTCCAAAGAATAGCAAGAAGAGATAAGAAAGCTTTCCATAGCAATCAATGCAAAGAAATAGAGGAAAACAACAGAATGGGAAAGACTAGAGATCTCTTCAAGAAAACTAGAGATACCAAGGGAAAATATCATGCAAAGATGGGCTTGATAAAGGACAGAAATGCTATGGGCCTAACAGAAGCAGAAGATATTAAGAAGAGGTGGCAAGAATACACAGATGAACTGTACAAAAAAGATCTTCATGACCCAGATAATCATGATGATGTGATCATTAATCTAGAGCCAGACATCTTGGAATGTGAAGTCAAGTGGGCCTTAGGAAATATCACTACGAACAAAGCTAGTGGAGGTGATGGAATTCCAATTGAGCTGTTTCAAATCCTGAAAGATGATGCTGTGAAAGTGCTGCACTCAATATGCCAACAAATTTGGAAAACTTAGCAGTGGCCACAGGACTGGAAAAAGTCAGTTTTCCTCTCAATCCCAAAGAAAGGTAATGCCAAAGAATGCTCAAACTACCGCACAATTGCACTCATCTCACATGCTAGGAAAGTAATGCTCAAAATTCTCCAAGCCAGGCTTCAGCAGTACATGAACCGTGAGCTCCCTGATGTTCAAGCTGGTTTTAGAAAAGGCAGAGGAACCAGAGATCAAATTGCCAACATCCGCTGGATCATGGAAAAAGCAAGAGAGTTCCAGAAAAACATCTATTTCTGCTTTATTGACTATGCCAAAGCCTTTGTCTGTGTGGATCACAAGAAACTGTGGAAAATTCTGAAAGAGATGGGAATACCAGACCACCTGATGTGCCTCTTGAGAAATGTGTATGCAGGTCAGGAAGCAACAGTTAGAACTGGACATGGAACAACAGACTGGTTCCAAATAGGAAAAGGAGTACGTCAAGGCTGTATATTGTCACCCTGCTTATTTAACTTATATGCAGTGTACATCATGAGAAACGCTGGGCTGGAAGAAACACAAGTTGGAATCAAGATTGCCGGGAGAAATGTCAATCACCTCAGATATGCAGATGACACCACCCTCATGGCACAAAGTGAAGAGGAACTAAAGAGCTTCTTGATGAAAGTGATAGAGGAAAGCGAAAAAGTTCGCTTAAAGCTCAACATTCAGAAAATGAAGATCATGACATCCGGTCCCATCACTTCATGGGAAATAGTTGGGGAAACAGTGGAAACAGTATCAGGCTTTATTTTTAGGGGCTCAAAAGTCACTGCAGATGGTGTCTGCAGCCATGAAATTAAAAGACGCTTTCTCCTTGGAAGAAAAGTTATGACCAACCTAGATAGCATATTCAAAAGCAGAGACATTACTTTGCCGACTAAGGTCCGTCTAGTCAAGGCTATGGTTTTTCCAGTAGTCATGTATGGATGTGAGAGTTGGACTGTGAAGAAGGCTGAGCGCCGAAGAACTGGTGCTTTTGAACTGTGGTGTTAGAGAAGTCTCTTGAGAGTTCCTTGGACTGCAAGGAGATCCAACCAGTCCATTCCGAAGGAGATCAGCCCTGGGATTTCTTTGGAAGGAATGACGCTAAAGCTGAAACTCCAGTACTTTGGCCACCTCATGTGAAGAGTTGACTCATTGGAAAAGACTCTTATGCTGGGAGGGATTGGGGGCAGGAGGGGAAGGGGACGACCGAGGATGAGATGGCTAGATGGTATCACTGACTCGATGGACGTGAGTCTGAGTGAACTCCGGGAGATGGTGATGAACAGGGAGGCCTGGCGTGCTGCGACTCATGGGGTCTCAAAGAGTCGGACACGACTGAGTGACTGAACTGAACTGAACTGACCCTTTCCAATATTTCTGTCCCTTGGTTATTCAGTTAATCAAGGTACTGTTGTGAATGGATTTTACAGATATAAATAAATTCTAAATTCAACCTTAAATTACAAATTAACTGAGTTGGTCTGGTCTAGTCACATGAGCCATAAAAGCTCATAAAGCTCACATCATAAAAGCAGAGACTTTGCTTTGGAGCAGAAAAGGAAGGCAGATGCAGCAGCTGCTGCAGAACTTAAATATATCTGAAACATGAGAAGGACTTGGTACATATTGCATTCTTTGACTGTGGGGACAAAACATGGAAAGAAATGCAGGCAGTATCTGAGCAGACAGAAGCTCCCAGCTGCTAGCAAGGAAACAGGGGCCTAAGACCTATAGCCACAAGAAACAAAATTAAATCAACAGGAGGAATGAGCTTTTACTCAGAGTTTTTCTCAGATCTTTCAGTAAAGAGCCCAGATACATATAACTTTATTTGGAGGCATGTAAGACCCAATCCATCCACTTGAAACCTAGACTTCTGAACTACTTAATGTTGACGATAGAACAATGCATGGATTAGCAAGGTGCAGACAGGGTCTACTCTTAAGTTAAATGACCCGGAGGGATGGTACGGGGAGGGAGGAAGGAGGGTGTTCAGGATGGGTAACATGTGTATACTCGTGGCGGATTCATGTTGATGTATGGCAAAACCAAAACAATATTGTAATTAGCCTCCAATTAAAATAAATAAATTTATATTAAAAATGTTGATATGTAGTCCCTTCCTAGCTACAGTTCTGTATTTGTAGATTTAATTGACTAGGAATTATGTAGACATGCAGTATTTATTATTAAAAAACAATACCATTTAAGTGTGGACCAGCTCAGTTGAAACCCGTTATTCCACAGGTTAGCTGTAAGTTAATAGAATTGTTTTAAGCCGCTGTTTAAATTTCTGTGCAGCAATAAAAAACTAATACATGTGCCATTCCTGTGCTCATCTACATTATTCCCCCTACTGTCTCTGACAAAAGAAGATAATTTTTTAAAGTAAATAAGATAATGGTTAGCCGCATACACTTCAGATTTACAAAGCCTGAAACTTGAACATCTATGGCTTCTGAGACTTGGTATCAGTAAATTAGCATTAATATTAGTAGTAATACCATCAATTAATTGTGATATTATATGCTCATTAATCAAGTTAGAAACTAGCTTCTCCAAATAAACTGAATTTACTAATTTAACATAAAATATATACACATGCATGTGTAGTTTTATGCCTTTATCATTGTCCTCATATTTATTCTTAATTCAGGTTATATTGTCTCTTATTTACAGTAGTATAAAAATCTCAAATGAGGTGCTGACTCTCCAAATGCAGTCACAATGTCTATGAGAAATTTCAACCTAAGAATTCTGCCATTCTTTTACTGGAAATTCTTATATTCCTTTCTGTTGTCTACAGTAAAAGCCTAGCCTCTAAATATTTAACATAAATTCCTCTGTGCTCTTCTTTCTCAGTTTCATCTCTAGGAACTCTCCACTTTCCTCCACCACCAGAGTCTATAATACTTACATTGCAAAGTATCATGTTTGAATCATTTTCATACTATTTCATGAATCTGGTGAGAAATTCTCAATTCCTTTATCTGGGTAATTTTTATTTCTAACCAAGTACCTGAGGTGAGGTACTTCTAAAAATGCTGATTCTTGGGACCAAACTGTTTAGAGATGAAGCACTGGTATTGATGTTTTCATTTCTACTTCTCTGTAGGTGATTCCCATAAGCACAGGATCAGGAAATACTAGTGTAACTAAACTGAAGTAGACCTAGGCATCACTCAGATGCATAAGGGTCACTCACTGCTTTCAGTCTCTATGCTAGATTCAATGGATCTACTTTTTCCAACAAATCACAGAAAACAAGAGCAGGGGTAAAATGGCTCTGAAATGTCAATTGTTTCATCTCAGTGCTCTGTAATCTCTCATCTGTCCTAGTCATTGATCCTCTGACTTTTTCCCTTTTTTGTGTAAGTGAAACTTCCTACTACATTCAATCATTAGTATATGCACTAATACTTAAGTGCTTACTATTTGATCAGGGTCCTAGGCTTTGGGTCTGAAACTGGCAATATACTATTGAAAAAAAAAAAAAAAACAGAAATATGGACCTAACTGTGCCTTGTGTATGTGTTAGTTGCTGTCATGTTTGACTCTTTGCAAACACATGGACTGTAGCTCTCCAGGCTCCTCTGTCCCTGGAATTCTGCAGGCAAGAATACTGGAGTGGGTTGCTCTTCCTTTTTCCAAGGGATCTTCCCAACCCAGGGGTTGAACCTGTATCTTCTGCATTGCAAGTGGATTCTTTACCATCTGAGCCACCAGGGAAGCCCCCAACTGTGCCATAGAGGACCATTATGAATATATTTGATCCTTTTTATGTACAATTATCCTCAGGAGTTCTAGTGATTTTTGACATCTTGATATCACTCATTTGTAATTAGCTTAGTCCTGGTAATGAGTAATGGGCATGACTTTGATATTTAAGGATTAACAAAACTGAAGCATTCTAATTAAGGACATGGATGGTATTAACATTGTTATAATTCAGTAAATCTTATATTGTCCAGAAAAATGTGGTCAATCTTAAAATCATATGGGAAGAATATTTTTAGACCAGACTTTAAGGCATATTTGCCTTATTACAGTCATACTACTTAAACGAATCTTGAATTCAGTCTGTTGTTCAGTTGCTCAGTCGTGTCCAATTCTTTGCAGCCCATGGACTGTAACACTCCAGTCTTCCCTGTCCTTGACCATCTCCCAGAGCTTGCTCAAACTCATGTCCATTGAGTTGTTGATGCCATCCAACCATCTCATCCTCTGTCATCCCCTTCTCTTCCTGCCTTCAGTCTTTCCGAGTATCAGGGTCTTTTCTAATGAATTATCTCTTTGCATCAGGTGGCCAAAGTATTGGAGTTTCAGCTTCAGTTCTTCTAGTGAATATTCAGAGTTGATTTCCTTTAGGATTGACTGGTTGGATCTTCTTACAGTCCAAGGGGCTCTCAAGAGTCTTTGCCAACGACACATTTCAAAAAGATTCAATTCTTTGGAGCTCAGTATTCTTTATGGTCCAATTCTCACATTCATACATGACTACTGGAAAAGCCATAGCTTTGACTATAAGGAACTTTGTTGGTAAAGTAATCTCTCTGCTTTTTAATGTGTTGTCTAGGATTGTCAAACAGCTTTTCTTCCAAGGCAGAAGAGTCATTTAACTTCATGGCTGCAGTTACCATCTGCAGTGATTTTGGAGGCCAAGAAAATAAAATCTATCACTGTTTCCATTATTTCCCCATCTATTTGCCATGAATTGATGGGACCAGATGCCATGATCTTAGTGTTTTGAAAGCTGAGTTTTTAGCCAGCCTCTTCACTCTCTTCTTTCACCTTCATCAAGAGACTCTTTAGTTCTTCTTCTCTTTCTGTACTTTGCATCAAATAAGCCAGGTGACAATATACAGCCTTGATGTACTCCTTTTCCTATTTGGAACCAGTCTGTTGTTCCATGTCCAGTTCTAACTGTTGCTCCTTGACCTGCACACAGATTTTTCAGGAGGCAGGCCTGGTGGTCTGGTATTCCCATCTCTTAAAGAATTTTCCACAGATTTTTTGTGATCCACACAGTCAGAGGCTTTAACATTGTCAATGATGCAGAAAAAATGTATTTCTGGAATTCTCTTGCTTTTTCTATAATCCAGTGGATGTTGGAAATTTGATCTCTGGTTCCTCTGTCTTTTTTAAGTCTTCCTTGAACATATGGAAGTCCTTGGTTCATGTACTGTTGAAGCCTCGCTTGGAGAATTGTGAGCTTTATTCTGTTAGCATGTGAAATGAGTGCAATTGAGTGGTAGTTTGAGCATTATTTGGCATTGCCCTTCTGTGGGACCAGAATGAAAACTAATCTTTTCCAGTCCCATGTTGAGTTTTCCACAAATACTGGCATATTGAATTCAGTCTACATGAACTTCTACACAGCTAAAATTTTAAAATTCTATTTTCTTAAAGTTCTTTCCATAGTTTCTTTATGGGATATGCTTAAATAAAGGGAACATTAGTTTTCTTAAAGTTTGATTTGAAAGTTTTTGTAATATCATCCAAATTTTACTTTTTTATATTTTTCTTTTATCTCTTTTTGATTATTACCATGATCACAAAAAATGGGTAGAGGAGGAAATGACTCTCAAAGCTTTAAGATAGCTATTTTTATTTATTTGGACTTATTTATAATTGTTACTGGAAATAATTTGCCAGTAACAGAATTAAATAGTGCTCTCAAATAATATATTAAAGGTTATATTTTCTTTTATTTGCTCTAACTGACAAAGATGAGATTTCCTACAAAGTTCAAGAGAGATTATATTTGTCATGACATTTGGATTGTAAGTTGGGTCACTGCAACCAGATGAATAGTGTTTATTCTTCCGAGTAGATATAACAATTTATTTTCCACATCTGATCAAAATACTGAGAAAAGAAAGTTTAGGAACTATAATGCATTGTCTCTTTTACTGTGTCCTCCAACCCAGTAAATAGAAAGCTATCCCTCTCTAGAAATAGAGATCTGTAAATCTCTCTCTATTCATCCATATAGATAATCTTGATATTTTGATCTCTGTATATACATCGATGTATGGATATATTGATCTACTTATATATGTAGGTAGATAGAGATAGTATTGTCATTAGTTGTATTGGCATTAATGGATAAATAAGGAGATAAAATTATATAGACCCTATTTGTAAACATACTATTTTAAAACATACTATCAATAATTAAGAGCCTATAAATTCTTATATATACATAGTATCCAAAGAGAAATTTCTTGCTAAAATATCAAAGTATATTTAAAAATCTCCACCTACTGCTGATTTATGTACATAATATTACTAGATATATTTTTTATTTTTAGTAATTAGATCTAATTTAAAAGCATCTTTTATCATAGAAAATATTAGCCTTATTATTATCCTTATTATCAAATAATATGGACTTTCTTATAAATATGTATCTGTTAGATTATTCATATTTGGCATGGAAAGTTTTTTCTTAATATCATCTTTAAAAACCACTTACTTCTATTTAACTGTATCTATATGACTTGAAATAAATGTGTGAGATAATAATCATTACATTTATAAAGTTACTGATCATTCCATCAGATAACACTTGGGATCTTAATGTGTAGCTGCCATTTAAAGTATGTATTATATGTGTGTGTTTGTATATATATATACACATATATATATATGTAGACATATGTATATATATTTACATGTATGAACTCATTCAATTATCACAAGCCAAATTTATAAATCAGGAATCTAAGCACAAATAAATGAGGTCATACACACATAAAGTGATAGAGTTGGAACTGATTAATCCCAACAAGTTACTTTCCAAGGCAAAATTGTTGCTATTAATTTAGAGAACCAAGAAAGACAAACCGTTTTTCTTCATTAAAATATTTTAATTGACAGTTTACTACTATCAAGAAAGTCTTAATTAATCAACAAAAAGTTGAATATGAAAATGTTTTTACTGTAGTATTTTCAAAATATGTATGATCCAAGTTTTATTAGTTTAGTGAGCACGCACAAGACATCTGACATAAGGCAAATAGATTCAACAAATCTGAAGTGCTTTACACACATTAGAAGTCAACATCTTATGGAAAAACATGTGCATCTTTTTTTTCCCCTCAGTTTTAACATGAAAATACAAAATATTTATGTGCCTAGTAAGTGTTTCAACATTTTTGAAAGAAAAATTGGCAGAATTAAGAAATAAAACAGATAAACATGATTGAAATTTTGAAAAATACTTCTTACAGTAACTGAAAAAACTGATAAATGAATATCAATAACAGTATGGACAATGTGAGCAAAGCTATCAACCAAGCTAGAGAAACTGACATTCATGGAACACTATAAGAACTGTTAAAGAGGAGGGCAATCCAAAGATGGTGGAGAAATAGGATGGGAGCCCAATTTTCTCCCCCACAAGTTCATCAAAAGATCATTTGAATGCTGAGCAACTTCCACAAAACAATTTCTGAACACTGGTGGAGGATACCAGGCACCCAGAAAGGCAACTCATTCTCTTCAAAAGGAGGTAGGACAAATATAAAAGACAAAAAGAGAGGCAAAAGAGTTAGGGATGGAGACTTGTCCTGGGGAGGGAGTCGTGAAGTAGAAGTTTCCACACAGTAGGAAGCCTCTCACAGGCGGGTCTGTGGGGAGTTTTGGAATCTCAGAGGGCAACATAACTGGGAGGGAAAAAAAAAAAAAAAAACAAATCCCAAAGAATATGTGCCTAACAGCAACTACCAGGAGACAAGTAGCCCAGGTGTCTGCCACCAGTGAGCAGTGGCTGGACAGGTAAGCATGGACTGCATATTCGGTTCTTAGTGTAAGGACGGGAGGGCCTGAATGACCTGAGGACAATCTGAGGGAAGCTAACGTGAGATAGGAACTCAAACTGTGGGATCACCAGAGAGAGAGAGAGAAAAAAAAAGAAGAGAACTTTCCCATGAAAGGCTCTAATGCATAGCCTGGCCCACTCACAGAACAAAAGATTGAGCAAATACCAAAAGAGAGAGGCAGGCATGTGACAGCCATAGCTGGAAGGCAAGGGGCTGCTGCAATCTCAGCCCCAGAGACAGCATCTTCTAGCAAACTGTGAACAGGCTCCCAGTTGCTAACTATGTCTTCCTGGGATCCTGGATGGTCGACATCCACCAAAAGGGTCACACCCTGAGATCAGCTCCCCAGAGGAGACACATGGCACACCTAAGACGGTTGTGGCACACCCAGGAAACTGAGCCACCAGGACTGGGGAGGTGATTAAGATGCACGGCCCACCTGGGAGAGTGTGCTCACCAAACACCTGGTTGACTGAGCTGTTTGGACCTGGGGATGGCACAAAACACATGCCCAGCCAACTCTGTGCACTTGTGGAATACCTGAAAACCTGAGCCACTTAGACCTGGGAAGTGCATGAAATGCAGGGCCTCCTTTGGACACTGCCCTTGCACAGTACCCTGGAGCCCGAGCAGTGTAGACCCAGGAAGCACACACAACCTTGAGCTGTGGCAAACCCAGTGTGGTCTATACACTGTGAGCACTCCCCACACACACCAGTGATATTTGTTTGCAGTGTCCCTCCCTCCCCACAACACAACTGAACAAGTGAGCCTAAATAAGTGACCACTTTTCACCCCCTTGTGTCATGGTGGAAAGCAAACAGAATCCAACAACATATTAAAAAGATCATACATCATGACCAAGTGGGCTTTATCCCAGGGATGCAAGGATTCTTCAATATTTACAAATCAATCAGTGTGATACACCACATTAACAAATTGAAAGATAAAAACCTTATGATTAACTCAATAAATGCAGAGAAAGCCTTTGACAAAATTCAACACCCATTTATGTTAAAAACTTTCCAGAAAGCAGGCATAGAAGGAACATACCTCAACATAATTAAAGCCATATATGGTAAACCCACAGCAAACATTATCCTCAATAGTGAAAAATTGAAAACATTTCCCCTAAAGTCAAGAACAAGGCAAGGGTGCCCACTCTCACTACTATTCAACATAGTTTGGGAAGTTTTATCCACAGCAATCAGAGAAGAAAAGGAATCCAGATAGGAAAAGAAGTAAACTCTCACTGTTTGCAGATGACATGATCCTCTACGTAGAAAACCCTAAAGACACCAGTGTAGAGCAGGGTCTACACTGCTCTAGACAAAATTACTAGAGCTAATCAATGAATATAGTAAAGTTGTAAGATATAAAATTAATGAACAGCAATCCCTTGCATTCCTATACACTAATGATGAGAAAACTGAAAGAGATATTAAGGAAACAATCCCATTCACCATTGCAATGAAAAGAATAAAATACTTAGGAATAAATTTACCTAAAGAAACAAAAGAACTATATATAGAAAACTATAAAACACTGGTGAAAGAAATCAAAAAGGACACAAATAGGTGGAGAAATACACCATGTTCATAGATTGGAAGAATCAATATAGTGTAAATGAATATACTGTACAAAGCACTCTATAGATTCAATGCAATCCCTATCAAGCTACCAACAATATTTTTCACAGAACTAGAAAAAATAATTTCATGATTTGTATGGAAATACAAAAAACCTCAAATAGCCAAAGCAATCTTGAGAAAGAAGAATGGAACTGGAGGAATCAACCTGCCTGACTTCAGACTGTACTACCAAGCTACAGTCATCAAGACAGTATGATACTGGCACAAAGACAGAAATATAGATCAATGGAACAAAATAGAAAACCCAGAGATAAATCCATGCACCTATGGACACCTTATATTTGACAAAGGAGGCAAGAATATACAATGGAGAAAAGACAATCTCTTTAACAAGTGGTGCTGGGAAAACTGGTCAATCACCTGTAAAACAATGAAAACTAGAACACTTTATAAAACCGAACACAAAGAAAAACTCAAAATGGATTAAAGATCTAAATGTAAGGCCAGAAACTATAAACTTCTAGAGGAAAACATAGACAGAACGCTCTGACATAAATCACAGCAATATCCTCTATGACCCACCTCCCAGAGTAATGGAAATAAAAGCAAAATTAAACAAATGGGCCCTAATTAAATTCAAAAGCTTTTGCACAATGAAGGAAACTATAAGAAAGATGAAAAGACAGCCTTCAGAATGGAAGAAAATAATAGCAAATGAAGCAACTGACACAGAATTAATCTCAAAAATATACAAGCAGCTCATGCAGCTCAATACCAGAAAAATAAATGACCCAATCAAAAAATGCACCAAAGAACTAAACAGACATTTCTCCAAAGAAGACATACAGATGGCTAACAAACACATGAAAAGGCGCTCAATATCACTAATTATCAGTGAAATGCAAATTAAAACAATGAGGTGCCACCTTACATCAGTCAGAATGACTGCCATCAAAAAGTCTACAAACAGTAAATGCTGAAGAGAGTGTGGAGAAAAGGAAACTCTCTTACACTGTTCATGGGAATGCAAACTAGTACAGCCACTATGGAGAACAGTGTATAAATTCCTTTAAAAACTGGAAATAGAACTGCCATATGACCCAGCAATCCTACTGCTGGCCATACACAATGAAGAAACCAGAATTGAGACACGTGTGCCCCAAGGTTCATCACAGTACTGTTTAAAATAGCCAGGACATGGAAGCAACCTAGATGCCCATCAGCAGATGAATGGATAAGAATGTTGTGGTACAATGGAATGTTAATCAAATATTAAAAAGAACATATTTGAATCAGTTCTAATGAGGTGGATGAAACTGAATTCTATTATATACAGTGAAGTAAGTCAGAAAGAAAAACACCAATATAGTATATTAACACATATATATGGAATTTACAAAGATGGTAATGATGACCCTATATGCAAGACAGCAAAAGAGACCCAGGTGTAAAGAACAGACTTTTGGACTCTGTGGGAGAAGGCGAGGGTGGGATGATTTGAGAGACTAGCACTGAAACATGTATATTACCACATGTGGAAATAGATGACCAGTCCAAATTCAATGCATGAAACAGGGCATTCGAAGCCAGTGCACTGGGACAACCCAGAGGGATGGAATGGAGAGGGATGTGAGAAGGTATTTCACAATGGGAGGGACACATGTTCACCTGTGGCTGATTCATGTCAATGTATGGCTAAAACCACTACAGTATTGTAAAGCAACTAGACTCCAATTATAATAAATAAACTAATTTAAAAAAAGAAACAAAGGGACTATCCTCTTAATAAAGAGTAAAAATTGCATGCCCCCCCCGCAAAAAAAAAAAAAAAAAAAAAGGAACTGTTAAAGAGTACATTTGTTTTTCAACAGGCCTGCATTTACCAAGATAGACCAGCTGCTGGATCAAATAAAAAGTCAATCAAATAACAAATCAGTAATTCAATCCAAAAAATTTAAAAGATTGAAATATAACAGTATGTGCTCTGATTATTTCTTAGTAAAATCCCTACCAATGATGATAAATATTTCTAGTATATCAATAAATTTTTGAATTAACACACATATAGCAACAGCATATCAAAAAATAAAATACAAAAAAAATTATAAAGCATTTCAAGTAGAGTAATGAAAATACAGCTCATCTGAATTTGTGAGACCAGATTAAGCATTGCTTAGAAGAAAAATTTTACCACAGAATTCCCATATTGTAAATAAATAAATATTTAAAAGCAATGATAGATGTTTCTACATTAAGTAAGTTTTAAGAAGAGCAATTTACCCATAGTAAATGCAAGGAAAGAAATGGTGGGTAATAATAAAAGCACTTATAAATTGAATAGAAGAGAAAATATTTTAAGTGAAAACAAAGGCAAATAGTAGCTATTTGGAAAAGAAAATAAATCTGGTAAATTCTTGACTAGATCAATAGGTAATCACACAAGCACAAGTTACTAATTAGGAGGAACAAATGAGAGAAAATCATTACAGATAATTCAGACATTAAAAGAATAATGGTGATCTCTGTGCAACATCAAGTCAACAAATAGATAATATATTTAATGGATGAATTTCTAAAATAAATTTCAAAAACTAAAGGGAAACAATGTCCAAAAACTGATTTAAAAAAATTAGCATTTTTGATTAACTTCATACATTTTAAGCATTTATTTTTTATCTATAAAGCTTTCTATAAAGAGTATATAAAGATGACTTCATAGATTTAACCTAAATGAGAGAATATTTACTCATTTTTTGAGACTATAGATGTTATAAACGACTTCAGACATGTTAAGTCTGAAGATCCTCCACAAAAGAGCAGTATATATGAAAATACATCATTAAGCTGGATTTGTGCACAGGAATGCAATATTTTTTCAATATTTGAGGAGCAACATGATTCACTATATTAATAGAAGAAAAGTAACTCACAAAATCATCTCAATAAGTCCAAAGTAATCATTCACAATACTAAAAACCTATTCATGGTTTTTAAAAATCAGTCAACTAGGAATAGAATAGCCATTTAACAAAATATTGAAATATAGCTGATTTACAATGTTGTATTTCATTTCTGCTGTATAGAAAAATGACTCAGTTGTACACACACACACACACTTTTCCAATATGGTTTATCACAGTATATTAACAATAGTTTCCTGTGCTATACAACAGGACCTTGTTGTTTATCCATCCTATGTACAATAGTTTGCATCTGCTAATTACAAACTCCCAGTCCTTCCATCCCCCAACCCTACCTTGGCAACGACAAATCTCTTGTCTGTATCTATGAGTCCGTGTTTTGCTTCTAGATATGTTCATTTGTGTCAGATTTTAGTTTCCACTTATATTTTATAAGATATGGCATTTGTCTTTCTCTTTCTGGCTTACTTTGCTAAGTATAATAATCTCTATTATTATTATAATAATTATAAAGATTATATATATTATATTACTATATATGCTGTTACTATATTATTATACCTCCATCCATATTACTGCAAATAGCAATTATTTCATTCTTTTTAATGGCTGAAGATTGTAAGTATATACCACATAATCTTTATCCAGTCATCTGTTGATAGACATTTAGCTTGCTTTCATGTCTTGGCTATTGTAAATAGTGCTGCTATGAACATAAGGGATACATGATCTTTTCAAATTATAGTTTAGTCTGGGCATATGCCCAGGAGTAGGATTGAGGGATCATATGGCACTTTATTTTTACTTTTTGAGGAACCTCTATACTGTTTCCAATAGCGGCTACCCCAATTTACATTCCCAACAACACTCTACGAGCTTCCCCTTTTCTCCACACCATCTCCACCATTTGTTATTTATAGACCTTTTTAAAATGGCTATGCTAGCTGCTGTGGTAGTTTTGATTTGCATTTCTATATTAACTAGTGATGATGAACATATTTTCATGTGCTTTTTGGTCATCTGTGTGTCTTCTTTGGAGAAATGCCGATTTAGGTCTTCTGCCCATTTTTAAAATTTATTTTAATTGGATGATAGTTGCTTTACAATGTTATGTTTGTTTCTGCCACACATCAAACATGAATCAGCCATAGGAGTACAAATGTCCCTTCCCTCTAGATTGTCACAGAACACGAGGCAGAGCTCCCTATGTCATACAGCAACTTCCCGTTAGTTATACATTTTACACATAGTAATGAATGTTTCAATGCTACTCTCTCAATTTGTCCCACCCTCTCCTTCTCCCACTGTATCCATCAGTCTGCTCTCTATGTCTGAGTCTGTATTCCTGCCTTGCAAATAGGTTCATCAGTACCATTTTTCTAGATTCCATATATATATGCCTTAATATATGATATTTGTTTTTCTCTTTGACTTATTTCATTCTGTATGACAAGCTCTAGATTCATCCACATCACTAGAACTGACTCAAATGTGTTCCTTTTTATGGCTGAGTAATTAATATTCCATTGTATATATGTACCACTTTATCCATTCATCTGTCAGTGGACATCTAGCTTGCTTCCATGTTCTGGCTATTGTAAATAGTGTTGGAATGAACATTGGGGTACATGTGTCTTTTTCAATTATGGTTTTCTCAGGGTACATGCACAGCAGTGAGATTGCTAGGTCACATGGTAGTAGTTTTTCAAGAAATCTCTATACTTTTCTCCATAGTGCCTGTATCAATCAATTTACATTCTCACCAACAGTGTAAGAGGGCTCCCTTTTCTCCACATCCTCTCTAGCATTTATTGTTTGTAGAACTTTTTTTTAATGATGATGGCCATTCTGACTTATGTGAAGTTTTACTTCATCATAGTTTTGATTTACATTTCTCTAATAATGAGCAATGTTGAGAATTTTCTCATGCATTTATTATCCATATGGATATATTCTTTGGAGAAATGTCTGTTTAAGTCTTCTGCCCATTTTTTTGATTAGCTTGTTTGCCTTTTTATGTTCTGAATTGTAGGAATTGTTTGTATACATACTTTGGATTAAGTCCTAGTTGATCACATAATTTGCAAATATTTTCTCCCAGTCCACAGGTTCTTTTCATTTTGTTTGTAGTTTTATTTGCTGTGCAAAAGTTTATAAGTTTAAGTCACATTTGTTTACTTTTGCTTTTATTTCTATTGCTTTAGGAGACTGACAAAACGCTGGTACAATTTACATCAGAGGAGGTTTGCCTATGATCTCGTCTAAGAGATTTATGATGTCATGTCCTATAGTTGGAATCTTGAAGCCATTTTGAGTGAATTTTTGTGTATGGTGTAAGAGTGTGTTCTAGCTTCATTGATTTACATGCTGCTGTCCAACATTCCCAATAGCATTTGCTGAAGAGACTATCTTTTCACCATGGCATATTCTGGCCTCTGTCAAAGATTAATTGTTCACAGATGTTGGGTGTACTTCTGAACTCTGTATTCTGTTCTGTTGATGTGTATCTGTTTTTGTGCCAGTAATGATCTGTTCTGATTACTGCAGCTCTGTAGTATTGTCTGAAGTCTGGGAGCATTATGTCTCCTGCTTTGTTCTTTTTCTCAGTATTGTTTTGACAATTCTGTGTCTTTTTGATTCTATATAAATTTTAAGATTGAGTTTTCTAGTTCTGTGAAAATTTCCATGAGCATTTTGATAGGTATTACATTAAAACTGTAGATTGCTTTGGGTACATTGACAGTTTTAACAATATTAATTCTTCCAATCCAAGAGCTTGTGCTGTCTTTTCATTTGAGTTATATCCAGTTTCCTTCATTAATATTAGGTATTTCTAAGCATATAAGCTTTTCACCTCCTTGATGAGGTTTATTTCTAAGTATTTTTATATGATTTTACATTCCATTTTGATATTTCATTGTTAGTATAAAGAAATGCAATTTATGTCTATATGTTATTCTTATATCTACTACCTTGCTGAATTTATCAGTTCTAGTAGTTTATATGTATCATGTCATCTGTATATAATGACAATTTTAACCTTGCCCTACCAATCTGAATATCTTTTCTTTCTCTTATCTGATTGATATGGCTAGGACTTCTAATACTATGTCAAAAAGAAGTGGTGGAGTGGACATACTTATCTTGTTCCAGATTTTAGCAGGAAGGCTTTCAGCTTTTCAGCATTGAATATTATATTGGCTATAGATTTGTCATAGGTAGCTTTTATTATGTTGAGATATGTTCCTTCTATACCCACTTTCTTAAGGATTTTTATCATGAATTCATGGTGAACTTTATGAAATACTTTTTACTTTCTCTCATCTATAGAGGTGATCATGTGATTTTGTCTTCTGTTGATATGGTGTATCACAATTTTTGATATTCATATGTTGATCAATCCTTGTGACCAGGAATAAATCCAACTTGGTCATGGTATATGATCTTTATTATGTTATTAGATTTGGTTTGCCAATATTTTCTTGAATATTTGCATCTATATTTATCAAACATATTGGCCTCTAAGTTTATTTTTTGGTATTATCTTTGTCTGATTTTGGTATCAGGGTAATGGGGGCTTTATAGAATGTCTTTGGGAGTATTTCTTCCTCTTTAATCTTTTGGAAGAGTTTGAAAAGGACCAGAGTAGGTTCTTTGTATGTATGTTGTAGAATTTGCCTGTGAAGCCATCTGACCCTAGACTTTTATGATCTGTCTGTTCAAGTCATATATTCTTGATTCAGTTTGGTGGGCTCTTTGTTTCTCAAACATTGTCCATTTCTTCTACCTTGTCAAAATTGTTGGCATATAATTGTTCATATATACTTTTATAATTTTTGGTATTTCTGTAATACCAGTTGTGACTTTTCTCTTTAATTTTTTTTTTACTTTATTTATTTGGTCCTTCTCTCTTTTTGTTGATCCTGAACAGAGGTTTGTCAATTTTGTTTACCCTTTCAAAGAATCACTTCTTGCTTTGATTGGTTTTTTTTTCTTATTTTTTATCTCTTATTTATTTCCTCATTGATATGTTATTTCCTTCCTTCTGAAAACTATAGTTTTTTTTTTTTCTCATTTTTCTAATTATTTTAGGTGGTAGGTTAGGCAGTTTGAGATTTTTCTCGCTTCTTAAAGAAGACATGTGTCACTAGAGCTTTCTTATTAGAATTGCTTTTGTTGTATCCCATAGATTTTTGTATTGTTGTGTTTTCATTGTCACTTGCAATAAGGTGGGTTTTTTTTCTGTTTTATATAATCATTAACCTTTTTTATTTCTTTTTTACTATCCTGTTGTTTAATCTACATGCAATTTTTTTTTCTCATCCCCCCACCCCATGGTTGATTTCTAGTTTCACACCATAGTGGTTAGAAAAGATACTTGAAATAATTTCTATACTCTTAAATTTGTAGAGGCTGGATTTTTCTGCTCTAGTATGTTGTTAATCTCAGATAATATTCCATGTGCACTTGACATGTATTCTAGTTTTTTTTGGATGTAATGTCTTGAAAATATCAACTAAGTCTAAATCTTCTATTGTATCATTTAGGATCTCTGTTGCCTTATTGATTTTCTTTCTTGAAGATCTGTCCATTGATGTGAGTGGAGTGTTAAAGTATCCTATTATTATTATTGTATTCCTGTCAGCTTCTTTTAGGATTGACTGGTTTGATCTCCTTGCTGTCCAAGGGACTCTCCAGAGTCTTCTCCAGTACCACAGTTCAAAAGCATCAATTCTTTGGCCCTCAACCTTCTTTGTGGTCCAACTTTCACACCTATACATACTACTGGAAAAACCACAGCTTTGACTATATGGACCTTTATCAGCAAAGTGGTGTCTCTGATTTTAAATATGCTGTCTAGGTTTGTCATAGCTTTTATTTTATTTTATTTATGTTTTGTGTGTGTGTGTGTGTGTGTGTGTGTGTGTGTTTTAATTTATTTTTTATTTTACTTTACAATTCTGTATTGGTTTTGCCATACATTGACATGAATCCACCACGGGTGTACATGCATTCCCAAACATGAACCCCCCTCCCACCCTCCTCCCCAAGGAGCAAGCATCTTTGAATTCCATGGCTGCAGTTGCCATTCACAGTGATTTTGGAGCCCGAGAAAATTATTTTAGTATTTCCATTATCTCCTTTTTGAACTCAGTGTCTATTAGACTGAAGAGATCTCTTTCATTGTTTATTACTTTAGGGGAATTATCTTGATGTTTTAATTGAGAGTGGCTCCTCTAATTCTTCATTATATTATTTCTCTTGTTCTATTAGTTTAGGAGAGACAATTATCTAGAGTGGTCTTGGAGGGCTATTTCTATGTGCAAATTTCACTCTGTAACCTATGTGAGTTTAATATTTTTTGGTGCAAGAGTTGTTTTAATATGAATGCCTGCCACCTCTTTCCTTAGTGTAAGCTGGTTGTTATCCCCTTGGTGTTGTGGTGACCAGATCTTGCACTGAATGTTGAGTGTGTCTTCCTCTGAGCTCTGTGGTTGTCACTGTCATCTCAGGGACAGAGTTTTCTCCCTAGTTGTTGGATCATAAGCCTCCAGATCTGTCTGAGCTGCATTTCTGAGCTGTGGTGCAAAGTAGGTGGGAATGGAAGCAGTCTCACTGGGTGAGGCACAAATGAATATTTCTTCACCAGAGATTTCACCAGTGAGTGTGCTCTGTTGTGTTACCTTTCACCCATTTTGCAAACTCACAGGGATATTTTTGTTGGCACAGTCCGCAGCACCATCTCAATCATGGGAATCCTGGCAGTTGGCCCTGGTGCCTCTCAGGCCTTGTTTTCACAAGGCTACCAGTGCAAATCCACAAACTCAGGTCCCAGGACTGCAGTATTTATGAACTTAGACCCATTCTGGGAGCTATGAAGGCAGCTCAGACCCTAGCCTGAGCTAGTCCCCATGGGCATGCACCCACAAAGCCCATAGTTGCTAAGGTCAGATGTATCCAAGCTGAAGGAGGAACATCCTTTGTCTATTTGGATGTCCCGTAAGTACTGAATTGACAAAGCCAGATGCAGAGGTGTAAATAAATCCACGGCTCATGTAGCCACATTGAGAGATTTCAGCCCTGAGTCACACAGCCCCTGGGTCTCAGCTGTGGTTTCAGCCCCATCACTGTGAGTGGGCAGCCCAGTGATGCCTGCTCCTAGGGCCTGCTGAGGTGGCAGTTGGCACGGGAGCCCTCCCCAGGAGGCAGCTGGAGTACGCAGGGCAGTAGCATGTGCATCTGTGTAGGTCTCTGTCTTTTCTGCCTGACACAGATGGTGTGCTGCCTTCTCTGAGCCTCTGAAGCTTCTTTTCTGTCCCAGCTGATCTCCCTGCCAGTGAGGGAGATTCTCAGAGTGTGGGAACTTTCCCACTTTTTTTAAGCTCCCTCCAGGGGTGCACATCCAGTCTGGTTTCCTCTTTTTTGCTTTCCTGTCATCCTACCTAATTATGGTGATCTTTCTTGTCCTTTCACATGTTTGATGTCTTCTCCTGGTGTTCAGTAGTTGTTCTGTGAGAGCTGTTCCATTTGTAGGTGTATTTTTTTTATGATTTGTGGGAGGAAGTATGTTCCATGTCCTACTACTCCACTATCTGGAGTGGACCCACTACTTTTCAATTTACTAAGTCACTTATGGAAAAACCTAGAATTAGTAAATACTAAATGTTGAAGGACTGAACACTTTCACTCTAAGTTTTGAAACAGGACAAACATGCCTCACTCTAAAACTGTCTCCAAACCATGATAATAATCTTTATTAAAATAAAAATGGAAAGAAAACTAAATATATGATAAAATAAACCAATCATGTCAAGTTTCAAAATACAAGAATAATAGATTTGTGTTGCACTTTAGACACCATGGGACAAAATATTTTAATATAGAATTAAAATAAAGATATCATTTATAGTAGTATCAAAACCAAAATACTAAGGAATGAATTTGACAAAATAAACTATAAATTATAATATTGCTTTTAAAGTTAAAATTTGAACAGATCATTGAACCAGCTACATAGATTGGGAGACTTTATATCTTCATTTCAACCCCAATCAGAAACTCCAGTAAGAAATTTTATAAACTTGACAGGTAAACTTTAAAATTTATTGGAAATGTCATTTACTTAGAACAGTGAAATACAATTTGAAAAATAATTTAAAGGTGGTCAGACACTTACCTATTCCAAGACTACTATGAAACTGTACTAATCATGGCATTGGCATGAGAGGATTTCATTATATTTGAATTATATTAAAATATTTAATTAAAAATTTCAAGAATAGCGATGCTTAATTACAGTGACAGCTTCTCTCTCCTATAATCTAGCAAATTAACATTTTTGACTATTAAAACATGTCAGATATATTATGTTTCAACTGAGATGCATAATCTTTCTGGGATAGGAAACTTTTGCTAGTTCCCTTGAATAACTGTTTTCCCACCATTATGTTGTGCTTCTCCAATAAAATACTAAAAATGAGCCCAGCAGGGAACCTTGCTTTCCTATCCTCCAAACACTCATTGGTAGTTTACCTTCCCTGTATACTCATCCACCAGTGGTTCTGGTTGGACCAAAAATTAATGGTCCTGAGCACTACAAGCTGCAAACAGTATACAGAGATGGTGAAGAGAGCAAAATATTTTCATAACAGGACACCTTAAAGAACTGCTGCAACTGTGGCCAGAGCAATAGCCATCTCTCTCTCTCTCTCTCTCTCTTTTTTTTTTTTTTTTTTTGCCTGTAGCCATAGAAAAACAATTCACTTTTTAAAGTAAAATTTAACTGTAACTTGATTGCTATTAATATATCAGGATGAAGTACAAACAGACAGTCTCTCAGGCTGTAGATGATGATTTAATCAGAAAGAGTCTGAATTGTGAAATTAGTCTAATATCAGTTCATATTTAACTCATGTACTTTTGCAGTGTTCTTTTCCTATACCTTGGGACCTGGTCTCTCAGATTCCAAATGTTGCTGCTACCAGATTGCTAAAGAAAAACTGTTTTGCCCCAGGTCCCTTCATACTGTCCTCATTCCACCACTGCAGGTTCTGACCATCTGGCAGACTCCATCTAAATAGTGTCAGTGTGTCATCTGTCACATCTCACATCCCCTGAGGATATCTTGAATAATTGCTCATCCTAAGCAATAATCACACCTCTTAAGGCCAAGAACATGTTGTTTATATATCTGCAGTGCCCTCAGCATTATGCAGGCATTTAAATTGAGAAATTAAATAAGCATTCTACAGCTCGCTATTAACTGCTAGACAATAGATCAGTAACCTCTAGGTATGTAGGCCAGATAATATTAATGCTAGCTGCAAGAGACCATCCCAGGTTATTATTCTGGTGTACACTAATCAAGAAATGTGATATATTGCTTCAGGTGCAGAGAGAAATTCTGTGGAAATGTTAGGACATCTTTGTATAACAGGTTTCCTCTTGAAATGACAGCTTCTTTAGAGCAATGAGAATGTTGAGTAATGAGCACAGATCTCATGGAATTTTAAGAGAGAAAATTAAACTTAGAAGCCAATGTGTCCAAATCGTACACATTTAGTTTCCTCCTATATAATAGAGCAAACCATTAAATCTGACCTCATGCGACCTCTAAATGAAGTCGCTCAGTCATGCCCAACTCTTTGTGACCCCATGGGCTGCCCCGGTATCCTGCCAGGCTACTCTGTTCATGGGATTTTCCAGGCAAGTATACTAGAGTGGGTTGCCATTTTCTTTCCAGGGGATCTTCCCAATCCAGGGATTGAACCCAGGTCTCGTGCATTACAGGTGGATTCTGTACCAGCCGAGCCACCAGGGAAGCCCATGCAAACTTCTAAGAGTTTTATAAATACAATATTATATTGAGAATTCAAAGGTGTTCTAGGAAATCTATGACTTCAGAGAATAAGTTCTTAAATACTCTTAGATAATACTGATGATACTTTTTCCCAGGGTTGATATGTGAGCAGAAGTCAGGTTTGAGAAACCACTGGTTTTAGCAGTAAAGCATCTTACATAAAAGCTCTGATCTCCTTGGTAGAACTAATACCATATCACAGCAGAAAAAAAGTAAATATATGTGTACATACATAATTACATATGTCTATATGTTGTACTTTAACAGTTATGATACTTTTTAACAATGGAACAACAGATTCTTTTTAACCAGAATTACTGATATTTGATTTTAAAACTAAACACCAATAATTTGCTATTTGGTTTACATTTACTTGCAAAATTCATTACCTGTAAAATGAGGTTCATGCTGCCCAGAGGAAACACTTTCCAGTTGTATCTTCCTTTCCCATGGCCACCACACAAACACAGAGGCCCCCACCAATGTATTTTCCATCTCCATAACTGACAAAAAAATTCTTCAGAGTGGATTCTTCAATTGCTGAGTGTGAGTTGAACACAATAGAAAACAATGGTGTGGGCAGTGAAAAAGTGACTTCATTATGACAGGAGTGAAACTTTAATTTTAACCCATTTTAATACATTTACTCATCATAAAATATTTCACAATTAGGATTGAGTAACAGAATATTCTTTTTAATTTTGCCAAATAATTTAGATATCATTAGCCAGATTATGGGAAAAGAGAATTATACATCAAAACTATTTTGCAGCATTAAAATCCTCCCTTTGGAGGTCAGTCCTTAAAACCAAGTATAATATTAATGAAATCATAACTCCCCCTCAGTGATATGATCAGAGGTCTTGGTGATAGCGTTAGGCAATATGGCTTTGTGAGTGGCTACATTACCACAAATATGCAATGACTACATTGTCTAATCTGCCAGTTTCCTAAGTCAGTTCATAACACCTTTTAGATACCTCTTTGGAGCAGTTCCTTAGAGTTAAGGGAGGAGCCAGGAGTTTTTTGTGGGGGAAAAAAGCAAAAGATTCCTGCTAACCAAAAAGAACAGACCTCTCAAGTTAATAATTTTAGTGCTTTTCTATGTAGATGTAAATGCAAGAGTCTAGACTCATTGAAATTACTTTTTAGATATGCAGCTTAACTATTAGGGCCAGTATCCAAAATATGGAATGCTTCCTGTTTGTCTCCATCCTGAATTCCCCTCAGGGCATACCACAGGTAAAGGAGGCTGGCTATAGTGACTAACAGCTTGATCCTTGTAGAAGAGCATAGTGGGCAACATTCTTTCTTTACTAGAATGGCAAGCAAAAATCCCTGTCCACAAGAGGAATCAGAAAACTGTTATCCTACACTAAATGTTTCCAATTTTTAACCTAAAGCTGTGAGGTCTGAAATGAACATCACTTTATGTTGTATTTTAAACAGTTATGTTTTAATATAGGTATTAAAATTCCTTTTACTGATTATATTATTAACTTTATTTTCATCATTATTCATTTCTAAGGGACATTAGGAGACTACCTGTTAAAAATCTCGGTAACTGTTATACTACCTGAAGTTTAATTACAGCTAATTTTCTCAATAACCTGTTGTTTTATTAAAATGTTTGCAAATGTTTTAAGAGATTAATACATCTGAATCTCAGAATCAGCAAATAATATTACTGCAATACAATTTATGTGTTAATATATTCTTATAGTAATAGAACAAACTGAATATAATTTATAGATGTAATTCTGATATAATGATACTTGAATCATGAAATAATTATATATGTATGTGTATGTCTTCAGATCGGAGAAGGCAATGGCACCCCACTCTAGTACTCTTGCCTGGAAAATCCCATAGACAGAGGAGCCTGATAGGCTGCAGCCCATGGGGTCGCTAAGAGTTGGACACAACTGAGTTACTTCACTTTCATTTTTCACTTTTCATGCATTGGGGAAGGAAATGGCAACCCACTCTAGTGTTCTTGCCTGGAGAATCCCAGGGATGGGGGAGCCTGGTAAGCTACTGTCTATGGGGTCTCACAGAGTCAGACACAACTGAAGCGACTTAGTTCAGGTAGAATTTCTTTTTATTTTATTCTGTCATTTTAGCTAATATTTTATATTTTTATTATTTCATTATTATTTCATATTTAATCCCAATTAGTTAATGCATGGGAGAAGGCAATGGCACCCCACTCTAGTACTCTTGTCTGGAAAATTCCATGGACAGAGGAGCCTGGTAGGCTGCAGTCCATGGGGTCCCTAAGAGTCGGACACGACTGAGCGATTTCACTTTCACTTTTCACTTTCATGCATTGGAGAAGGAAATGGCAACCCACTCCAGTGTTCTTGCCTGGAGAATCCCAGGGATGAGGGATCCTGGTGGGCAGCTGGCTATGGGGTCACACAGAGCCGGACACGACTGAAGCAACTTAGCAGCAGCAGCAGCAGCAGTTAATATATATTTTTCAGTTGATGTAAGAACAAACACTACTTTTTGCATATAGCTTAAGTCTAATATTTGCCAATAATTCTATATATACACTTGAGGTGACTCATTGGAAAAGACTCTGATACAGGGAAAGATCGAAGGCAAAAGGAGAATGGGGTGGCAGAGAATAATACCGTTAGACAGCACCACTGACTCAATGGACATGAATTTGAGCAAACTCTAGGAGACAGTGGAGGACAGAGGAGCTGCAGTTTGTGGAGTTGCAAAACATGCTTGTTTGTGCTTAGTCATTCAGTCATGTCTGACTCTTTGTGACCCCATGGACTGTAGCCCGCCAGGCTCCTTTGTTCATGAGGATTCTCCAGGCAAGAATATTGGAGTGGACTTCCCATTTCCTCCTCCAGGGTATCTTCCCAATCCAGGGATCAAACTCAGGTCTCCCACATTGCAAGTGGATTCTTTACCATCTGAGCCACCAGGAAAAGCCCATGGAGTTGGAAAGAGTCAGACACAACTTAGCAACTGAACAACAAGAACCTGGATGGGGGCCTCATTTCCCACAGAACAATTCTAAGATACTGGTGTATATATATACATTTTTTGAGGAAGTACTAGACCATGCCGATCACTGCACTATTGTTTGTCTGTGAATGGCTCCTCCCTTGTTTCTGTATTCTTTCTCTTCCCTGATGAGCAGCTCCTTGAATCTACCCTTTGGAACTCAGGAAAGTTCAAAGAGGGTAGAGCCTTTTTCCTACACAAGAAATGGGGGATTTTGGAAAGAATTTGTACCCAGGACGGCCCCATACGATCCTGCATCATTCATTTCTTCAACAATTTTGGAACTTTTCTTTCTCACTTTCTCTCTTTTAGAATAGGCAGGGTTTGGAGATTGGGTATACTTTGGAAAACCACACACCTAGTGATTTATGTTTTGTTTGCAGCCTGTGTATTCCCTGCTCTGGTGAGGAAGAAAGGAAAGCCAGGGATTTGTCAAATTGACTTGATTCACCTGATTGTCTTTTCCTACTTTTCCTACGGGTTGACTAGAGTTATGTAGGTAGTACAGTACAGGAAATCTGTGAGTAAAAACTTTCCAGAAGCTAATTTTTCAATGTCAATTCAAATTCCTCTCTTGTAAGATTTAGGCAATGATTGTATATTCCATGTCTGCAGTTATTTGCTTCTTTGTCTTTTATTTTCATTTTATACATTTCTCTGCTAATGAAACAAGTAAACAAAATGAAAGCAACTTGAATTTATTTTATTTCAGGTTCCCAGGTTGGCTTCATTTCAATTTAGTGAATGAGTAGGTCAAGGCAGTAAAACAAAATACCTAATTTTACTGAAAGACTGTCTTAGCAATCACCATATAAGCATACATCTAAAAGATAATAGATGTTTGATCCACTAGTTTGAAGAATCAGAACTATTGGACCATAGTGCACAAGAGAGTTTATATTAGGGTTTTTCTGTTACAATGTCACTGGAGAGAAAATATTTACATAAAGAAATACTTCAGTGAATATGAATATATGCATTTTATAATTCTTCTTAAAGGTATTTAAATTATTTGAATCCATGTAAGTTGTCATGTCTTTTATATGGATTCCCTGCCCTGTAAAGCCCTATACAAACTTTTTTCCAGGCTGATCCCACCTTATACTTTATGAAATCTTACTTATCTTTCAAGACATAGCTCAGGTATCATCCTTCAGCACATCTACAAACTAGAATGGATTGTCAATCTTGACATATAATCTGTGACCCCTTTCAATTCTTTTCCCTTCTTTAAACTCTTTAAATGCTTTATAAATGTCTTTTCCTACCAGACAGCCTTTAAGCTATTGCATCCTAACATTTTATCTAGTCATATGGTTGGCAATGTGTTTATTTGAGATAGCCATCCTTGAAGTAGATGCCACTTTGAAGTGGATGCCTTAGCGATCAAAGCATGTCAGACACTTGCATTACCCAAACCAAAAAACCCCAAAACAACCTGTCAAGGCTTACACTACCACCTTGCATTTCTACTTTGAAACACAACTCAACAAAGAATTGTGGAGCAACACATATAATTTAAATAAATACTGGAAAAAAGTTTTGATTTCCAATAATAGACATTTCAAGTACACTGTATGGCCAGTGTTCCTGGCAAAATGACCTGAAAAATTAATATAGATTACTTGATTGCTTCAGTTAACCTTTTATGTAAAAAGCTTTCTCAGGAAATGCAACAACTGAGGAGGAACTGGTAATCTACTCTTTATAGCCTGGCTAATGCCTTCTTTATTACCTCAGCCTCAGAGTCCAGCAAGGCAGAGTATTTATTGTCATAAAATGAAAATCAGTATACATTTACTATTTTGCCACAAAAGTATTTGAATTTGCCAACATGCATCCATGATTTAGTGATGCATACTTTGAATTTACCAGTTATTAAGCGTTCTTAGTAAACAATTAGAATCTCATTCTACTGAAGGTGAAAGAATCCAGAAGAAAAATTCTTCAAATTCAAGCATCGCCTTCTCCCCAAACAGTGAGGGAAAGCAGTAAATCTGTAGAATCATGTGTCCTTGAAACTTTAAGAGAACTGATATTGGAAGGCAAACAATTAAAATAAATTCCAGAAGGTGTTGAGACCCCCTTCAATGATAAGGCACATAAGCTGTTTCACTTTGTTGGATAATGAGCCTGCCTAAGGCTGGAAAAATAAAACCAAGAAACTACTCCTGTCTCACCATGAGACTTCATTAATAACAAGCAACCATTATCTACTAGCTTAGAAGAATACAAGAGAACTGCTTTGTGGTGCATGTGTGTTAGACTTGCTGAAAACTGAGGATGAAAAAAGGAAAAGTGAGAAAAATCCTCTCAATTTCTAAAACACCACAGAACAATGTAAAGTAAAATTTTAAAAGAATTTAAAATTTTTGCTTTTCTTTGTCTATTCAAGTTCTTTCGTCTCCATATAAACTTCAGAACCAATTCATCAGTATTCACAAAATAACTTGATGGTATTTTGATAGAGATGCATTGAAGCTCTAGACCAAACTCAGAAGAACTGACATCCTAACACTATTGAGCCTTTGTGTTCATAAGCATAGACTATCTCTCTATTTATATCCATTTTGTTAGATTTTTATGTATTTCATCTGAGGGAGGAGTAATGCAAATGGTATATTTGTAACTTCAAACTCTATTTGTTCATGTCTCATATATAGGTAAGTGGTTGAATTTTATAAATGAAACTTATGTTTTGCAACCTTGCTATAATTGCTTATTTATCCAGAAATTGTTTGTTGATTCTTTCAAATTTTCTACATAGATAATCAAGTCATTTGTAAATGAAGACAACTTTTTCCTTCCCAACATGTACATCTTTTTTTCCCCCTTTTCTTATCTTTCTGCATTCACTTATTATTCCAGTACAAGGTTGAAGGGCAGTGATGGGAGGGGACTGGGCTTTCCTGGTGTCTCTTATGGTAAAGAATTAGTCCGCAATGCAGAAAACCCAGGTTCCATCCCTGGGTGGGAATATCCCTTGGAGAATGTTGTGGTTACCTACTCCAAGATTCTTGTCTGGAGAATTCCTTTGACAGAGGGGCCTGGCAGGCTACAGTCCATGAGATTGCAAAGAGTTGGACATGACTTGAGGGACTAACACTTTCACTTTTTTCATGACGGGATATTCTTGTCCTGTTCCCAGTATTAGTCTGTGCTCAGTTGCTCAGTCATGTCCGAGTCTTTGCAATGCCATGGACTATAGCCCACCAGGCTCCTCTGTCCATGGAATTCTCCAGGCAAGAATAGTGAAGGGGGTTGCCATTTCCTTCTCTAGGAAATCTTCCTGACCCAAGGATAGAACCTGGGTCTTCTGCATTGCAGGAAGATTCTTTACCACTGCACCACCTGGGTTGGAGCCTCAGTTTTAGTGAGGAAGCTTGGAATTTTTCTTTAAGTATGATTTCAGCTGTGAGATTTTGGCAGATGTTTTGTCAAGTTAAAGAGTTTTACTTAGAGTTTATTTTTATGAATGAATGTTGAATTTTGTCAAATTCTGTTTCTCCTTTTATTGATCATGTGATTTATCATCATTAGGGTGTTGATATGATAGATTACATTAATTCATTTTCAAATATTAAACCAGCCTTGAATACCTGGAATAAACCCTAATTGTTTGTAGTGTATAATCCTTTCTATCTATTGTTGGATTCAGTTTGCTAAAATTTTGTTGAGGATTTTTGTATCTGTTAATTTCATTATATCTTTGTCTGCTTGGGTATTAGGGTAATGCTCATCAAATAAGTCAGAGTATTTTCTTTGCTTTTCTCTTGTTAAAGAGGTAAGATAATTGGTATAATTTCTTCATTAAATTTTGGTGGAATTCATCAGTGAACTCATGGTGCTTTCTGTTTCGGAAGTTTATTATTTACTCATTTTTTTAAAACGTTATGGGCCTCTTCATAGTGTCTATTTTTATGTGAGTTTGTCAGATTGTCTTTCAAGAAATTAATCCACTTTAAGTTATTAAATTTTTTGGCATTGAATTGTTCATAATATTACTTTATTATCTTTTAACATCCATAGAATCTATAGTGATGCCCCTTCTTTCATTTCTGATATAAGTAATTTTCCTCTCCCTTTTTTTTTCATAGTTACCTGGCTGGAGGCTTGTTGATTTTATTCATCTTTTCTGAGAATCAGGTTTTCGTTTCATTGATCTTTCTCAACTGGTTTCCTATTTTTAATTTGGTTCATTTCTGCTCTAATTTTATTTCTTCTGCTTACTTTGAAGCTAATTTGAACTTCATTTTCCAGTTCCCATAGGTAGAAGTTTAGGTTATTAATTTCAGTTATTATTTTCTAGTATGTGCATTCAGTGCTTTAAATTCCCATTAAGTACTGATTTTGCTGCATACCATGTTTCTTTGATTTCTATGATTTTTTACAAATGATTTCTCATATTTCTGACATAATTCTAAATTATGAAATGTTTTATGCAGTTTATATACTTAAAAATAGATTTATTTTTTCAGAAATCATTCCCTTTTAAGATATATTTTTATTTGAAATTTGGAATTACACTTTTTCCCCCCTTTTTTAGCTCTTGGTGTTTGCTTTCATTTTTGCTGAAATATTCCCTTCAGTTCAGTTGGTTTCAGTCACTCAGTTGTGTCCAAATCTTTGCGACCCCATGGACTGCAGCACGCCAGGACTCCCTATTCAACACCAACTCCTGGGAATTTACTCAAATCCATGTCCATTGAGTCAGTGATGCCATCCAACCATCTCATCCTCTGCCATCCCCTTCTTCTGCCTTCAATCTTTCCCAGCATCAGGGTCTTTTCAAATGAGTCAGCTCTTCACAACAGGTGGCCAAAGTATTGGAGTTTCAGCTTCAACATCAGTCCTTCCAATGAATATTCAGGACTGATTTCCATTAGGTTGGATCTCCTTGCAGTCCAAGGAACTCTCAAGAGTCTTCTCCAAAACCACAGTTCAAAAGCATCAGTTATTCAGCGCTCAGCTTTCTTTATAGTCAAACTCTCACATCCATACATGACTACTGGAAAAACCATAGCCTTACCTAGATGGACCTTTCTTGGCAAAGTAATGTCTCTGCTTTTTATTATGCTTTCTATGTTGGTCGTACCTTTGCTTCCAAGCAGTAAATGTCTTTTAATTTCATGGCTGCAATCACCATCTGCAGTGATTTTGGAGCCCCCCAAAATAAAGTCAGCCACTGTTTCCACTGTTTCCCCATCTATTTCCCATGAAGTGATGGGACCAGATGCCATGATCTTAATTTTCTGAATGTTGAGCTTTAAGCCAACTTTTTCACTCTCCCCTTTCACTTTCTTCTGCTTCTGTTAGGTCCCTACCATTTCTGTCCTTTTTTGAGCCCATCTTTGCATGAAATGTTCCCTTGGTATCTCTAATTTTCTTGAAGAGATCTCTAGTCTTTCTCATTCTATTGTTTTCCTCTATATCTTTGCATTGACTGAGGAAGGCTTTCTTCTCTCTCCTTGCTATTCTTTGGAACTCTGCATTCAGATGCTTATATCTTTCCTTTTCTCCTTTGCTTTTTGCTTCTCTTCTTTTCACAACTATTTGTAAGGCCTCCTTTGACAGCCATTTTGCCTTTTTGCATTTCTTTTTATTAGGGATGGTCTTGATCCCTGTCTCCTGTACAATGTCTGTTCAGTATTTTGCTGCCTTTGGATGGACTATTCTGTTTTTGTAGTTGTTCAATCACTAAGTCATGTCCAGCTCTTTGCAACCCCATGGACTACAACACGCAGACATCCATTAGTAAAAACTAACTTCTAGAGATTAAGAGAAAGTAGATACCAAAGAGCCAGTAGGGTCACAATAGTCTGAGCTAGAAATATTTTGAGTATTAATTAATTGTGGAATTATAAATGGCCAATTAATTTTCAACTTGATTTATATAACCTCAAATTTCCATGTTTCCTAGATATATCCTGAGCCACCACAATATACACTTGACCCCTAAGCTAATTTCTAGATCCATATAAGTTAATAGACCTAAAACCATCTGAGAAATGGAAGTTTAGACACATCTGAAGGAGACCACACAATAACACTATTAATAGATACTAAATTTATTTCTCTTAATCATTACCAAGGGACTCTAGACAACTATCAAAATCATTGGATATGAAAAAAATCAACACTTTAAAGAAATATTATATTTTTTTAATATAATTTATTTTTTTTACTTTACAATTCTGTATTGGTTTTGGCATACATTGACATGAATCCATAATGGGTGTTGAATTTGAGCTACTATAAATTCTTGTGGACTAAAGAAAATTTGTCGTTCATAACTGAGTTTGAGAGCATAAGGCAGTTAGGTGATAACTACAATTTTGATAGAAAGGCCTCGATATATTGTAAATCAACTTACTCCAATAACAAGTTTTTTAAAAGAAAGAACTGTATCCTTACCCATATAAAACTATTCAGATTTTTAATTTTTATGATAGTATTTCATCTGATTCAAGTGGAAATTATCAGCTCTTTATTTTACTTATATACAATAAATCACTTACTAAAAATTAACTCATTTTTTATTCTTTTTTTTTAATAAGGAAATACTTCAATATGTCCAGGTAGATTCTCCACCTATATCCCTACTGTGACTTCTGGGGCTTTATAAGTGTAAACATATAAATATACAGCTTATGTTGGAATCTGAATTTTAGAAGATTCAGATAGAAATCCCTAGAGTTTACAATCCATTTTTAAAAATAACAAATCAAAGCAAATAACACACACACAACCCTCTACAAATGTATTGCTCTTGGTAGAAATGCAGAGATTTGTCCACATTAAAGCCTTTAAATACACGAAAGTGATTACTAACACATTCTCATTAAATTATCCACTTCAATTGGCTCAATAGACAGATGGGAATTAGAGAATGACAGATAATCATCAGTTTAATTGGGTGATGAATCTGGTTACAGATGCTGTCCAGATGTAGTCTCCCTACTTGAGCAAATTAATAAAGCTACTTGTATATCTACTGATGACATTAGTTATTTTCCTCCCTTGGGATAAGAATAAGAGAAGGAAATGTTTTCAAAAGACAGTGACAAAAACACATATTTCATTTTACTCTTAGGGAATGAATTGTCCTTCCATTTTTGTACCAAAATTGAATCTCTAATTGCTTTTCTCATATATTCTGTTTAACATATGTTGGCACCATGCCTCTTAGAACCTGAACAGCAAGTACCTGGACCTTCTAAGAGAGGTATGGTTAAGTCATTGTTATGAAAGAGATAGATGTTTTAGGGATAGTTCAGTGGTCTGACACTTCTTCAAAGTTTGTTGTTCAACCAGGTGATGTAAACAGGGTAGAATGTTACCTTACTTCTGAAAGGAAAAGGCATACTCTGTCTTTTCTGTCATTAAGAGGACTAAATTTTACTGAGACTGACTTTTGAGGAAAGATATTCTATTTTGGTATGCTATATTTTACCAATTCAGTAATAGCTAAAGAAGCTTCCAGTTCTTTAGGTTCTGATTGCATTCCCACAGTGATAAAACATTTGACTGTGTATGCTATATGGATTAGTTGTGGGGCAAATTCTGTTGCAGCATGGAATCCATGGAAGCCCATAAAATTGTACTTCACTGTTTTTGGTCAATAAATCTTCACATTTATTTTTAGTACTTGGCTTCCCACTGGCCCTAATATAACATGAAGCCCAAGTGAACGTGAAGTCCTAGCTGCCTATTCCAAACTTAGTCTGATCACCTAGCCATTTAAATAAATGTAATTGCAGTAACAACTGAAGTGTACAAAAGAGATTGAGCCCAAGCATAAACTGAAGTTATATGTATGCTGCATAAGCAGATTCTTCACCTTCCCACACTGACCTCTCCTGCTGAAATATCCTACACATGGGCTGCAGTGGGGGTTATTTTTACCTAGTTGACTGCTGAGGGTAAAAAATAATTGAACCTTGTTAAACAGAGTTTAATTTATTTATTTCCATCAGCTGGAGCTACCTGTTACAGATTTATTTCCCAGCTCATTAGAATCTCTGAAGCACCACCAAGATGTCAAATACAAAGGGTTATGTTTAAATAGTACATCTCTACTTTGCTTAGAATGTGAATTTATGTATAAGAACTAATTCACAGGATAATGGGGCTTGGGTGACATTTCAGAATAAGGTTTTAACTCTCAGCTTTGGTAGTGAAGATAGCTTGAATAGAAAGGTTGGAAAAAATGACTTACTGTCTGAATGCTTGTAAGTTATTATGCCAATTCTAGATAGTCTTTCAAGGGAGCTCATGATCAAATTGTCTTGGTAAAAATGAAAACTGAATACTATGCATGGAGTAAATACATTTAACTTATACTAAATTTTATTGCTAAATACTTCATTTGCCAACAGAAGGACCATTTGTTGATTTCTATATTTACAAATGGTCCTTCTGCTGGCAAATGAAGTATTTAGCAGTAAAATTTAGTATAAATTAAATGTACTTACTCCATGCATAGTATTCTGACCCATTTACCTACTAGCAAATTGACAGTATCAAACTGTTCCCATTGTACAATGGGGTATTATTTGCTCTCATTGAAACAGACACTTATTCTGAATGAATGTATATTTTCCATCTGTCCATTAATTCTACCATCTGTGAACATACTAAACATCACTAATACAAAATAAATTTTTGTATATAACATTTCCCTGATAAAGATATGTAAAGTGTCCCATTAAAAAAATCCATTAATTGAAAGATTGAAGATAGTGTTTCATGAAATTCAGATATACAAATGTATGCTATGCTCTGAACTAATAAATAATATAAGATTTATTTTCTTCCATTTTCAGAATATTTAGATATGGAACAAAGAAGCAAAAATGGAGAGGTGGAATCTATTAAGATTATATCTAATGCCCCACTTGAAAAAGTGCCTTTGTTTTCCAGTACTCTGGGCTCTGTTAGAATATTTTAAGCTGTAGTAAGGGTTTAGTACTTCATTAAATAAATGCAATCATTCCAGGAGAAAATATCGCCAAGAATATAAAATTTGTCAAGATGCTTCCCCAGTTTAAAATTTCAAAGTGGTTTAATTTGATGATAATTTATAATCACTCAGAATTCCTATTAAATAAATATTCAATGATAGACACTCTTAGATGTTTAGATGCTTAAAAATGACTACTGAAGAGAAAAATCTACAAAATTGGTTTATACCAAAGTTTTGGGCTGTTTCATGATGTAGCATTAGATAATTAAGTTTTTTTTTTTTAAGTTAATGTAGAAAAATGATGGCTTTACATTTACATCATTTTTCAAATTACAGTTTGTGTATAGGACAATAGTCAAATTGGATATGGTTATGGTGGAAATCACTACTCTTGCATCTTTCAAGTCCTTGATGGCAGGCTCTTTCAAGTTCTTGATGGTGGCATTAATATTTGGTGTCCCTCTATATGGTATTGCCTTTAACTTACTACTTTTGTAGATAAAGGCATTTGGCTTTCTCTAGAGTATAAATCATCCTTCCATGGATTATAAAAACCCGTGAGAAATTGTTGAGTGCCACTTGTTGAGTATGTTTGTTGAAACTACACATTTTGGAACTGGGGAAATAACCATAGAGAGGTTTGATGAAGATGCAGGCCTACACAATGAACCTAAGTTGAAATGCTATTGATTACCAGATAGTCATAAAGCTATTCTCTGATTGGTTGAATACAATGACATTTTTGGTCTCCAGATACCAGTTTCAGTTTGCAGCCATTATTTGATGAACTTGGTTTATTCTGCCTTTGTTAATGAACAACTACCCTGGTAAATAGTCCCATGTCCCACTCTTGTTATTGTGGTAAGAATATTGGGCATTATATTTATCCTATTAAAAAAAATTAAGTGTTTGATGCAGTATTTTTAATTACAGGCACAGATTTACACAGATCTCTATAACACTCATCTTGCTTAACTGGAATTTTTTACATGTTGAATAGCTCTTGATTTTTATTCCCCTTAGCCCTTGACAACAACCATTCTACTCTCCACTTCTATGATTTTGATTACTTTAGATACATCATATAAATGAGTTATGTAGTATTTTTTCTTCTGCAATTGGCTAATTTCACTTAGCATAATATTCTCAGGGTTCATCTGTGTAATCTATGGCTAGATTTTCTTTTAAGATTTGTTAAAGGGAAAATTACAGAACACAATTTGGTTAAGCAGGAAGGTACTTCTGTAAGTGGATATAATTTTACCTATATTTGAAGTTCTTTGTATAAACTGAGTCAAGTCTGGAATTGATAAGGCCTGTATTTTTAACCATTATAGTGATACTAGTCATTCTGTTCAACAAATATGGATATTTCCTGCCTATGCAAAACAAATATAACTTCAGTAGGTTGCCTATCTGTTTCCATTGTTGGGAGTTTAGTCAACCAGCTACATCAAAAACATCTATGACCCAAGCAATTCTAATTGTTTGACTCTGCTGCCCATTATGATAACCATACGCATCTCATAAATGGCATTTAAGTCTTGCCACTTGACCACAGCCATCACAGATCCTGTCATCTCCAGGTATTTCAGGGAGCCTGAGCTCACTTCATGACATCACTTCCACTGGCATGCTCGGCTTGTGGATAGTAGCCTTCATATTTGAAAACACTAAGACCATCTCAATCACAGCCTTTATGAAGAACTCTTTTTTCCTCCCAGAGAACATTGGTAGAGAATGAGTAAACAAGTTTTATATGATAGATGCTCTCTAAATTTCTGATCTTTCTCTCTCCCTCTCAATACTTTTTTCTACAGAACAAGAAATAAGTTCAGGCAATTCAACTCTATTTTGTTAAATCACTTTTGGATTGATGATCACATCAACCAACCAGGCAAAGTCTTAGTCATTTCCAGGCACTTGAGTTAACACAATGAAAGCAGAATCTCTCCTTGTTCTACATAAATCAAGCTGACCCAACACTACATTCCTTAGATCCTGATATATCACCTTTAAGATCTATTGCTGTAATTTTCCACAGGCTTAGTATTAAAAACATATTCAAAACAAGGTAGCAATTGAAATCAGTTGTTAATTAAAGTTTATGAATTTAGATAAATGATAAGCAAATTTAAATCCCAAAGAAGAAGAAAATAAAAAGAAAATAATTATGCAATTAAAATTTTAAAAAATTGAAAAAAGAAGTAATGGAGAAAGCAACCAAAAGTGTTCAGTTCAGTTGCTCAGTCCTGTCCGACTATTTGCAACCCCATGAACTGAGACATGCCAGGCTTCCTTGTCCATCACCAACTCCCAGAGCTTGCTCAAACTCATGTCAATTGAGTTGGTCATGCCATCCAATCGTCTCATCCTCTGTTGTCCCCTTCTCCTGCCTTCAGTCTTTCCCACCATCAAGGTCTTTTCCAATGAGTCAGTTCAAAAACATTAGAAATTGTTTAAAAATTATCAACAAATTTAAAATTGGAATTAAAAATTAAACTAAAAAAGATTATCAAAATGTCAGCCTCAGGAATGCACATTCTATTCCTCCAGACTCTACTGAGACTAAAACAATAAGGAATAATAAATAACTGTAAGTCAATCAACTTAAGTAAAATTAAAAATCCAGAAATAAACCAACAAATAAATTTAATGCACACATGTGCATGTATGCACACTCACACACACACATATATAATTTCAGACCAAAATTTTTAAAATTATTTAAGGGTGAATTGTGTCAAATATCTAGTAAGCAAATAACATAAAACTTAATATAGAAAATGAAGGTCTGTGATCACACATATGTTAAACAAAATGAAATTTCCTCATAGATTACGAAGCCTCTGGTGCTTTTTATTTCATTAAATGATCTAACTTTGCTTTCAAGTTTATTGATACATTTATGGGAAATTTTCTGCTGCTTATCATGTTTTAGTAAGATGCTCTTCATTGTATTTTCTTGTTGAATGAATGGATTTTGATTTCTTTCTTGAAGAGTGTTTGGGCTGACTGTTAAATTGTTTGCAAGTCAATCAGATAGCTTTTTTAGAGAATATAAACTGTAACATTTACTCCAAGATGGTTCAGCCCTATTATTAAAACATGAGACTTTCAGTGTCTCCTCTAAATGGTGCAGGTGGTCACTGAAAACTAGTCATTTTGCTTGTATGTATCTCAAATAGCTTCTTGTCCTGCATGATTAATGAAAAGTTTTAAGTTTACAGTCTTTCAGTTTTTCTTTTCCTGGGCTTTTAGAATTGTTCTTCACACTTGAATATTTCATGTTGAGCATATCAATTGGACCATAAGCACATTTCTGGATTTTTTTCTTTGTAGTTTTCTTCTACAACTTAACTTTATAAGTTTCAGCCATCTCAGCCTTTCCAGATTCCAGTCTCTACCTTCTCATTTCAGTAAGGCTTTTGAACTCTGTTTGATTTTCCATACCTTATTTTAGAATTAAAAATTTATAATAGGAGATCTGAGCTAACATTAAGAATAACTCATTTGTTTTCTTCAAAGTCATACCTTGCAGTGTCTAATGTCTGAAACATTTGTTCACTTTTGTCAAGCATTTTTTGTTTTTTCTGTTTGTTTATGTTATAGTTAATTTTAGTACATAAATATGTATTGTTCTTGTTACTTAGTCATAATTAGAATTGGATAAATAAATTATCTCAAAATGTAGACAAAGTGAGAATTAAAATTATGGTTTCACAATATTTTACACTTTGTAAGGGTAATGCAGTCATTATTCTCAACATAAACATTCTTCTAAAAGTCAATATGTAGAATTTGGCAATTGACACATCACCTTAATAAATAACACCTGATGTATATTAATGTTTTATGGCTTTTATTGTAACTAACAACAAACCTATGAGTAATGTGGTGGTAATTTTTTTTTAATGAAATACGCATTATATTTTTATGTGACCTTCCTGTGAAGAGAAACTATATCATTTCCTATTGTGTAGTGTATTTTAGTAAAGAAAAGAAAAGATAAGCATAACATTAATTAAAAAGTTATTCTTTTCAAAAATTTACATGTAAGTTCATAGATTTAATAGAAGTCGTATATATATTTGAAATGTCAGAATAACTCAGAACAGTACACAGAGAGGCAAACCACATTATTCTTTATATCTAAAATATTAGTTTATTTCTTAATAACATATTTAAGTTCTTAATCTCTAAATAATTTCAAGTGAGTGTATAATTTATTTGTTCTGGTGGTTTTATAAACATAATTTAAAAGACTTAAACCAATACATTTCTTCTTTTTGCTTTAAAGTGTCATTCATTTGTTAAATTTACCTAACATGCTGCTAAAAGTAAGAAATCATTCAGTGTAGCATGCTGATAAAAGTAAGAAAAGCTCAGTTTGAAAGAATTATGTTATTTTACATTAATGTTTTTAAGAAGTCAGTACTATAAAAAATTACTAAGCCTTGCAGCTGTACTACCTGGGGCAGATTGATTCGTCTCATTTTATAGCATAATTAGATATTACAAGCACTTCTTTTAAGAAAAAGATAGGCTAGTTTATGTATTGTATGTGTCACATATCTAAGTGATTTTTCATTATAAAAATATTTATTTGAGTACTGAAATTTACAAAATTCTACCATGATGTAGAATTTATGATAATTTTTATGTCAATGGCACCCAAGTGTATGTAAAATCTTTGAGGAGAAATAGTTAGAGGATACAGAAGTATAATCCCTTAGGATGCCAAAAAAAAGAGAGGAATGATCAGTAGGCAACAAGCAAAAATGTATTTTACCAACAGAACATCTTTGTTATGTATTGAATTGATTTTAAATCTAGAGAATTCTAATTACTGAACAGAAACTAGAGTCCCAGGACTGCATATTGAAAAATCTTTCTTAGCTTTGAAATAACTCAAAATTAGTCAAAATTTTAAACATTTTGAAAAGTGTATGTTTTAACAAATATAATTGAATATTGCTTTCAAATTTTAGGAACAAATATGAATCAAAATAAGATTTGAAAAAAGTAAGAAAATAACAGATGTCTATAAAATAAAAACACAGGGAAACAATACTAGACTGTACTAAATATTATAAATTTTTCATTCTGTGAAAAGTATCAATTGGTATATATTTTAGCCATTTAAAGAGTAGAAAAATTCTATAAAAGTTAAAATATTCAGAATAATCAATAATACAAATAAAAAAGCTAAAAATGAACATTAACCCTTTGATTTTCTACTAAGACAAAGAGTTCTATTCTTTTAGATGTTGGGTTACTATCTAAAAGGAAGGTTATTAGCTAAAAGGAAGGGTCAGACAAGCCTGTAAGTGTTTGGGGGCATGCACACACATACACAGACCTATACACAGAATCGTGCACAGGGACCTAAGTACAATATATTTTTTATAAAATATTAATGGGAAATTTTTCAAATCATTTTTTTCATTATCTAAATTGAAAGCCCTCTAATAGGCAGTATAAACACATGGCACAAGAAAACAATTCAGCAATTGGCATTCCAAATTTCACAACAATTTAGTTAAATATTTCTTCATATTGTGTTCAAAGTTATATTATTTAAATAATATTATTATTAGTTTTAATATTGTTCTTGTTTTTTAGTGACTCAGTCATGTCAGACTCTTGCAATCCCATGGATAGTAGCTTGCCAAGCTCCTCTATCCATGGGATTTCCTGAGCAAGAATACTGGGATGGGCTGTCATTTCCTTCTCCGTTTTTCAGTATTATATTATTTTCAAAAGATCATATGCATTTACATTTAGTCTTGGTATTAGTCATCTATAGCCATCTATATATCTGAAAGGCAACATATTACTATCTTTATGTTTTAATGGAATTTTTTTGTTCATCTTTATTTTTTTAATAGAAAGCTAATTGCTTTACAGAATTTTGTGATTTTTCTGTCATACATCAACAAGAATTAGCCATAGGTACACCCATGTCCCCTCCCTCTGGAAGTTCCCTCCAATCTCCCTCTCCAGTTCACCTTTCCAACCTGTCACAGAGTCCCTGTTTGAGTTCCCTGAGTCACACAGCAAATTCCCATTGACTCTCTATTTTACATATGGTATTGTAAATTTCCATGTTGCTCTCTCCATGTATCTCACTTTCTCCCTCCTCCCCTCCCCCTGTGTCCACAGGTTTGTTCTCTTTGTCTATTTCTCCACTGCTGCCCTGAAAATAAATTCATCAGTACCATCTTTTTAGATTCCATATATATGTGTCAGTGTACGATATTTATATTTCTCTTTCTGACTTACTTCACTCTGTATAATAGGCTTTAGGTTCATCCACCTCATTACAACAGACTCAAATGCATTCCTTTTTATGGCTTAGTATTGTGTTGTATATATACACTACAGCTTCTTTATCCATTCATCTGTCTATGGACATCTAGGTTGCTTCCATGTTCTAGCTATTGTAAACAGTGCTGCAATGAACATTGGGGTACATGTGTATTTTTCAATTTTGGTTTCCTTAGGGTATACGTCTAGGAATGGGATTGCTGGGTCATATGGTGGTTTTATTCCTAGTTTGTTAAGGAATCTCCATACCATCTTCCAAATCAGTTTACATTCCCAACAGCAATGCAAGATTGTTCCCTTTTATCCACACCCTCCCCAGGATTTATTGTTTGTAGACGTTTTCATGATGGCCATTCTGACTGGTGTACCTCATTGTAGTTTTGATTTGCATTTCCCTGATGGCAACCCACTCCAGTACTCTTGCCTGGAAAATCCCATGGATGGAGGAGACTGGCAGGCTACAGTCTATGGGGTCGCAAAGAGTCAGACACAGCTGAGTGACTTCACTTTCACTAATAATAAGTGATGTTGAGCATCTTTTCATGTGCTTGTTAGCCATTTGTATGTCTTCTTTGGAGAAATGTCTTTTTAGTTATTTTCCCCACTTTTTGATTGAGTTGTTTGTTTTTCTGGTATTGAGTTGTATGAGCTGCTTGTATATTTTGAAAATTAATTCTTTTGTTGTTTCCTTTGCTATTATTTTATCCCATTCTTAGGGTTGTCTTTTCACCTTATTTGTAGTTTCCTTTGCTATGATTTTATGTGTTATTTTATGTCTTTCAGTATCTCATTTTTTTTTAGTAATAAACTATTCACTTATTTTTGTATGTAGGCTGGAACATTTTCAAAAGTTGTCTATATTAGAATATTTTTTCCCCATTGGTGTAAATTAAAGGGAATGCTTTATAATATCTGGCTACCCATTCCAGTGTTTCACAAAGGTATTGGGATCTATGATATCTTCTCTGTCTTGTATATTTTCAAATCTTAGGTGGATTCTGTCTGAATAACTATAACAGTGATATAGTTGGAGATGGTATTGAGATAGAGATGACAGCACTTATGAATGCCAATCATCTTAACAAACATAATTTTTCTCAATTTATCTATACTTTGATTGTTTTCAGATCTATTGAGCATGCATATATAAAAATAATAGCACCTTACTGGGTTTCTTTGGTGGATCAGTGGTAAAGAATCTGCCAGCCAAGTGGGAGACATAGGTTCAATCCCTGGGTCAGAAATTTGCTCTGGGGAAGGAAATTGCAACCCACTCCAATATTTTTGCCTTGGAAATCCCATGGAGAGAGGAGCTTGGCAAGCTACAATCCATGGGGTCAAAAAAGAGTTAAGACATAGATTAGTGACTAAAGAACAACAGAATAATATGAGCCCTGTGCATTTTAGATAGCTTACACTACTGAAGTGACTTAGCAGTAGCAGAAGCTGGAAGGAAAGACTTGTGACCAGAAATCTTTTTTTTTTTTTCTCAAATATGTACAAAAGGTATATTTCAGAACAATACAATTTAATTTAATTTAATGGATATATATATATATATATATATATCATAGAATTTTAAAATTGACATTCATACCTTAAAAAATTAATCACCAAGTCCCAGGGCTTACTCAAATTAATGTCCATTGAGTCAGTGATGACATCCAACCAACTAAACTTCTGTCATCCTCTTCTCCTCCTGTTTTCAATCTTTCCCACCATCAGGGTCTTTTCCAATGAGTCAGTTGTTCACATCAGATTGCCAAGGTATTGGAACTTCAGCATAATCTCTTCCAATGAATATTCAGGACTGATTTCTTTTAGAATTGACTGGTTTGATCTCCTTGTAGTCCAAGGGACTCTAAAGAGTCTTCTCCAACACCACAGTTCAAAAGCATCAGTTCTTTGGTGTTCAGCTTTCTTTACGATCCAACTCTCACATCCATACATGACTACTAGAAAAACCATAGCTTTGACTAGATGGACCTTTGTCAACAAGGTAATGTCTCTGCTTTTCAACATGCTGTCTAGATTGGTCATAGCTTTCTTCCAAGGAGCAAGCATTTTTTTAATTTCATGGCTACAGTCACCATTTCCAGTGATTTTGGGGACCCCAAAAATAAAGTCTCTCACTGTTTCCATTGTTTCCCTATCTATTTGCCATGAAGTGATGGGGCCAGATGCCATGATCTTCATTTTTTTAATGCTGAGTTGTAAGCCAGCTTTTTCACTCTCCTCTTTCACTTTCATCAAGAGGCTCTTTAGTTTTTCTTTGCTTTCTGCCATAAGAGTGGTGTCATCTGCTTATCTGAGGTTATTGATATTTCTCCCAACAATGTTGATTCCAGCTTGTGCTTCATCCAGCCCAGCATATCAAATGATGTACTGTGCATATAAGTTAAATAAGCAGGGTGACAATATACAGCCTTGTGTTCCTTTCTCAATTTGTAACAAGTCCACTGTTTCATGTCCAGTGCTAAATGTTGCTTCTTGACCTACATACAGATTTCTCAGAAGGCAGGTCAGGTGGTCTGGTATTCCCACCTCTTGAAGAATTTTCCACAATTTGTTCTAATCCACACAGCAAAAGGCTTTAGTGTAGTCAATGAAGCAGAAATAAAAGCGGTTTTTTGTTTTTTCTTTTCCTGGTTCTCTTGCTTTTTCTATGATCCCGTGGATGTTGGCAATTTGATCTTTGGTTCCTCTGCCTTTTCTAAATCCAGCTTGAACATCTGGAAGTTCTTGGTTCATATACTTTTGAAGCCTCGCTCGTAGGATTTTGAACATTACTTTGCCAGCGTGTGAGGTGAGTGAAATTTTGCAGTAGTTTGAACATTCTTTGGCATTGCCTTTCTTTGGGATGGGAATGAAAACTGACCTTTTCCAGTCCTGTGGCTCCTGCTGTTTTACAAATTAGCTGAAATATTGAGTGCAGCACTTTCACAGCATCATCTTTTAGGATTTGAAATAACTCAACTGGAATTCCATCACCTCCACTAGTTTTGTTCATAGTGATGCTTCCTAAGGCCCACTTGACTTCACATTCCAGGATATCTGGCTCTAGGTGCGTGGTTACACCATTGTGATTATCTGAGTTGTGAAGATCTTTTTTGTATAGTTCTTCTGTGTATTCTTGTCACCTCTTCTTAATATCTTCTGCTTTTTTAGGTCCATAGTGTCTCTGTCCTTTATGTGCTCATTTTTGCATGAAATTTTCCCTTGATATCTCTAATTTTCTTGAAGAGATCTCTAGTCTTTCCCATTCTATTGTTTCTCTCTATTTCTTTGCATTGATCACTTAGGAAGGCTTTCTTCTTTCTCCTTGCTATTCTTTGGAACTGTGCATTCAGATGGTATATCTTTCCTTTTTTCCTCTGCCTTTTGCTTCCTTGGTACTTGCCACTTTAGGACACTCTTATGAATTGAATTGTGCTTACCTAAAATTCGTATGTTGAAATCCTAATCTCCAGTATCTCAGAAAGTGACTTGATTTGGAGATAGTATCTTTATAGACATAATAAAATTAAAATGAGATCATTAGGATGAGCCCCAATCCAGTATAGAAGGGAAACCTCGGATACAAACAGACACACAGGAAAGATAATATAAAGACAGAGGGAGAAGACAGCCATCTTGAAGTCAACAAGGCAGCTCTAGTGCACAACCTTTCCTCTCGGCCTTCAGATGGAACTAAGCCTGCTGACATCTTGGTTTTGAACTTTAGGTCTCCAGAATGGTAAGAAACTAAATTTCTGTTGTTTAAGGCTTTATAGTGTTACTCCACGTACTGCAGCATGTCAGGCTTTCCTGTCCTCTACCATCTTCCAGAGTTTGCTCTATCTCATGTCCATTGAGTTGGTGATATCATCCAACCATCTCATCCTCTGACATCCCCTTACACTCCTGCCTTCTCCTCCTGAAGCAGAATAGGTCCCAAAATGAGTAAAATAGAGACAAATTAAGATGAACAAACATCTTCAAGGGGGATATGGGAATACAGGCTAAGAGGTGTGAAAGTTTTCAATTGGTTGTGGTAACACTACATAATATAATTGCAATAGCCTATTTTGTTGAATAGAATGTGTTTGGAGATGAGGACTGTAATAGAGGTGTGCGTGTGTGCTAAGTCAATAAATTGTGTCTGACTCCTTGCAACCTTAGGAACTGTAGCCCAGCAGACTCCTCTGTCTGTGGGATTCTCCAGGCAAGAATATTGGAGTGGGTTGGTATACCCTCTTCCAGGGAATCTTCCCAATCCAGGGACTGAATCCTCATCTCTTAAGTCTCCTGCACTGGAAGGCTGGTTCTTTAGAACTAGCACCACCTGGGAAGCCTCTAACAGAGGTGTAGGCTAGATAAAAAATGGTAGCACAAATAGATTACGGAGGTTTAATTTCTTCAAGAAGCTTATGTAAGTTTCAACTTCATGTTACAAAATCTTTGTGAGGAAGGAAATGCAGGCGTTATTATTTCCATGTTGCTGCTGTTCAGTTGCTCAGTCATGTCTGACACTTTGTGACTCCATGAACTGTAGCATGCCAGGTTTCTCTGTTCTTCACTATCTCCAGGAGTTTGCTCAAACTCATGTCTGTTGAGTTGGTGATGCCACCCAACCATCACATCCTCTGTCATCCCCTTCTCCCTCCTGCTTTCAATCTTTCTCAGCATCAGGGTCTTTTGCAATGAGTCAGTTATCCACATCAGGTGGCCAAAGAATTGGAGCTTCAGCTTCAGCATCAGTCCTTCCAGTGAATACTCAGTGTTGATTTCCTTTAGGATTGACTGGTTGGATATTCTTGCTGTCCAAGGTACTCTTGAGAGTTTTCTCCAGTAACACAATTCAAAGTGTTACAAATAGGCAAATTACAGATCAGTTGAAGTCAGACAGTTATATCTCCTAATTTAATATTTGAGATTTATAATTTCTTTTTTTTTTTTTTACAATTTTTGAAAAAATTTGCAAAAACGTATTTTGAGGCATTACAACTGTCTTATGTTTATTTGGTTCTGAATATAGTTTCCTATAATACCTGACATGTTTTTCTAAATATTTTTCTAAATATTATTTTTAAGAAGATATTACAGCTTCTCTCTTATTTAACTACTTTAAAAAGTAGCTGAAACATGTTCATCTTAAAACTCAATTCTCTGTTTTCCTCAAATTTTATTTAAAAAATCTTACTTACACATATGATATAAATTCAAATGCAAAATATCAATTGCATATACAAGGGAACAATGAAGAATCTTTTATGCTAATAATGAATGTCTAGATATTAGTCTGTTCAAGAAATAGCCCTATTCCAAATTAACTTATGATAGTGTTCAAGAGATGTTGTAGAAGCTGAAAGTTGTTCTACCTTACAAATTTTAATCCACCATACATAAACTTAAATTAGAAGTTGAACAAAGAATATCCTTGATAATTACAGACCATGAAATATATATCTGGAGAGAAATCAACATCAAAAGAATTTCAGAGAATAAGAAGCATATAAAAATGAGCAAGAATTAATTACATTACTATAATTGTGTGTATGACTGCCATTTCAGACTGCCCTGCATTTGACCTCCTCTTTATAATTTATGTTAGTGTATATAAAAATATATTTGAATTCCCAGGTAAAATTAAACTAATAGAAAAGGTAAAAATTATATTAGACATGCTAATATTTTAAACAATTTAAGAAAAAGGGTACTGTGAAATGACATTAGCTACAGTAATAAATATTCTTAGGTTAACTGATAATGTTCACAAGAGGTTTCTTTTTTCAATAATGACAATAGTGAGAAGAAATTTGGGGATGTCAGTAAGCAATGAACCTATTCTCTAGTGAAAGAAAATACTGAATCTAAACTTTGGATAAGTTGCCTACTGAATAAACATCAATGAAACATTTAAACTCTGTACACGGAATTACTTATAAAAATATGGAATATAAAAACCTCATAAAACCAGTCCATTCTGAAGATCAACCCTGGGATTTCTTTGGAAGGAATGATGCTAAAGCTGAAACTCCAGTACTTTGGCCACCTCATGCGAAGAGTTGACTCATTGGAAAAGACTTTGATGCTGGGAGGGATTGGGGCAGGAGAAGAAGGGGACGACCAAGGATGAGATGGCTGGATGGCATCACTGACTCGATGGACGCAAGTCTAAGTAACTCCGGGAGATGGTGATGAACAAGGAGGCCTGGCGTGCTGCGATTCATGGGGTCGCAAAGAGTTGGACATGACTGAGCGACTGAATTGAACTGAACTGAAGATCTTATTTAACATAAATATTAAGATTTACGAAGTGCTTGGTAAACTGTGTCAATCGCATATTTTCAGTGCTTTTACCTTTTATAAAAGGAGTTATATATGGTGAAAATTGCTTGGAGGAGAAATGACAGTGAGCCTGATAATAGTAATAAAAATGTCAGTTGTTAATGTTTGTTATATTTAGTTTAGTTTGTTTTTAAAGTCAGTCTTAGTAATTTCTACCTCAGTCTATCCTTAAACCTGCACTATAAATTCACTTATCACAGTTGAGAATTGTTAATAAATATTTCATAATAAACTAAGAGGAAAAGCTACACATAAATTAAAGATTGATTATTATTATATAATTTAACTTTTATTATTTACTAAATTGGTAATTTTGTTTTCCTCTCTGCTTTTTCTATATGATGCCAAAATAAACTAAATGTAATTTATAAGGAAATAAATGTAATAGTAGGTTAGAGGCTGTTAAGTTTATGGACAAACATTGAGTGGATCTAGAGTAGTGTAAGGCCAGGAGTGGGAATGTTGAAATTTTCAATCAAGACAAGATAGGCCTGAGTGAGAATGCAACATCTGAGTGGAGGAATGTGATAAGACTGTAAGCCAAGATAATTTTTGGTAGAGGAGAAATCTAGCTGCTGGGAGGAATCAGTGAAGATAATCTGATACAGAATTACTCCTGGAATCTTTGAGGAATATCAAGTTCAGTGGACTGAACAAATGAGAGACTAAAAGGAAATGAAGGAAGAAAAGTCAGAGGGAAGTAAGAAGAGAATAGGTGCAGCACACTTAAGGCTTCTTAGAAACCTACCACTGAAAGATAGTACACCATGGTTGAAAGCATCAATTCAGTTCAGTTCAGTTGCTCAGTCGTGTCCGACTCTTTGCAACCCCATGAATTGCAGCATGCCAGGCCTCCCTGTCCATCACCAACTCCGGGGGTTCACTCAAACTCACGGCCAGCGAGTCAGTGATGCCATCCAGGATTCTCATCCTCTGTCGTCCCTTTCTCCTCCTTCCCCTAATCCCTCCCACCATCAGAGTCTTTTCCAATGAGTCAACTCTTCACATCAAGTGGCCAAAGTACTGGAGTTTCAGCTTTAGCATCAGTCCTTCCAAAAGAACACCCAGGAATGATCTCATTTAGAATGGACTGGTTGGACATCCTTGCAAGCCAAGGGACTCTCAAGAGTCCTCTCCAACACCACAGTCCAAAAGCAACAATTCTTTGCTGCTCAGCTTTCTTCTCAGTCCGACTCTCACATCCATACATGATTACTGGAAAACCATAGCCTTGTCTAGACAGACCTTTGTTGGCAAAGTAATGTCTCTGCTTTTTAATATGCTATCTAGGTTGGTCATAACTGTCCTTCCAAGGAGTAAGCATCTTTTAAATTCATGGCTGCAGTCACCATCTGCAGTGATTTTGGAGCCCCCAAAATAAAGTCTGACACTGTTTCCCCATCTATTTCCCATGAAGTGATGGGACCAGATGCCATGATCTTCATTTTCTGAATGTTGAGCTTTAAGCCAACTTTTTCACTGTCCTCTTTCACTTTCTTCAAGAGGCTTTTGAGTTCCTCTTCACTTTCTGCGATAAGGGTGGTTTCATCTGCATAACTGAGGTGATTGATATTTTTCCCGGAAATCTTGATTCCAGCTTGTGCTTCTTCCAGTCCAGCGTTTCTCATGATGTACTCTGCATATAAGTTAAATAAGCAGGGTGACAATATACGGCCTTGACATGCACCTTTTCCTATTTGGAACCAGTCTGTTATTCCATGTCCAGTTCTAACTGTTGCTTCCTGATCTGCGTATAGGTTTCTCAAGAGGCAGGTCAGGTGGTCTGGTATTCCCATCTCTTTCAGAATTTTCCACAGTTTCCTGTGATCCACATAGTCAAAAGCTTTGGCACAGTCAATAAAGGAGAAGTAGGTGTTTTTCTGGAACTCTCTTGCTTTTTCCATGATCAACTGGATGCTGGCAATTTAATCTCTGGTTCCTCTGCCTTTTCTTAAACCAGCTTGCACATCTGGTTCACAGAAGTTCATGGTTCACATGAGCTGAAGCCTCACTTGGAGAATTTTGAGCATTACTTTACTAGCATGTGAGAAGAGTGCAACTGTGCCGTATTTTGAGCATTCTTTGACATTACCTTTCTTTGGGATTGGAATGAAAACTGACCTTTTCTAGTCCTGTGGCCACTGCTGAGTTTTCCAAATTTGCTAGCGTTTTGAGTGCAGCACTTTCACAGCATCATCTTCCAGGATTTGAAATAGCTCAACTGGAGTTCCATCACCTCCACTAGCTTTGTTCATTGTGATGCTTTCTAAGGCCCACTTGACTTTACATTCTTGGATGTCTGGCTCTAGGAGAGTGATTACACCATCGTGATTATCTTGGTCATGAAAATCTTTTTTGTGCAGTTCTTCTGTGTATTCTTGCCACCTCTTCTTAATATCTTCTGCTTCTGTTAGGTCCAGACCATTTCTGTTCTTTATCGAGCCCATCTTTGTATGAAATATTCCCTTGGTATCTCTAATTTTCTTGAAGAGATATCTAGTCTTTCCCATTCTGTTGTTTCTCTCTATTTCTTTGCATTGATTGCTGAGGAAGGCTTTCTTATCTCTTCTTGCTATTCTTTGGAACTCTGCATTCAGATGCTTATATTTTTCCTTTTCTCCCTTGCTTTTCACTTCTCTTCTTTTCACAGCTATTTGTAAGGCCTCCCCAGACAGACATTTTGCTTTTTGGCATTTCTTTTTCATGGGGATGGTCTTGATCCCTGTCTCCTGTACAATGTCACAAACCTCCCTCCATAGTACATCAGACACTTTATCTATGAGATCTAGTCCCTTAAATCTATTTCTCACTTCCACTGTATAGTCATAAGGGATTTGATTTAGGTCATACCTGAATGGTCTAGTGGTTTTCCCTACTTTCTTCAATTTAAGTCTGAATTTGGCAATAAGGAGTTCATGATCTGAGCCACAGTCAGCTCCCAGTCTTGTTTTTGCTGACTGTATAGAGCTTCTCAATCTTTGGCTGCAAAGAATATAATCAATCTGATTTCAGTGCTGTCCATGTGTAGAGTCTTCTCTTGTGTTGTTGAAAGAGAGTGTTTGCTATGTCCAGTGTGGGTTCTCTTGGCATAACTCTATTAGCCTTTGCCCTGTGTCATTCCATATTCCAAGGCCAAATTTGCCTGTTACTCCAGGTGTTTCCTGACTTCCTACTTTTGCATTCCAGTCCCCTATAATGAAAAGGATATCTTTTGGGGGTGTTAGTTCTAAAAGGTCTTGTAGGTCTTCATAGAACCTTTCAATCAGCTTCTTAAGCATTACTGGTTGGGGCAGACTTGGATTACCATGATATTGAATGATTTGCCTTAGAAATGAACAGAGATCATTCTGTCGTTTTTGAGATTGCATCCAAGTACTGCATTTCGGACTCTTTTGTTGATCATGATGGCTACTCCATTTCTTCTAAGGGATTCCTTCCCACAGTAGTAGATATAATGGTCATCTGAGTTAAATTCACCAATTCCAGTCCATTTTAGTTTGCTGATTCCTAGAATGTCAACCTTCACTCTTGCCATCACCTGTTTGACTACTTCCAATTTGCCTTGATTCATGGACTTAACATTCCAGGTTCCTATGCAGTATTGCTCTTTAAAGCATCAGACCTTGCTTCTATCACCAGTCACTTTCACAGCTGGGTATTGTTTTTGCTTTGGCTCCATCCCTTCATTCTTTCTGGAGTTATTTCTTCACTGATCTCTAGGAGCATATTGGGCACTTACTGACCTGGGGAGTTCCTCTTTCAGTATCCTATCATTTAGCCTTTTCATACTATTCATGGGGTTCTCAAGGCAAGAATACTGAAGTGGTTTACCATTCCCTTCTCCAGTGGGCCACATTCTGTCAGACCTCTCCACCCTGACCCGCCCATCTTGGGTGGCTCCACATGGCATGGCTTAGTTTCACTGAGTTAGACAAAGCTGTAGTCTGTGTGATTAGACTGACTAGTTTTCTGTGATTATGGTTTCAGTGTGTCTGCACTCTGATGCCCTCTCATAATACCTATTGCAAGAGGTTGAAAGCACAGATTCTCCAAAAAGACTCCCTGACCTCCTTGTATATTACTTTTACCCAGATAGCATGGGTCAAGAAATGGATCCTTGCCTGCCTTGTTATTCCATTTGTAAAACTGTGATGATAAAACTGCCAATGGTATAAGACTGTTCTTAGGTATCATTTGATACTGGCAGCATAGAGAACAATGGATTTTTTAGCAGAACAGCAATATAATCCAACATATTAAAATTTTTCTTTGGTTAAAGTATTGATAATATGCAGTTGGAGGAAAGCATAAGAAAAGGAAAAGTAAGAACCTCTTGGGAGCTATTACAGTAATTCAGGTGAGAGATAATTAAATATGCTGATAGTGGGCACATCAAGAAGCTTTAGATTTTAGACATATTTTGAAAAAATATAAACAGGAGGTAATTACTGATAGGGTATGGGACTATAGTAAACAAGATTTAACAAATAATTCAGTATTTTTCACCTGAGCAACCAAAAGGATGGAACCTCTTGGAATGGGAAATACTGGTATAGAACAAAAAATGATAAATAAAGCCACTACATTTTATAAGTGGAAAATTTGACCTTACTATCACATATTGATTGGAAAGTTAGATACAAATATTGAATAGACAATTGGATTTATATGAGTGGAAAGGGAATAAGGCTTGAAGTTTAAATTTTTAAATGTCTGAATATAGATGCTGTTTAACCCATGAAACCAGATGAGTTCACCAAAGAAGTAAGTTAACTTTAACATACGCATACACACACACACACACACACACACACACACACACACAAAATTAGCAAGCTTTAGTCACTCAGTCGTGTCTGACTCTTTGTGATCCCATGGACTGTATCCCACCAGGCTCCTCTCTCTATGGAATTCTCTAGGTAAGAATACTAGAGTCATTAGCCATTCCATCCATTCTCCAGGATCTTCTTGACCAAGGGATTGCATGCAGATTCTTTACTGTGTGAGACACAAGGGAACTGAATATTTATTTATATTTGTTGTTGTTGTTCTTCAGTCACCAAGCTCTGTTCTACTCTTTGCGACCCCTTGGACTGCAGCATGCCAGCCTTCCCTGTTCTCACCATCTCCCAGATATATATATAAACATATAGATATACACACACACACATTTTTTATTTTATATATATATTCCACCCCCCCCAAGGAGACATGTATACACAAAAGTACACAGCTATCAATACTTGAACATAATTGATGAACTGATATATTTTATAGTATACATCTGGAAGAAAGCCATTCACAATATAGTGATTTCTGTTAAGAAGCAGAAATGTTATGAAATTACACAGGTTTCTTCTTGGGCAACTTTGTCATGTGTATATTATTTGACAAGTTATAGATACTTGAAAACCAGAGAAAGGCAGCATCTATTTCTGAATCATGGCTGATGGCATGAAAGGACAAATTGAGCAAGGGGTCAACAGAGCAGAGCTGAGTGCAGGGTCTCTCCTGCTGTGAACACAGACATGCCATGGATGTCACATTCAGCTTCTCAAGTAGCTTCAGAGTGTCACTGTGAGCCATCCTCACCATCAGCAGAAAAAGACAGCCTCGCAAATCAACCAGATCTCTAATTCTGAATTCCAAAGAGATGCATGAATGTAGGAAATGCTAGCAATTGCTTCTTGTTTTATTACAGAGAATCCGCTTAAGAATAAGCTGGGAGCCCAATGCCAAGCAAAAAGATATAACCTGAGACACATTGGAATATTTCCACTTGGTCCACAGATGAGTGGACAGAAAAAAGCAGAAAGCATTTATTTTGAGAACTGAGAAAATTATTGCCTAGTGCAGCAAACCAATAACCAATGTAAATATAGGTGTAAAGGATTGACAGACATGATCATGTACAATAGCTCTAAAATATTTGAGATTTTCATAAAGGATACTGAAAAAGGAAATATACACACACTAATTCCTATTTAGTAAGTCCTTTATCTTGAACATACATCACTATTAAGAAACACAAATTATGGTTTCTTTATAACATTAAATTGTATAGTGGACTTGGGTTAATGCAATTGCTATTGTTTATTTTCTCTTGAAAAACTAGATTTAAAAAATTAATGCAGTAGTTTACAGATAAAAAATGAAGCCATTCTAGATGACAGAAGTGAATAATGCATTGAGAACTAGACAGAGGTAAATAAGAAGATACAACAACACTTGTGTGACGTTATTAAAAGTAGTCATGATTTGGTACTATGCTTTCAGGCGTAAAAAATTCCCATAGAGTAGATACTATCAAAGACCTTTAGTATTAGTGGTGAGAGAACTAACTAAATCTGTCCCCATAGAAAATAGTTTGCCTTTTTCATGACTCTGCATGTGCGGCAAAAATTCCCACAAGAAATCAAAAGAATTTCCCCACAACTTTGATGTATTTGAACATGAATTTACACTATGCTAGCAATATATGTATAGCCCAGGCTGAGAAAGTAGCAATTAAAAAATGATCCTGGTGGAGTGAAAACTCTAGGGAGTCTAGAAATCAAATGCAAAATTTTTCTAGAGGGAAACATTGTTCCATGTAAGGTTTATAAAGGGGAAAATCAAAAGAAGCCAGATTAAGATGAACTCACAAACTCAAAATCAGAAATTACAAAGTTCGTGGTAAGTGAAATTCAGCAGTCACAAGCACCAGGAGAACTCAAGCTATTGAATTTAAAACCTCAAAGTAAAACCTAAGAGCCTGAGATCCTGGAATTACAGAGAAACTACACACACATGCATGCATAGATACCACTTAAGTGTGTTTAAAGGGATTAAAGAGATAGCAGTGCCTTCCTGTTACATGCAGTAAGCTTGAGAAGACAGACTCTTAATTTAGCAGTTGGAAAAGTTAAGAAGAAGTTAAACTATTCCCATAGAGTTTCTGGAAACCATAATAATTGGTGGCAGTGAACTCTGAAAGGGAAAAGAAGGCAACCTTTACAGCAGATTGACTGGTTGAAAGTCTAATTGAGAAGAAATTATACCCAAGTGTCCTCTCTCCACTCAAATATGTAGGAAATAGTAGCTTCCCTACTTAAGAGAAGATTCCAAATTATGCTCTAGCATGTAAAATACAAATTATCTTTCCTGGGAGGAAAAGTTGAAGACTTGGGAGATTGATCTCATGAGGATTAAGGAATACTCAAGGGTTTCTTCTGCTATTTGGTATTCTAACTTGGAGAATGGTGTTCATGCATAAGGTAGGAGATGAGAATTATCTATTATACAATGTATGGGAAGGAAGTCCAACAAAAAGAAAGAAAAAATAACTAAAAAATATTTTATCACCAGTGATTTCCACCAATAGTGCCAGCAAGATCCATCTATAGTGAAGGACAAGTATTCCCACAACCCTGTTAGTTGAACTTGCTTTTTAGTATCACTATATTACACTTAGGTTTCCCTGGTGGCTCAGTGACAAAGAATCTGCCTGCCAGTGGAGTAAATATGGGTTCAATTCCTGGTTTGGAAAGATTCCCTGGAGAAGGAAATGGCTATCCACCCCAGTACTCTTGCCGGGGATATACCATGGACAGAGGAGCCTAGTGGGCTATAGTCCATGGAACTGCAAAAAGGTCAGACACAACTTAGTGACTAAACAACAATTTTATATGTAAGATGATAGATTAAGATCACTAGGAAAGAAAGTAACATGAAAACAAACCGAAGCAACTTGAGAGATTCTGTTATACTACTACTGTTATCCTTAAAGATATGAGAGAACTCTGCCTCCAGCAAAAGTCAGACGCAATATCCTTTATATTAATATACAATACATATATGGCATAAATATATATATATATATGTTTGTGTATATATATGTAGACAGACTTCCCTTGTGACTCAAGTAAAGCATCTGCCTATAATGCGGGAGAGCCTGGGTCGGGAAGATCCTCTGGAGAAGGAAATGGCAACCCACTCCAGTAGTCATGCCTGGAAAATCCCATGGACGAAGGAGCCTGGTGAGCTACAGTCCCTAGGGTCGCAAAGAGTCAGACACGACTAGCGACTTCACTTTCACTTTCATATTTACACACATATATACACATACCTCTAGTACAATGTTGAATAGAAAAGGTGAAAGCAGAGAGTCTTCTGAGCTCAAGGGGAATGTATTCAATCTTCTGTCAAGAGGAAGATATTAGTTGCAGCCTTTTCAAAGATTCTATCAGGATGAGGAAGTCTCTGAGCCAGCCATGGGAGCGCCCCACTCAGAACTCTTTTCACGAGAGAAACGGTGTTGGAAAGAATAAAATTAGTTGAGATCGTCCATTTGCCACAACTTCCAGATCCACCAAAACATTTGATCAAACTCCACTCTTCCCAGACTACTCCCAGTTAATGACTGAACATGGTTTGGGTACTTGGGTGACGATCCATATTCCTGCCTAATATGTACCTTTTAAAACTGTGGTATCTTTGTTATGAGGTTCCCATTATGCTGGCAGATGTCACAGCTGCATCGCAGGCGGAAGCTCTTTCTATCCAATTCTTCCAATTCATTGTGGTTTGAGCATCTCCTCACTACTGTTCCCTATTTTTCTGCTCCCCAGTGTAGAATTCTATACTGAGTTAAATATCATTTAAAATGAAAACAAAATATTTTTATAACATGAAATATGAGATAATTATTTCTGGAAGATCTGTACTAAACAAAATATTACATGCAGTTAAAAAATTTCCAACAGATGGAAATAGGTATCTCACGAAAGAATGAAGTCTACTTGGAATAAACATTGGTCAGAAAATAGATTCTGCTTAAATTATATTCATTTAGAGTTGTTTTGATGGCCCTCTTTATGACTTACCTTAGTGAACATCCATCCCGTGGACACTTGAGAGGAATATTTAAGCTTCAATGGTGAGTTGTGTTTGTCCTTTAAATGTCAGTTAGATCACAGAGCTTAAGTTGGTTGATAGTATTAATCAAACATCTCCATGTTTACTGATTTTATATGTTTTATCAATTACTGAAAGAGATTTTTGAAATAATAAACATTTATTGTGGATTTGTCTACTCTCTTTAGCACTGTCAATTTTTTCTTCAAATATCTTGCAGCTCTGTTAGTAGAAAAACATTTAGGATTGTTAGGTCTTCTTCAATAATTTATCCTTTTTCCATTATAAAATACCCTCTTTAACTTTGACTTGAAACACATTTGACTTGAAATATATCTTGTCAGATATTATTATAGCCACTATAGCCTACTTTAGCTTACTGTTTGCACAGTAAGTAATTTTTAACATTTTAGTTTCGGCCTAAATTTTTAAAATGTGTTTATAATGTGATCTTATTAATCATCTAGTCTGACAATCTGTGCCTTTTCATTGAGAATTTTAATTTAAACATACAAATTAATAATTGATATGTCTGGATTAAGACTCCTATCTTGATATTTAGTTTTGATTTATCCTATTTGCTTTTGAAAACAAAAATATTCATCCTATTGATAATTTTATTTGTTTCTTTTTTCATTAGTAATTTTTCTCTTATTTTCTCAGCAATACCTTCTTTTTTAATTTTATAAAAATTTCAGAAGTTACTTTCCATTTGCAGTTATTACAAAATATTGCCTATATTCCTCATTTGTGCGATACATCTTTGAGCCTGTCTTACTCTAGATAGTTTGTATATCTCACTCCCTCACTCCTACATTGCCCTTTTTCTCCCCCACTGGTAACTCCTAGCTTGCTTTCTGTGTGGATCTGCTTCTTTTTTGTTATATTCACGTGCTTATTATATTTTTTCATTTTTACATATAAGTCATATCATACAGTATTTGTCTCTCTCTGTCTGACTTATTTAACTTAGCATAACGCCCTCTAAAGTCCATCTGTGGTGCTGCAAAGAAAAAACTGTTATTTTTATGGCTTTGCAGTATTCCATTGTGTATTTATATATGCTTATATATATAACATTCTTCTTCATCTGTTGATGGACACTTAGGTTACTTCTGTATCTTAGCAATTGTAAACAGTGCTGCTATGAATATTGAGATATATATGTTTGTTCAAATTAGCATTTTTATTTTCTTGGTTTTTGCCCTGCCTTTTTGTGGTGAGTGTATGCTGGATCAAGGAAAAAGCAAGAGAGTACCAGAAAAACATCTATTTCTGCTTTATTGACTATGCCAAAGCCTTTGACTGTGTGTATCACAAGAAACTGTGGAAAATTCTGAAAGAAATGGGAATACTAGACCACCTGACCTGCCTCTTGAGAAACCTATATGCAGGTCAAGAAGCAACAGTTAGAACTGGACACGGAACAACTGACTGGTTCCAAATAGGAAAAGGAGTATGTCAAGGCCGTATATTGTCACCCTGCTTATTTAACTTATATGCAGAGTACATCATGAGAAACGCTGGGCTGGAAGAAACACAAGCTGGAATCAAGATTGCTGGAAGAAATATCAATCACCTCAGATATACAGATAACACCACCCTTATGGCAGAAAGTGAAGAGGAACTAAAAAGCCTCTTGAAGAAAGTGAAAGAGGACAGTGAAAAAGTTGGCTTAAAGCTCAACATTCAGAAAATTAAGATCATGGCATCTGGTCCCATCACTTCATGGGAAATATGTAGGGAAACAGTGGAAACAGTGGCAGACTTTATTTTGGGGGGCTCCAAAATCACTGCAGATGGTGATTGCAGCCATGAAATTAAAAGACACTTACTCCTTGGAAGGAAAGTTATGACCAACTTAGATAGCATATTGAAAAGCAAAGACATTACTTTGTCAGCAAAGGTCCGTCTAGTCAAGGCTATGTTTTTTCCAGTGGTCATGTATGGCTGTGAGAGTTGGACTGTGAAGAAGGCTGAGCACCGAAGAATTGATGCTTTTGAACTGTGGTGTTGGAGAAGACTCTTGAGAGTCCCTTGTACTGCAAGGAGGTCCAACCAGTCTAAAGGAGATCAACCCTGGGATTTCTTTGGAAGGAATGATGCTAAAGCTGAAACTCCAGTACTTTGGCCACCTCATGCGAAGAGTTGACTCATTGGGAAAGACTATGATGCTGGGAGGGATTGGGGGCAGGAGGAGAAGGGGACGACAGAGGATGAGATGGCTGGATGGCATCACTGACTCGATGGACATGAGTTCAAGTGAACTCCGGGAGTTGGTGATGGACAGGGAGGCCTGACGTGCTGCGATTCATGGCACACGAGTGAGTGAGTGAACTGAACTGTACCCTATATTAACTTACTGTCTACATATATCTTTGAGTTTCCATGCTAGAGATATTCATATGCAATTAGTATATTTCATAATCACTTTATGAACCATCAAATCATCTCACCATAAAATATATTTACTCTCTTCAAACACTTGTGTACTTATATTTTACATCCTTCTGTATTATAAGCCCTCTAACATATTTAGGGCTTCTAGTGGTTCAGCAGTAAAGAATCTGCCTGCCAGTGCAGGAGACGGGTTTGAACCCCGAATTGGGAAGATCCCCTGGAGAAGGAAATGGCAACCTACTGCAGTATTCTTACCTGGGAAATCTCATGAACAGAGGAGCCTGGCAGGCTTCAGTTCATGGGATCAGAAAAGAGTCAGCCATGACATAGGACTAAACTGCAACTTATTTTATTTCATTTTAAAGAATGACTAAGTTTTGAACAATTTTGAACTCTAAATACAGCAATATAATTACTAAAACAATAATGTTATGCATTTCCCTAGAGAGTGTTTTCCTGGTGTTTTCATTGTGTATTATAAATCTGGCCTTTTATTTGTTTTTCCCTTCCACTTGAATTTCTTTTAACCATTTATTGTAGAGTATGTACTACATACAAATACTTGTAGGGATTGTCTGAAGGTGTCCTTTAAAGTCTACTAAAATTTAAGCAATATTTTTACTGAATAAAAAATTGTAGCTAGAAATAAGTATTTTCTGTCATTTGACATTGTTTTCCCTGCTGGGAAGTTATTAATCATTCATTTGTATTTTCTCCCTATCTCATAAGATTTATCCTTTTATTTTTTTAATATTCTTTTAAATTTATTTTTTGGCTGTGCTGGGTCTTCATTGTTAGGTGGTCTTTTCTCTAGTGGTGAGTAGCGACTATTCTCTGGTTGTGGTGCATGGGCTTCTCATTGCAGTGGCTTCTCTTGATGTTGAGCATGGGATCTTGGGCATGTAGGCTTCAGTAGGAGAAGTCAATGGCACCCCACTGCAGTATTCTTGCCTGGAAAATCCCATGGACAGAGGAGCCTGGTAGGCTGCAGTCCATGGGGTCACTAAGAGTTGGACACAACTGAGTGACTTCACATTCACTTTTCAGTTTCATGCATTGGAGAAAGAAATGGCAACTCCAGGGTTCTTGCCTGGAGGATCCCAGGGACAGGGGAGCCTGGTGGGCTGCCGTTTCTGGGGTCACACAGAGTCAGACATGATTGAAGCGACTTAGCAGCAGTTGCTGTGCAAGGTCTCAGTAATTGTTCCTGGGTCTTAAACACAGGCTCAATAGTCATGGCACACAGGCTTAATTGTTTCATGGCATGTGGGATCTTCCCAGACTAAGGATTGAACCCATGTCTCCTGCATTGGAGGATGAATTCCTTACCACTGAGCCACCAAAAAAGCCCTATCCTTTTTTAGTTTTAAATAATTAATTCATAACATGCTAAGTGGTTTTATGTGTGTATTAATTGCTTAGAGTTTTGTGGAATTTCTTGTAAATATACAGTAATATCTGTTATCAATTTAGAAATTCACAATTCTTTATTTCTTCAAATAGTTCTGATTTATTCTATCTTTTCTTTCCTTCTTGGATGCTAGTTACAAAATTTTCATTTGCTAATGTAGTAAATATCAACTATGCTGTTTTTTTGTTTCTTAGTCTTTTTTGTTTCTTAGTCTTTTATGTTCCATTTTGACTAGTTATTTTCAACCTGCCTTCAAGTTTACTGACCTTCCTATTTTGAATGCAGCTTGACTTTAAGCTTTTCTAGTGGAAAGTATTTCAATTGGAACACAGAAAAGAAAGAATAAGACAATAAAAAAGAACATTAGAGATAAAAGTAATACAGATAAAAAATTTAGCATGCATGCAATTTGATTTATAGAGGAAAAGGAGAGATGAAGATGGTGTAGAATTATTATAATATCTGAATATATCCTCATCCTGAATTCTGTAAAGTTGCAGATACCAAAAACAGATTCATAAAGTACATAAACTACCATGCAGTATAAATGAAAATTAAATGACATCCATAAACATCATAATAAAATATTTTGGGAAAAATGGAAATTATTTTTAAAAATCAATTTGTAAAAGACTTTTAAATTAAGAAAAAACAAAACTAACATCTGACTTCTCAGCAGAAGCAATGGAATCCAGAAGACAATGGAATTATATCCTTAAAGCAGTACAATAAATATAAAAACATATAAATAGTAATCTTCAAAAATTAAGATATTTTATAATATCTTAAAGCAAACAAAAATAAAAGTAATGTTTCACCAGCATTGGCATATGACAACACAATTCTGTAGAGTGAAGGAAAAATGATCCCAGTCACATAAAGGGATTAAGGAAAAAAGTATACTTGACAAGGAATTGAATGTCAGGATAGACAAATTTGAAATTTTTAAATTAATGTGCCAAGTAGATGAATGAGTTGATAAAATGAATTTAAATTAGACAAAATAAATTAACAGAGAACTAATATATAATACAAAGAAGACATCCCTTTGAAGGGAATAGAAACAATTATACTACCACATTATATTTTTAAATATCCTGACTTTAAAAGTGATGAGATTATGTGAATTGAAAGGGACCATTAGTTTTCAGGAGAGTGAAAGGTTGAGTATCAGTGTCCAACCTGTCAGGATTTTGTTCCAGGGAAACTTAATAAAAAGTGAAGCAGGTTGAAACCAATCTTACTTTTTTGGTTCTTTACTTAATTAAAATATATTTTACATAGTTGACAATGAAGCAAGGGAAAGGGAAGCACAACAACAAAATAAAAGCAGAACTGTCATAGTGTTCTGCAGATTTACTTCAAAATATGTCTGGTTTGGTACTTTCTGATATACTCATAAGATATAGGTCTCAAAATTTCAAGTTTGCTTTCTCATGTCCATTCGTGTCCTTTTATTGGATTCTGTTGAAATGTGACACTACTATTGTCCACCCCTACTTAATTATACTCTCCATAACTACCAGCTGATCTACTTGACAATATAAAATCGTCATTATTCTTATGATAGATTTGACTGCATTTATCTCATCTCTACATTCTGTATTTCTCAGGAGGATCAACCTCACAGAATGCAGTATTACATTATTAGTCCCTCTCACTTACATCCTGTTTTGTTTCTTAAAGTGCTACCACACAGGGACATACAATGAAAAATCTACTAATGATGGAAAGTTCATTTTTGTACAAAATCTATTTCTGAACAAAAGTGACAGCCACACAGCAGCAACTACAAGAAAGCTGTGGCTATTTGGGTTTGTAACCAGCTTGAAATCAGTGGGGAAGTTTTCCTTTTCTGCAATAGAAAAATGTCTATATAGATTGATTAATCTATTGTTTAAAACATTGCCTATATAGTGTAATTTATCTATGAAAGCTTGAAAAAGTGAATAGTAAATATTTTTTACTAGGAACTGTTCTTATTTTACATAGTAAAATGCCAACTCAAGCCAGTAATAAAAAAAGTAAGACAGATATAATAAGCATTCTGAAATAACTCAGAAAACTCAAAGTGTTGAACTAAAACCAGAAATATAAATCTTTTCAATCTCTTTCTGTGTGCCTCTATTTTTTTCACATAACTTCATCTTGCCCACCTGATATCAGTCTCCACCACTTTCAAGTTGATATATAGAAAAAACAACCAGCATCAGTAGCTCCTAAACTGACATCTCCACTGTCCTAGGGAACATGGAACTAGAGAGCAGAGTGGGATCTTACAGTGTTCATTCAGTTATCCTGAAATACTCATATGCTATGCCTATACAGTATCTTGACAGGCAATTCTGGATCAATAATTTAGGAATCAAAGCCAGTTTCACCCCATTCTAACCTGGAGAGTCTCACCTTAAACATGAAATTAGAATAGTCTGGGAAAAGGGAATTCATAGGAAAATGAAAATTTAAATATCTAGAGATAATGTTGACTCTTCGATATTTATAATTTTTATTCATATTATGAGATTTTTTCCCATGTTTCCTTAGACCTTTTGAATAAAAATTTAGAATAATGGCTGACTAGTAATTTGAATTTTACAAATTAGATACACTAGTAGAATTAAATTGTTTTCTATTTTCCTTAGAAGAATACTAAACAGATGATGGAAAGAAATAAGTGGGAAAATGCTTGTTTATAAAAAGCTTGAAAATTTATCTTTGTTTAAATAAGTTACATCGTTTTCATATGAAAGTAAAAGAGAACATATATAAAAGTATATAGTAATTCTAGTAATGTATCTATAGCATGGAGATGCATTATATATATGTTATTCCTTTATCCTTCTCCATCAAACTCTGTTTCAGTTCAGTCACTAAGTTCTGTCTGATTCTTTGACTCCATAGGCTGCCGCACAGCAGGCTCCCCTGCCCCTCACTATCTCTCAGAGTTTGCTAAAATTCATGCCAATTGTGTTGGTAATGCTATCTAACCATCTCATCTCCTGTCTTTCCCTTCTCCTTTTCCCTTCAATCTTTCCCAAGACCAGGGTCTTTTCTAATGAGCTCTTCACATCAGGTGGTCAAAATATTGGAGCTTCAGTTACAGTATCAGTCCTTCCAAAGGACATTCAGGGTTGATTTCCTTTAGGATTGCCTGGGTTGCTATCCTTGCTGTCAAAGGGACTCTCAAGTCTTCTCCAGCACCATAATTCAAAAGCATCAGTTCTTCAGCTCTTAGCCTTCTTTATGGTCCAACTCTCATATCTATACATGATTACTGGAAAAATCATAACTTTGACCATAGGGACTTTGATTGGCAAAGTGATGTCTCTGCTTTCTAATATGTTATCTAGATTTATCATAACTTCCCTTCCAAAGAGTAAGTATCTTTTAATTCATGACTTCACTCACCATTGGCAGTAATTTTGGAGCCTAAGAAAAGGACATATGTCATTGCTTCCACTTTTCCCCCTTCTATCTATTGAGAGAGTCGATTCCTAGGTAGGTTGATAAGTCCAGGGTCCCTAAGGAGGAGAAAGGGGTCTGGAGCCCTGGAGAAGGAGAAATGGATCTGGGACTCTCAAGGAGAAAAAGACATATTGCTTTGTTTTAGCCTGGAAAATCCCATGGACAGAGGAGCCTAGTAGGCTCCAATATTTTGACCACCTGATGTGAAGAGCTCATTGGAAAAGACCCTGGTCTTGGGAAAGATTGAAGGGAAAAGAAGAAGGGAAAGACAGAAGATGAGATGGTTAGATAGCATTACCAACTCAATTGGCATGAATTTTAGCAAACTCTGAGAGATAGTGAGGGACAGGGGAGCCTGCTGTGCTGCAGCCTATGGAGTCGTAAAGACTCAGACAGAACTTAGCCAATGGGGTCTCTAAGAGTCGGGCACGACTGAGCGACTTCACTTTCACTTTTCACTTTCATGCATTGGAGAAGGAAATGGCGACCCACTCCAGTGTTCTTGCCTGGAGAATCCCAGGGACAGAGGAGCCTAGTGGGCTGCCGTCTATGGGGTCGCACAGAGTCGGACACGACTGAAGCGACTTAGCAGCAGCAGCAGCAGCAGTCAATATATAACAATGTATCTTGCTCCATGACATGTTTCTCTTTAATAAGAAAGTTTTCTGACTAATCTTGTTATCTTAAAATGTATGCTGTGGGAGTGGGTCTAGTAAGACCTTTCTATTGTTAGTTCTAATCTTGTTAATTTAAAATGTATCTTGTGGGAGTGAGTCTGGTAAAAGACCTTGATAAGACCAGTGAGTGGGGGGGGGGGGGGGGGGGCCACTCTCCATCACCTTTCTGATGTCTATGTCAGAAGCTTTCTCTGTCCCTTTTTCACTTTAATAAAACTCTGCTACACAAAAGCTCTTGAGTGATCAAGCCTGGTCCCTGGTCCCAAAGCTAAATCTTCTTCAGAGATCATGAATCTGACATCATTCACTGTAAGCTATCACTATCATGAGGTAATAGGGCTGGGTGCCATGATCTCAGTTTCTGAGTGTTGAGTTTTAAGACAGCTTTTCCACACTCCTCTATTACCTTCATCAGAGGCTCTTTAGTTCCTCTTCACTTTCTGCCATAAGAGTGGTGTTTTCTGCATATCTGAGGTCATTGATATTTCTCCAGGTAATCTTGGATTCATCCAGCTTGGCATTTAGCATGATGTACTCTTCATAAAAGTTAATAAGCAGGGTTACAATATCTAACTTTGTCATACTCCTTTCCCAATTTTGAATGAGTCTGTTGTTTCATGTCTGCTTCTAATTATTGTTTTTTTGATGCAAATACAGGTTTCTCAGGAGACAGGTAAGGTGATCTGGTATTCCTATCTCTTTAAGAATTTTCCACAGTTTGTTATGACTCACACAACAAGGTTTTAGCATAGTCAATGAAGCAAAACTAGATGTTTTTCTAGAATTCCTTTGCCTTCTCTATGATACAATCGATGTTGGCAGTTTGATCTCTGGTCCCTCTGCCTTTCCTAAATCCATTTTTACATCTGGAAGTTCTCGGTTCACATTCTGCTGAAGACTAGGTTGAAGGATTTTAAGCATTGCCTTGCTAGTATGTGGAATGAATGTACTTGTGCAATAGTTTGAACATTGTCATTGCCCTTCTTTGGGATTGAAATGGAAACTGATCTTTTCCTGTCCTGTGACTACTACTGAGTTTTCCAAATTAGCTGAAATATTTAGTGCAGCATTTTCACATCATCTTTTAGGATTTGAAATAGCTCAGCTGGAATTCCATCACCTCCACTAACTTTGTTTGTAAGGCTTCCTCAGACCCACATGACTTCACACTCCAGGGTGTCTGAATCTAGATGAGTGACTACACTATCCAGGTTATCCGGATCATTAAGACCTTTTTTCATATAGTTCTTCTATGTATTCTTGCAACCTCTTCTTAATCTCTCCTGCTTCTCTTAGGCCCTTACCATTTCTATCCTTTATCGTGCCCATCCTTACATGAAATGTTGCCTTTATATTTCCATTTTGCTTGAAGAGCTCTCTAGTTTTTTCCTTTCTGTTGTTTTTCTCTATTTCTTTGCATTGTTTATTTAAGTAGACCTTCTCTCTCCTGCTGTTCTCTGGAATTCTGCATTCAGTTGGGTATCTTTTCTTTTCTCCTTTGCCTTTCACTTCTGTCCTCACTGTTGGTAACACCTCCTCAGACAGACACTTTGCCTTCTTGCATTTCTCTTTCTCAGGGATAGTTTTGGTCACTGCCTCCTGTACAGTGTTATCAATATCAGTCCTTAGGTCCTCAGGCACTGTCTACCAGGTCAAATCCCTTGAATCTATTGGTCACCTCCACTGTATAATCAGAAAGGATTCGATTCAGGTAGTGCTAGTGCTAAAGAACCTGTCTGCCAGTGCAGGAGACATAAGAAACAAAGGTTCAATCCTTGCATTGGGAAGACTCACTGAAAAAGGGCATGGCAACTCATTCCAGTATTCTTGCATGGAGAATCCATAAACAGAGGAACCTGGTGGGCCATAGTCCATGGGGTCACAAAGAGTCACACATAATTGAAGCGGCTTAATACATGTATCTGAATGGACTATTGGCTTTACTTACTTTCTTCAATTTAAGCCTGAATTTTGCAATAAGGACCTCATGATATGATTCCACAGTCAGCTCCAGGTCTTGTTTTTATTGACTGTGTAGAGCTTCTCCATGGGCTGTTAAGAACATCATCAATCTGATTTTTGTATTTGGTGATGTCCATGTGTAGAGTCATCTCTTGTGTTGTTGGGAAAGGGTATTTGCTATGACTAGTGTGTTCTCTTGATAAAACTCTTTTGGCCTTTGCCCTGCTTAATTTTGTACTCCCAAGGCCAAACTTGCCTGTTACTTCAGGTATCTCTTGACTTCCTACTTTTGCATTCCAATCTCCTATGATTAAAAAAAAAAAAAAGCTTTATATTTGCTTCTTTAAATATTATTTATTTTGATGGCATTAAAATATATCATAGTAACACAATTTATTTGGTCTTTACTAAAATGCCAAAGTGTTGATCATGGAACTAGTACAAATCTCAGAAAAATAATTTTGTGTCAGGTATGTTCAAATATTTACGCCCATGTTAGAAAACAAAAAAAGATGAAAGGTGAATACAAAGCATATGTTACTTTTTAGAACAAAAGCGTATTATTTGTTTTCATCACACTCCTTCAGGCTTGAATCTTTTACAAGATAATGTGGAGTTGTATATCTTGTATCATCAAAGTGAAGTTGATTGCATAAAGCAAAGTACATTAGACAATGGGTGGTATCAGCTCTCCCCTGTGTCTCCTCAGGGAGCAAACATTACAGTATGATATAAAAGCTGGTGGCAAGATCGCACAATTGCTGGCATTCAAGTACATGCAAATATGGCAGGTAATCTTCTTAACTCCTTCTGCCAAAATGGACTTGTCTGATATATGTGTACATTTTCAAGTTGAGTAGTTTAAGTTGTATTTTCTGAAGCCGCTGCAGTAACCTTTATAGTTAGTGTTTTATGGAGTAGTTACACACCTGGAAAAGTCTGATTCTAGATGTGGAAATACTATATGTGCACAAAGCCCAGCAGTTTCAGAGAATTCTTCAGGAGATAAAGTGCATAATAAGATTTCTTCAGGAAATTATTTTTAGAACATAGTATTTGACTTTAAAGTATTCCATACAACTGATTCAGTTTGTATTATATCTGTGCCTTTGTATGTCTTGATTTATCATTTTCAAGTGTGTTTAAAACATGCTTTTAAGGCAGGTGGTAGCTATCAGCCACTGCCCAGTGAGCCCTGGCTCTAGATAGCTGAGATGCATAAGAAAGGAATGATTTCAATAAGCCCAGACTCTTGCATTTTCCCATACATAGAAAAACCCTAAATTCCTTAACTTGAGATATGTGGTTTTCCTTAACTGACAATAATTTTTTGATATTAAGACTACTTGCCCCTTGCTGCAAATTTCTATATAAGCTGACAGCTCCCCTCGCCTCCTCAGAACCCTTCTCTCAGGGTCACTTGAAAAACTGTCTCCCAGGCTTGAAGTCCTAAAAATTCCCATCAAATAAAATATAAACTCTAATAAAAAATGCCCTTTATCTCATTTGATTCTTACTCAATGCTCTGAGGTAAACTGTGAGTTGATATCACTAGCCATGTTTTAAATATAAAGAAACCAGAAACTAGAGAGGTTTTAATAGCTTGTCCTCATGAAAGAAAGAAAATGGGACTATAGAAGTTGTAGTCATTTCTAGGTAACTTTATACTGCTGCCTCTCTGTCTTAGGAATAAAATGAGAACACTTTTTTTTTTTTGAATTTGTATGAAATATGTGTGCAGTTTGTAAATTCTATACTTGCAATTTCATATATTGGTATTGTCATTTAATTTGTTGTTTGTAGGCTATAGTTGAAAATATGCAAGACTGTTTTTGTGTATTCTTATGTTGCAATTATTTTCCACAGAATTATTTTCTTCCAGAGTATGATCTTATTTAATCAAAGAGAAATCGGCCATTATCTCAACACTTAGCCCTAATATTATGTGCATTATCAGCAAACAAAATATAAAACATGAAGCCAATGTAATATATACTGATTGTTATTATGAGAATAATGTGATGGCAAAGTATCAATGGCAATGTTTTATTGAGTGCCTACTATGTGCCAGAATATTTATTTTGTTTTATAAACATTAGATGATCTAATACTAAAAGAAAAAGAGAAAAGTAGAAAGGTATTATTGATTGGTATCCATCCTCTAGAGATAAGGAATCAGAGTTGGGAGGAAAGGAAATAATCTGTTCAAGGTCATCTAGCTAGGGAGGAGAAGGCTAGAAGCAAACCGAGGCTGTCTGGCCCCTATTCCTTTCCTCTCAACCTTCACATTCACCTGCATTTCCAGCTCCCAAATCTGCTGCTCTCCAACTTGTCTTATAAGCTGGTTGAAATAAGATTCCTCAATGCCCCCTCAAAACTCAGCAATATCCTCTAACTTACATAAAGATGTATTGTATTGCCTATTGCCTGGCTGGACCATGCTGAATTCCTTGGTCTGATTTACACTGGGCAGCTCAAACACATGCTTAGGTAAGAATTACTACTCAATAAACTATGGCTGAATAATAAATGATAGGATGAACACATTATCAAATTTTATTGAACATCTGCTATGTGCTGGGCATGATCGAGAAACCATGAAAGCAGCATTAAACAAAAAGCTAGCAAAATATTATGTTGCCATGGAGATTATAATTGTTCCAAAGGTCTTAAACACTTTCATATGATCCTGAAAAAGACTAAATCTCTTTTCAAATTAGTTGTTTCCTAGTGACTGAGGTTGAAGTAGACAATATTTACTATTTTCAAATGAAGCAAATGTCAGTCCATTTAATTTTTTACAAAGTCTAACACTTTGAACTGAACTTGTCAAAATGATCCCACAATAAGTCTTTATCCAAACAGTTTAATTAGGCTTTAAGTAGACTCATTTCTGTATTTACTTACTTTTTTCTTTTTTTTAATCCGGCATTAAATAAGGGGCCTCTGCTGATCTATTTTATTGGTCTTTTATATTCTGCTTATATATTTTGGTCTATATTCTGTTTCCACTCTGTATAAGCACCTAGTCTCTGACTATTTCAAGTCAATCATAGACTAAGATAGTTTAAAAAAAAAAATTCTTCTGCACAGTCAAACCTATTTGAAGGTAAGGAATCAGAAATCATCCTGGTCAATATAATAGTTTTTTTACAGAAGTAAATTTACCTCTCAGAAGGGAGCCAACTGATTCATTGAAATATTATGGTATTACCTCCTCAGTACACTTGTGTGATTCAACTCATAACAAAAACCACCACTATTTTTAAAATATATGTATTTACCAAAGGAAATACTTATCTCTGAATAGATAAGTTCAGCTTTTACTAGATTTAACATCACTAGTATATATGTGAAAAATTGCTAATTTATTTATAAAAAACATTTTTAAAAGATGCTTTATTTTAATTTTTCTGTGCTTTGTAATTTTATGTTCTATAGCAATAGAGTGCTACATACTACAAGCCAAATTATCTGTCTAAATTTACTTAGAGTTGATATAGTTTCTGTGTTACCTTGTATTTTCTTTCTTTTTAATTTTTTCTGCATGATTTCTAGTGTGTTTGAAAGACTTACCTTTACTCATGTACTTAATTTGAGGCCTTTTACTTAATATTTTAGTGGCTTATTCCCTACTACCACCTCTAATATAGAGATAATACTATAGTACTTGCCCCCAAATGTTATGAAAATTTAGTCATAATATTAAACAGTTAAGTGTATGTAGTATCATGTTTTACATGCAGTTCAATACTTATTAAATCTAGTTTTATTTTCATATTGTGATTTCATTCATTCATTCTTGAAATCAAAAAGATAATTTTCATACTAAGAACTGCATAATGATTAGAAATTTAAAAAATGAAAATGATTTAATAAAAGATTCTCTACTTCAGGGTTCTTCCTAGGTATCATAGGCATTTAAGATGATGGCACGATATAATATGTTGAATGTCAGGATGGGATTGCAGATAATTCCACAAGCTCCATGTATATGAACAGATAAAGAAGATGTATGTATAGATAAATCATAAGATTCTAGTTAGAAAGAGAACTAGAGGCAAAGGAGGGAGAGGAATTGGGATTGGCAGGAAGGGACAAGAAAAGCAGGTGTGGAGAGTGAAAATGTGGTGACCACTAAAATCACTGATGTAAGCAGACAAATCTAGGCAGTTGAGATACATGTCAGAATCTAGAGGATTGTTCTAACCATGATATACACTTGGAAATACAATCAAAATGTACAGTAATAGCATCAGGGGAGGAGGACAAATAGACTGAGACCACCAGTTAGCAGCTACAGAGAGGGACTGCTAGGTAAGCTTCACCCTAGCCTTTAAGGAGTGGAGAGGAGCACTGGAAAAGTGAGAAGCAGCAGCCAGAGCTGTCTCAAAACTATAAAGTGTAAAGAGCTAAATAAATAAATTTATATTTTAAAAAAAGGAAAAAGGAAAAAAAAGTTTCCAGACACATAAGAACTGAGGAATGAAAAATATTGCAACCTCAGTCCATTTATAGAAGGCCTGAAAAAGCTTTTTGGATTTAGAATTAGAAATATCCCAGAAACTTTCAAAATAGAAACTTTCAGTAGATGATTTCAATAAGATTACTTTATAGATTATTTCAGCAGATTTCCTGGTGGCTCAGATGGTAAAGAATCTGCCTGCAATGAGGGAGACCTGAGTTTCAGGCCCTTGGTTGGGAAGATGCCCTGGAGAAGAGAATGCCAACCCACTCCAGTATTCTTGCCTGGAGAATTCCATGGACAAAGGAGATTGGTGGGATACAGTCCATGGGGTCACAAAGAGTCAGACATGATTGAGTGACTGACACACGAATATAAACTACTCTCTTGAAAAAAAAGATAAAATGATAATTGATAACTGTCAGATCCTTTCCTTGGCAATAATACTCCATCCTTCTATGATATAATTAGATCAGTTTTTTCTAAATGCCATATCTTGCACTGGCCTGTATTGATTTGTATTTTCCACTACACAGGCCATTCACAGTCTCTACACTTCTTTTTTTTTTTTTTTTAAGAAATTTGATACTTTTATTTTTATCATCATGGAATGTGTTTTTCCTTGTGTAATCCCTTTTACAGAGACTTTAAAATATAGAAAACAAATATGCTTCCATTGTAATCCTTGGAGAACAAATAGGTAAATTTTTCCATCCACTAAATACTGACTTTATGTAATTTAAGAGCCTATTTCTATTATTATATCTACTTAATTTTTATAAATATAGAAATGTATAAATATGGATTGTAAATGTAAATTTAAAAATTGTTATCAAGTAATTTAATTAAATGTTTTCTGAAAAGTGAAGATATTCCCTTCAGTTTAGATTCTTGCTCAAACTCTATTTGATAAACTCTCCAGTTGGGTTTTAACTGAATTTTTCTTTCAAATTTTGCTTTTTTCCTATATAAAATTCAGATCATTATCTTTCATTCTTGTATTAACATCATCTTTGAAAAGTTTTTCATTTAAAATTAAAAACCTACCCTCTATGTAAAATTCATATTCAATTTTTCAGAATAAAGAAAAAGTTGAAGAGTATTCAGTTCAGTTCAGTCCAGTTCAGTCGCTCAGTCGTGTCCAACTCTTTGTGACCCCATGAATCGCAGCACACCAGGCCGCCCTGTCCATCACCAACTCCCAGAGTTCACTCAGACTCGCGTCCATCGAGTCGGTGATGCCATCCAGCCATCATATCCTCTGTCATCCCCTTCTCCTCCTGCCCCCAATCCCTCCCAGCATCAGAGTCTTTTCCAATGAGTCAACTCTTTGCAAGAGGTGGCCAAAGTGCTGGAGTTTCAGCTTCAGCATCATTCCCTCCAAAGAAATCCCAGGGCTGATCTCCTTCAGAATGGACTGGTTGGATTTCCTTGCAGTCCAAGGGACTCTCAAGAGTCTTCTCCAACACCACAGTTCAAAAGCATCAATTCTTCGGTGCTCAGCTTTCTTCACAGTCCAATTCTCACATCCATATGACCACTGGGAAAACCATAGCCTTGACTAGATGGACCTTTGTTGGCAAAGTAATGTCTCTGCTTTTGAATATGCTATCTAGGTTGGTCATAACTTTTCTTCCAAGGAGTAAGCGTCTTTTAATTTCGTGGCTCCAATCACCATCTGCAGTGATTTTGGAGCACAAAAAAATAAAGTCTGACACTGTTTCCACTGTTTCCCCATCTATTTCCCGTGAAGTGATGGGACCAGATGCCATGATCTTCTTTTTCTGAATGTTAGGGACTTCAAATTTTAAAAATTTGCATTATTATTTTAAAACCTCTATCTTTGCTCTGATTTTTAAATTCATATTCTATTTTTTTTTCTTTACATGCCCCCACTCATTTCCTGACCCACTAACACAGATATTCCATTTCATATACAAGTGAAGAGAGGAAGGATGAGCAAATCTGACATTCTAATTTTATGTGCATTAAAAAGTCAAACAAAAACTGTTAAATGATGTTGGTGTTTAGATTATAAATTCTGCAATCTTATTTTTGGTCTTTTTGGTGGTTAGTTTCTTAAAGTCTGAATATCATGTATCCTGAGTTGGTAGTCATGTGTTTTGTTTTGTTTTTTCTTTTTAATTATAAACTACTCAAGATGATTATTGGCTTTTATACTTTTTCTGCATCTATTAATCCTATATCCTATTCTATCTTAATTTTTTCCCTCAAGTTATAAAAGGATTTCTTTGTATCATTTTTTTATACTCTCCTTCCCATGTCTACCACTGACCCTCTAAACCACTCTCTTTTTGAAGTCCACTCTTTTTCTTTCTCCCTCTTTCCATATTAGCCCTTTGTACCAGAAATCTCTGACAAAATGGGAACATCCTCCATGTGTACTGTTCCATATGGTAATAACTAACCATGTGTAACTACCAAGCACTTGAAATGGGGCTAGCAATTCTGCGGAGTGAGTTTTGCATTTTATTTAATTTTCATTAATTGAAATTTGAATAACTTCACATGGCTAGTGTTTCCCATCCAGGACAATACAGCGTTATGCCCCTTATTTTTTCTCATTCTCTCTCGTCTGCCTTGTTATCTCTTTCTCCATTGTCTCTGTCTCTATCCCTAACTGTAGCCACTTTTTTTTTTTTTTTAAAGAACTTTGGGTCCCTTGCTTGACTCAAATGAAAGACAGAAGTTATACTTCAAGTGAAACCACAGGGCACTGATCTTGTTTGTAACATTAACTCCTCTTCCAGAACCTCCAGGGGCTGCTGACTGGAGCTGTTTGAAACTTTTGCTGGTTCAGTTGTGATACACTCTGAGGGGTTTTATTATATACAGTTTTTGTTGTTGTTGTTGTTGTTATTGTTCTTGAAATCCACAAAAATCAGAAGCCTTTAGGGCACTTGCAAGTTTATGATTCTTGAAGTGAGTTGAAGGCAAGGAAATGTTACAAATGATTTTATATTTGAATGATGTAGACATTTACTCTCATATTTTCTCTTACTCTTTTCAACATTATTCCTCAAATTACTTGACCCACTTCACTTATCAATCTTATGAAATTTGCATCTTCTTATTTTTCAGAGACTATATCTATTAAAACACATCTTCAATCTACTCTTACAATTCTTAAACCATGTCCCAAATTTGATATGTCCCATATTTTAGAAATCAAGTGAAGCCTCCATTGAAGCAAACACCATTTAATTTTAACTTTTACAGAATTATGTATAAAACCACTGTATTACAAATCTGTTTACTTTTCAAATTCTTAGATCCATGGGAAATTATATTGTTGCTTATATACATTGTAGAATATACTGCTTTATAAAAGAAAAGTTAACTTATCAGGAAAATGAATCAAAAACATTTAAGCATTTTTTGTATCTAACACTAATAAGAACAATCTAAGGACTTTTTAAGGACTAGCTTAGCTTCCTCCCAGAAAACTTGTACAGTAGTAGTGTTAGTCACTCAGTCGTGTTCAATTCTTTGCCAACCCATAGACTCACCAGGCTCCTCTGTCCATAGGATTCTCCAGGCAAGAATACTGGAGTGGGCTGCCATTCCCTTCTCCAGGGGATCTTCCCAATCCAGGGATCAAACCCATGTCTCCTGCATTGCAGGCAGATTCAATATAACCTGAGACATTACTGACTTGCCAATAATTCCCATATAATTCTGCATTCAAAATGAACCTAGTTAATTAGTGCAATATCTCTCTTTGGGATGTTTCAGAGGCCCTCTGAGGCATCCCAAAGTTAGCTAAAAGTCAAAAGTGCATCATTAGAATAATTTAGGAAATTTGGGTCAACAAATATCAAAAAGTTTAGAATACTCAGTCAGATGTTAGGTCACTGTGACATAATAGCTATTCACTTAGCCAAAGTAACAATAAAGGATTTCAGAACAGATCATTTAAGAGATAAAGAAACTTGAATCTGTTATCCAAAGGCAGTGCAACATCTGAGGAAAGGGTGTTCTCTTAGCAGAGAGAAAAGCCACATTCAAGAAAACTTGTGAGCATATTACAATTGCAGTTGAATTGTGATCTCTCAGTTAATTGATTCTACCATTTTAAATTGTGTGACTCTGTGCTTCCTAATTATTTTTTTTTCCTTTGTGGTAAAATGCCTCCTTTTCCCTTTCTGTCATATATATATGTACAGACACACAGAGGTCTTCAAATTCATGAGCTGGATTTGAAAACCTCTGAAAGCCAACCAAACTAGTTTCACTGCCTTTGAAATAAAATAAGCAACCTGTCATCTACAGAATTTAAAGCACTATTCCAAGAATATGTTCAGTAAAATTTGTATATATTTAAAGTTATCTTTAGATTTGTTTTTTTCTTTTTGTTTTCTTTTATTTTTCTTTCCACTCATTTATTTATATCAGTATAGTCAAATAGACTCTTATGTTATTTAATGAGTTATAATCTGTTACCATTGTTATTTATTTAACTTATTTTAATTGGAGGATAATTACTTTACAATATTGTGATGGTTTTTGCATACATTGACATGAATTAGCCACGGGTACGTATGTGTCACCTCATCCTGAACCCCTCACTCACCTCCCTCCCCAACACATCCCTCTGGGTTGTCCCAGAGCACCAGCTTTGAGTGCTGCTTCATACATCAAACTTGCACTGGTCATCTATTTTTCATATGGTAATATATATGTTTCCATGCTATTCTCTCAAATCATCCCACACTCAATTTCTCCCATAGAATCCAAAATCTGTTCTTTATATCTGTGTTTTGATGCTTTTAGATATGCTTTTTAAAATTGAAGACACTCATATTTCAGTTATTTTTGAAAACAAAAAAAACTTTCAGAAATCTTTTAAAGAAGAAACTTCAATTCAAAATTAATTTGTTTTTACATTCACATTCATAGACAAGCTTTAAGATTTCTGAGAAAGTCCAATTTCCCAAATATAGCCAGTGCATTTTCACCATGAAATGAAATAGATTTTTATAGTTTCTGGTCTTACATTTAGATCTTTAATCCATTTTGAGTTTATCTTTGTGTGCGGTGTTAGAAAGTGATCTAGTTTCATTCTTTTACAAGTGGTTGACCAGTTTTCCCAGCACCACTTGTTAAAGAGATTGTCTTTACTCCATTGTATATTCTTGCCTCCTTTGTCAAAGATAAGGTGTCCATAGGTGTGTGGATTTATCTCTGGGCTTTCTATTTTGTTCCATTGATCTATATTTCTGTCTTTGTGCCAATACCATACTGTCTTGATGACTGTGGCTTTGTAGTAGAGCCTGAAGTTAGGCAGGTTGATTCCTCCAGTTCCATTCTTCTTTCTCAAGATTGCTTTGGCTATTCGTGGTTTTTTGTATTTCCATACAAATCTTGAAATTATTTGTTCTAGTTCTGTGAAAAATATCGCTGGAAGCTTGATAGGGATTGCATTGAATTTGTAAATTGCTTTGGGTAGTATACTCATTTTCACTATATTGATTCTTCCGATCCATGAGCATGGTATATTTCTCCATCTATTAGTGTCCTCTTTGATTTCTTTCATCAGTGTTTTATAGTTTTCTATATATAGGTCTTTAGTTTCTTTAGGTAGATATATTCCTAAGTATTTTATTCTTTTTGTTGCAATGGTGAATGGAATTGTTTCCTTAATTTCTTTTTCTACTTTCTCATTATTAGTGTATAGGAATGCAAGGGATTTCTGTGTGTTGATTTTATATCCTGCAACTTTACTATATTCATTAATTAGCTCTAGTAATTTTCTGGTAGAGTCTTTAGGGTTTTCTATGTAGAGGATCATGTCATCTGCAAACAGTGAGAGTTTTACTTCTTCTTTTCCAATTTAGATTCCTTTTATTTCTTTTTCTGCTCTGATTGCTGTGGCTAAAACTTCCAGAACTATGTTGAATAGTAGTGGTGAAAGTGGGCACCCTTGTCTTGTTCCTGACTTTAGGGGAAATGCTTCCAATTTTTCACTATTGAGGATAATGTTTGCTGTGGGTTTGTCATATATAGCTTTTATTATGTTGAGGTATGTTCCTTCTATTCCTGCTTTCTGGAGAGTTTTTATCATAAATGGATGTTGAATTTTGTCAAAGGCCTTCTCTGCATCTATTGAGATAATCATATGGCTTTTATTTTTCAATTTGTTAATGTGGTGAATTACATTGATTGATTTGCGGATGTTGAAGAATCCTTGCATCCCTGGGATACAGCCCACTTGGTCATGGTGTACAATCTTTTTAATGTGTTGTTGGATTCTGATTGAACATAGGCAAAACACTCTCCGACATAAACCACAGCAGGATCCTCTATGATCCACCTCCCAGAATTCTGGAAATAAAAGCAAAAATAAACAAATGGGATCTAATTAAAATTAAAAGCTTCTGCACAACAAAGGAAAATATAAGCAAAGTGAAAAGACAGCCTTCTGAATGGGAGAAAATAATAGCAAATGAAGCAACTGACAAACAACTAATCTCAAAAATATACAAGCAACTCCTGCAGCTCAATTCCAGAAAAATAAACGACCCAATCAAAAAATGGGCCAAAGAACTAGATAGACATTTCTCCAAAGAAGACATACGGATGGCTAACAAACACATGAAAAGATGCTCAACATCACTCATTATTAGAGAAATGCAAATCAAAACCACAATGAGGTACCACTTCACACCAGTCAGAATGTCTGCGATCCAAAAATCTGCAAGCAATAAATGCTGGAGAGGGTGTGGAGAGAAGGGAACCCTCCTACACTGTTGGTGGGAATGCAAACTAGTACAGCCACTATGGAGAACAGTGTGGAGATTCCTTAAAAAATTGCAAATAGAACTACCTTATGACCCAGCAATCCCACTGCTGGGCATACACACTGAGGAAACCAGAATTGAAAGAGACACATGTACCCCAATGTTCATCGCAGCATTGTTTATAATAGCCAGGACATGGAAACAACCTAGATGTCCATCAGCAGATGAATGGATAAGAAAGCTGTGGTACATATACACAATGGAGTACTACTCAGCCGTTAAAAAGAATACATTCAAATCAGTTCTGATGAGATGGATGAAACTGGAGCCAATTATACAGAGTGAAGTAAGCCAGAAAGAAAAACACCAATACAGTATACTAACACATATATATGGAATTTAGAAAGATGGCAATGATGACCCTATATGCAGGACAGCAAAAAAGACACAGATGTGTATAACGGACTTTTGGACTCAGAGGGAGAGGGAGAGGGTGAGATGACTTGGGAGAATGGTATTGAAACATGTATAACATCATGTAAGAATCGAATTGCCAGTCTATGTCCGATGCAGGATATGGCACGCTTGGGGCTGGTATGCGGGGATGACCCAGAGAGATGTTGTGGGGAGGAGGGGTGGGAGGGGGGTTCAGGTTTGGGAATGCATGTACACCCGTGGTGGATTCATGTCAATGTATGGCAAAACCAATACAGAATTGTAAAGTAAAATAAAAAATAAATAAATTAAAAAAAAAGAAATGAAATAGATTTTTAAAAAATGACTTTGATTCGGTAAAACCATTGCTTCTCATCATCAATAACCAAAACTATTGGTATATTTGCACTTACAAAAGCTAGAGTAATGTATACAGTGTTTCAATGCCCTAACTTCAGGTGGTGGGTAAATAAGAATAACAATAAAATATAATGTGTGACAGGATGAAATCAGTAGATTTCCTGAAGTCACCATTCATCCTGCTTACACAGATGACAAAGCTCAGTTGAAATGCTGGTGATAGATGATTGGCTTTTCTCATTCATTAAGGGGAACACGTAGATAAATAATCATTATTCATAGCTGTGCCTCATTTAAGAAGTTACTTTGTGTCATGAATTGTAGGGGTATCTTGTAGGTGTCACAGAAATAAACACAAAGGTAAATATTAAATGTGTGTTAGTCACTCAATCATATCAGACTCTTTGCGACTCTATGAGACTATAACCCACCAGGTTCCTCTATCCATGGAATTTTCCAGGCAAGAATACTGGAGTGGGTTGCCATTCCCTTCTCCAAGGGATCTTCCTGACTCAGGGATTGAACCTGGGTCTCCTGCATTGCAGGCAGATTTTTTACCATCTGATCCACCAGGGAAGCCTCTATAAATATTAAATATATAAATTCTATTTGTTTTTCTGGACTACTGTCTCTTGTAAATAAGAAAATTTTTAAAAATGTCATTGATGGCTAAGAGTTTCATAAATCATGTATCCACACTTTTTGTGCTATTACTGTTGTTTTAAGATTTTGTGATTTTTCTGTATTTCTGTTAACTCAGGCCACTTGAAACAATTCTTTTTGTGGGCATCTGGGTCATTGTTTTCAAGTTTATGGATTCAATTCCATTCTTTAAATATTTGTGAGGAATCACTTCCTGTCATGCTGCATGCTAGATGTTGGCAAATTAAGATAAATGAGGTGCAGTTACTATGGTAAAGGAAGTAACTAGATGCCTACTAGGTGATGGAGCTCTACAACTGAATACAGAGGAGGGCTGCGATATGTAGTACCTCATTACCCACAGAATTATGAAAACAGAGCACATACGGGTTTTGGTATGTATATTAGATATCATCTCCAGAAAGAATTTCAGTCTTTTTTTCCCCCCCCCAGTTTGCCTGGTGCCATTAAGAAAGTATATATCCATTGAACTCTGAATACTAAACTTGTGACTAGTACTTTCATATGGATGATAACTATAGGTTTCATATTGTAGACAGCTTGGCAACAAAACGCTAAATAAATGTAAAGCCTAAGTACATTGACACTAGGTGGGAACACTAAACTTTCTTGAGAATAGTGATGATTATCAACACAGACCTGCACTGGAATGAAGGGACCAGACTAACAATCTGATGGGTGTTACTTCTCAGCCTTGATTGCCAAGTCTGTTAAATAAAAAAATGTAGGCAGTCTTGGGTACATCATGTGCTATGTAGGATATTAAGTTTCAATTTCTTTTCCCATGAAGTTGACTTGTTTCTATATTATACCATAAAAAATATCCTTTGTCTCTAGCAGAAGCCAATCAATACATAGGAAAGAAAATATATTTAATATTGTAAAAAGAATGTAAAGTTAAAAGCAAGGTAGTAAAGAATTATTGGCAAACAATTATTGTATCAAATCTTTCTTTGCTAAGTTCTGATTTTAGATTTTAAGGATTTTTAGGTTAGCAACATCATATTTAGGTTTCTCTCTTATTTTTGTATGTCAAGATTTCACTTTTTGATATGTTATGACTGTAGATTTGTGATTTATAAGTATCCCCAAAATGAACTTGAGTATTAAAATTGTAGGCTTCAAATTCACCAAAGAGGAGCCATATCTTATTTTCCCTTGTATCCCCCTCAGATTGCTTTATACATAACTATTCCTTTACATAGATATAGGGCTTAATAAATAATACCTGAATGAGATGACAAGTGGAAAATCAGTATTTTTTCTAATTTGTCCATGCACTTAGGGAAAATTCTCACTAACAATTTATAGTATAACACCAAATGTAACACACAGGGGAGCATGATACATATAAAAGGCATCAATCATATTTAAATGCTATATATGTGGGGTTAGACATTTTTCTGTGGAAAGATCATGTTTTTCTTAATCTACCATCTCTAGGTACTTATTATTTATTAAAATATGAAATATGACATTCTAACACTTTTCTTTCCCTCCCAAATAACCTGAAACTTAATAGATAAAATTCACTGATGCTACTTTCACTGGCCTCAGACTTTCCTAGTGATGGCTCACTCTGCTGTTACTGAACGCGAGGCTGCCCCCAGTCTGGGGTTATGCTTTTACTATCCAATAACTATTAATGTTATTGTGGAATAAACATCTAGGTCTCTAAAATGAGTTCATCTTTTTCTCCACTTAGCTCAAATATAATTACAGTATAATAGATGTTGAAAAATTGAGTATTTCCCACTGAATGTTGTTAAACACTAGCCCCAACTATTCCTCACCACCTGTCCTTTTTAATTTAATTTTTTATGTTGGGGTATAGTTGATGTACAATGTTGTGTTAGTTAAAGGTGTACTGCTGCTGCTGCTAAGTCATTCAGTCGTGTCCCACTCTGTGTGACCCCATAGACAACAGCCCACCAGGCTCCCGCATCCCTGGGATTCTCCAGGCAGGAACACCAGAGTGGGTTGCCATTTCCTTCTCCAATGCATGAAAGTGAAAAGTGAAAGTGAAGTCACTCAGTCATGTCGGACTCTTGGCGACCCCATGGACTGCAGCCTACCAGGCTCTTCCATCCATGGGATTTTTCAGGCAAGAGTACTGAAGTGGGGGTGCCATTGCCTTCTCCAAGTTAAAGGTATACAGCAAAATAATTCAGTTACAATATACATGTATCTATTCTTTTCTAGATTATTTTCCCATAGAAGTTATTACAGAATATTGAGTAGAGTTGCCATGTTATACAGTAGGTATTTGTTGGTTATATATATTATATATAGTAGAATTCTGTGATCTGTTTATGTATTGTAAATAAGTTCATTTGTATCATTTAAGTGATATATTTGTCTTTCTCTGTCTGCCTTCAGTTAGTATGATAATTTCATTGTTCATCTCTGTTCCTGCAAGTGGAATTATTTCATATATTTTATGGCTAAGTAATAATCCATTGAATATGTGTACCATATCTTCTTTCTCATTCTTCTATTCGTGGACATTTAGGTCATTTTCATGTCTTGGCTATTGTAAGCAGTGCAGCAGTGAACAATAGGATGGGTGTACGTTTCTTTTCAAAGTATAGTTTTCTCCAGATAGGTGCCCAGAAGCAAGACTGCTGATCGTATGATAGTTCTAGATTTTAAGGGAACCTCCATACTCTTCTCCATAGTGGTTGTACCAGTTTACATTCTAATGAACAGTGTAGGAGGGTTCCCTTTTCTCCACACCCTTGTCAAAATTTATTGACTGTAGACTTTTTTATGATGGACAGACCAACTTAGACAACATATTAAAAAGCAGAGACATCACTTTGCCTACAAAGGTTCATCTAGTCAAAGCTATGGTTTTCCCAGTAGTCATGTATGAATGTGAGAGTTGGACTATAAAGAAAACTGAGCACTGAAGAATTGATGCTTTTGAAGTGTGGTGTTGGAGAAAACTCTTGAGAGTCCCTTGGACAGCAAGGAGATCCAACCAGTCCATCCTGAAGGAAATCAGTCCTGAACATTCATTGAAAGGACTGATGTTGAACCTGAAACTCCAATACTTTGGCCACCTGATGTGAAGAACTGACTCACTTGAAAAGGCCCTGATGCTGGGAAAGAGAAGGTGGGACAAGAAGGGGATGACAAGAGAATGAGATGGTTGGATGACATCACTGACTCAATGGACTTGAGTTTGAGTAAACTCTGGGAGTTGGTGATGGACAAGGAGGCCTAGCATGCTGCAGTCCATGGGGTCACAAAGAGTTGGCCATGACTGAGCAACTGAACTGAACTGAACTGATTCTGACCTGTGTGAGGTGATACACCATAGTAGTTTTGAATTCACCACTCTTTTTATATCCAAATTAACTTACCAATGGAGGCTAGTCAGGCCCTGGATATGCTGCCTTTATATATGACCCTGTACTTTATTTGTCATTGTTATTATTGTTATTCAGTAACTAAGTTACATCTGACTGTTTGTGATCCCATGGACTGCAGCACACCAGGCTTCTCTGTCCTTCACTATCTTCCAGAGATTGCGCCAGTTCATGTCCACTGACTCAGTGATGCCATTCAACCATCTCATCCTCTGTTGTCTCCTTCTCCTGCCCTCAGTTGTCCCCAAAGTCTTTTCCAATGAACTGGCTCTTCACATCAGGTGGCTAAAGTATTGGAGCTTCAGCATTAGTCCTTCCAATGAATATTCAGGGTTGATTTCCTTTAGGATTGACTGGTTTGATCTCCTTGGTGTCTGAGGGACTCTCAAGAGTCTTTTACAGGACCACAGTTTGAAAGCATCAATTCTTCAGTGCTCAGCTGTATTTACAGTTCAACTTTCACATCTGTGCATTACTGGAAAAAGCACAGCTTTGACTATGCGGACTTTGACAAAGTGATGTCTGTGCTTTTTAATATGCTGTCTAGGTTTGTCATAACCATATATAAATACTCAGAACAAACAAATCTGACTGATCATCATCAATCTAAGCTATATGCTCTTGTACTGTAGACTATATTATAATATAGTCTAGTATCTATATATTATCAGTTCATTTCAGTTCAGTCACTCAGTCGTGTTTGACTCTTTGTGACCCCATGGACTGCCTCACACCAGGCTTCCCTGTCCAACACCAACTTCCAGAGATTACTCAAACTCATGTCCATTGAGTCGGTGATGCCATCAAACCATTCCATCCTTTGTTGTCCCCTTCACCTCCCACCTTCACTCTTCCCCAGCATCAGGGACTTTTCAAATGAGTCAGCTCTTAGCATCAAGTGGCCAAGTGTTAGAATTTCAGCTTCAACATCAGTCCTTCCAATGAACACTCAGGACTAATTTCCTTTAGGATGGACTGGTTGGATCTCCTTGCAGTCCAAGGAACTCTCAAGAGTCTTTTCAAACACCACAGTTCTAAAGCATCAATTCTTTGGCGCTCTTTCTTGATAGTCCAACTCTCACAATCATATATGACTAATGGAAAAACCATAGCCTGAATAGATGGACCTTGGTTGGCAAAGTAATGTCTCTGCTTTTTAATATGCTGTCTAGGTTGGTCATAACTTTCCTTCCAAGGAGTAGGCATCTTTTAATTTCATGGCTACAGTCACCATTTGTAGTGATTTTGGAGCCCCAAAATATAAAGTCTGCCGCTGTTTCCACTGTTTCCCCATCTATTTCCCATGAGGTGGTGGGACCAGATGCCATGATCTTCATTTTTTAAATGTTGAGCTTTAAGCCAACTTTTTCACTCTCCTCTTTCACTTTCATCAAGAGGATCTTTAGTTCTTCTTTACTTTCTGCCATAAGGTTGGTGGCATCTGCATATCTGAGGTTACTGATTTTTTTCCCTGGCAATCTTGATTCCAGCTTGTGCTTCATCCAGCCCAGTGTTTCTCATGATGTACTCTGCATGGAAGTTAAATAAGCAGGATGACAATATACAGCCTTGACATACTCCTTTTCCTATTTGGAACCAGTCTGTTGTTCCATGTCCATTTCTAACCATTGATTCCTGACCTGGATACAGATTTCTCATTAGGCAGGTCAGGGGGTCTGTTATTCCCATCTCTTTAAGAATTTTCCACAGTTTATTGTGATCCACACAGTCAAAGGCTTTGGCATAGTCAATAAAGCAGAAAAAGATGTTTTTCTGGAACTCTCTTGCTTTTTCGACGATCCAGCAGATGTTGGAAATTTGACTAGTTATAATATATCTATATTGCACCTAGAAGAATCATCTTGAAATAATCTCATATTATCACATTTAATAAAGCTTGAGCTAGTGAATTCTTAATAGTATTTCCTCTAACACAATATATAACTGTTTTGTGTATTTTTGTCTTCAAATCAGAAAATATCAGAAACTTATCCTCAGAACTTTTCTACCCTTTGTAATTTTTTTAAAAAAACTTCTGTCTCCACATTGTATTTATAATTATTACATTATTTATTTAGTGCAAACTCACAGTATGAAAGGCATTATTAAGTATAGCAATTTATATAATTTTAGAAGGCCTGAGTAAAACTCTTGGCATTGATTTGACTACAAAGTTACTAGCTCTATGTTAGAAATTAAACCACAGGCTATTGGTTTTAAATAATTTTATTGCCTATAAATTTGTAATGTTTTCTCTGAGTTTTATAAGATAAATTATTAGAAATAAAAATAAAATAAAACAATTTCCCTTTACTTATTAAACCATTTTCTTATTCTCTTAACTAGTTGTCCCTGGTGGTAAAGTAATGAATGTTAATTGAGACATTATTAGTTCTGCTCATAAGTAGTTTCAAATATTAATAAGAGACATACTTTAAAATACTAGAAAAGCCAGGCATTAAAAGTTCTTGGATTGTTTGCTCCAATATGGTGTGGAGGCAATCCACATAATGAATACCATGAGGCTTGCTCCTTTTTCAAGATATTCCCTATGCAGTCATCCTGAACACCATCAAACTTCATGCCAAATAAGCATTATCCTAGTTTTTGGAAATAAGAAAACTGAAGTTCATAGAAATATGGTTGATTTTCTCAAGGTAGAGTGGAAACTTAATGGTGGGATCAAGAGTAGAAAATAATTTTGTACTCCAGCCTCAGTGAATCACTCTCTTTCCTAATAAGGTTGTGACTCTATGCAGATGATATCCATATATTTCTTCAAGAAAGACTAGAATACAACACCCATATCAGATCCCTTTGATAGCACTGACAATCACATTGGGTGCCATGTTAGACAACCCTAATGTAAATCCTACATGTTGGCATATTGAATTTACTTGGTAAATTAGAATGTGACATACTCTAGCAATGGTTCAATAGTACTATGAGTTTTACAGTTTCTGCTAGTACTAAATTCAACAGGCTCCTGCTTATACTGACAGAAAGGGGAAATCATAGGGAGTTACAAAAATCATGTTTGTTTTTTTTTTTTAATTCTTATTTATTTATTTATTTTATTTATTTTTTTTTACTTTACAATTCTGTATTGGTTTTGGCATACATTGACATGAATCCACCATGGGTGTACATGCGTTCCCAAACATGAACCCCCCTCCCAACCCCCTCCCCACAACATCTCTCTGGGTCATCCCCACGTACCAGCCACAAGCATGCCATATCCTGCATTGGACATAGACTGGCAATTCGATTCTTACATGATATTATACATGTTTCAATGTCATTCTCCCAAATCATCTCACCCTCTCCCTCTCCCACTGAGTCCAAAAGTCCTCTATACCCATCTGTGTCTTTTTTGCTGTCCTGCATACAGGGTCATCATTGCCATCTTTCTAAATTCCATATATATGTGTTAGTATGCTGTATTGGTATTTTTCTTTCTGGCTTACTTCACTCTGTATAATCGGCTCCAGTTTCATCCATCTCATCAGAACTGATTCAAATGTATTCTTTTTAACGGCTGAGTAATACTCCATTGTGTATATGTACCACAGCTTTCTTATCCATTCATCTGCTGATGGACATCTAGGTTGTTTCCATGTCCTGGCTATTATAAATAGTGCTGCGATGAACATTGGGGTATTTAATAGACACAGAGAGATAAAGGAATAAAGAACATTCATCAGAATAAATTTTCAGATTGGAAAGCATTATTCAGAAGTAAATTCACAGTAACTAGTGTACTTTGGCAGAGAAGGCGATGTCACCCCACTCCAGTACTCTTGCCTGGAAAATCCCATGAGCAGAGGAGCCTGGTAGGCTGCAGTCCATGGGGTTGCAAAGAGTTGGACATGACTGAGTGACTTCCCTTTCACTTTTCACTTTCATGCATTGGAGAAGGAAATGGCAACCCACTCTGGTGTTCTTGCCTGGAGAATCCCAGGGACAGGGGAGCCTGGTGGGCTGCCTTCTATGGGGTTGCACAGAGTCGGACACCACTGAAACGACTTAGCAGCAGCAGCAGCAGTGTGCTTTGGAGAAGGTGATGGCACCCCACTCCAGTACTCTTGCCTGGAAAATCCCATGGGTAGAGGAGCCTGGTAGGCTGCAGTCCATGGGGTTGCAAAGAGTCGGACACGACTGAGCAACTTCACTTTCACTTTTCACTTTTATGCATTGGAGAGGGAAATTGCAACCCTCTCTAGTATTCTTGCCTGGAGAATCCCAGGGACAGCTGAGCCTGATGGGCTGCCGTCTATGGGGTTGCACAGAGTCAGACACGACTGAAGCGACTTAGCAGCAGCAGCAGTGTACTTTTACTCTCAGACTGGCTAAGAATCAGAGGTTAGCTAAGGAAGACAAAGAGAAACCAAAAAGTGGTTTGTTGAAATACAAGGTCATATATAATCATCAGAATCATTTATATTACTGTCTGTTGGGAATTATTAACAAATTCCAAATAATTATATCAGAATAAATAATTAAATTTATGATTACCCCCCCTTCTATAATAATTATTTACACATTAAAATGATAAACATTTTTGTTATGTGAAGGACTGATCAGGGTTGAATTTAGGAAGATTTTTAACTTTTCTCTTTAGCATTCTCTTATATATTAATATACATGTATGTATATCAATTCATTTTGATGTGCATATATTTATATACATTTATATATGTATGAAATATATATAGTGCAAGTGCACACATATACAAATATACATGTTTTCTAGAGATATATCCCAAATTTTCAATTTGTGTGCTTTTCCTGAGTGTGGAGCACCCCAGTTAGTTTCCTTTCACTCTGAGAAGAGTATAGTGTGTTGAAATAATTGCTTTAATATTAAATTTTGGTTTTATCTAATTTCCTATGGATACTCGTGTTTTTATAATTAAAAACACTTCAACAAACCCCAGTAGCGACAATCATACATGGTAGCCAGTCTTGGTTTGTAATACCATTCTCCAAAATGGAAGCAGAGGTCTTTGGAGAAATGGTTGATTCTTAGACTGGGACAGAAAATGTGTGTCCTGAGCCTTAAGTATTTTGTAGTGCCAGAAACTAAGGATGTCTCACATGCCCCTCCACCTGCACATACACAGAGATAAAGAAATAAAAGATTGATTCAGGAGCTAGCTGAAAGAGCTGGCATAATTTGAGAAACAAGATAGGACAGTGTAGATTATAAGTATAAAATACACATTCATTATTGATATGAAGTGATCAAATACATGAGGAATAGTAGGCTGATTTCCTGTGCAGAAGAATTTAAACCATTTATATAGATATTCTAGGACTTCCCAGGTGGTGGGAGTAGTAAAGAACCCACCTGCCAATACAGGAGACTCAAGAAGTACAGATTCTATCCCTGGGTCAGGAAGATCCCCTGGAGGAGGGCATGGCAACCCACTCACATATTCTTGCCTGGGGGATCCTATGGACAGAGGAGCCTGTCAGACTACAGTCCATAGGATGGCATGGAGTCGGACATGACTGAAGTGACTTAGCATGCACACACACATAGATATTCAACCCTTCAGTAAGTAAAGATTAATGCCCACATCTTATGTATGAACTATGCAGAGTGACTTTCTTCAGGAGTATGCTATAGAAAGGAAAGATAATTATTTGACAGTGGAGAAACCTGGCAAACACTACCTCAAGTTGCATGATCAAGGTTAGCATCCTACATGATGTCATATTGACAGTGCATAACCATGATGCAATGTGCTAAGAATGGCATTTTACCACTGAGGTCTTCCACAGAAAAACACATAACACTATTCTAATCATAGGACAAAAATCAGACAAATTCTAATTGAGAAAGATTCTATAAAATGGTGAACAGAAGCCAAAGCTGTTAAGATCATCAAAAATAAGGAATGTCTGAGAAACTGTCCTAGATAAGACTCTAAATTAGTGTGTATGTAGAATTATTGTATGTCTTCACAATAATTCTATTAATCTAAAATTGTTCTAAATTAAGTTTATTAACACAAATGACACAATTTACTAGAAACATATATATAATAAATCCTTAGAACATCTTTTTGTGTTCATGTATTTGTATTAGTTGATAATTTTTTTCATTCATCCATATCTCCAAACCCATGGGGTATAGTACACATTTCTTCTGCACAGATCGTGGATATAACTTTGACTTAGTTTGTTCAATGAGCTATGAGTAGTTTTGGTTCTTGTGTGGTTCTTGCCTGGGGAATCCTATGGACAGAGGAGTGCACTCTTTTACTCCTGGGTCAACCATGAAAGTAATATGCCCTGGCTAGTGCTTGCCCTTGGTGAATATGAATACATGTGCAATATATCTGAACTCTCCTCAAAGTCCAGAGTCAAGTTGAGCTCCATGAAATATAATGCAAGGTCACCCAGTTGTTAAACAGATCACAAATGAGAAAAATAAATGTTTGCTAGATAGAGCACTGAATTTTTTGATGATTTGTTTATTGCAACAGTGGCAGAAAAATTTAGTGAGTAACTCAAATCTTCATGTAGATGACCATTGCTCTTTGCTGTAAAGTATGCCCATCCCTACTTATTAATTGTGTATTCCACATGTCCATAATTCAAATTTCTTAAAAAAAATAGTTCTATTGGAAAATAGCCAGCTAAATGTAATACTATTTTAACTAGTATTCAGGAAGTCAGTAAAACCACATGTAACTGACATACTTTGCTTATAACGTAACTGACATACTTTGCTTATAATCTATTATTTAGGAAATAATTTTAGTCCATCACAATTACGTTTTTCCCCCATGATTTTGTAATGTAGACCCAGTCCAGTTTGATGGTCATACCATTTGTAAAACGGAATCAGTTCAGTTCAGTCTCTCAGTCGTGTCTGACTCTTTGCGACCCCATGAATTGCAGCACACCAGGCCTCCCTGTCCATCACCAACTCCCAGAGTTCACTTAAACTCATGTCCATCGAGTCGGTGATGCCATCCAGCCATCTCATCCTCTGTCATCCCCTTCTCCTCCTGCCCCCAATCCCTCCCAGCATGAGTGTTTTCCAATAAGTCAACTCTTCGCATGAGGTGGCGAAAGTATTGGAGTTTCAGCTTCAGCATCATTCCTTCCAAAGAACACCCAGGACTGATCTCCTTCAGAATGGACTGGTTGGATCTCCTTGCAGTCCAAGAGACTCTCAAGAGTCTTCTCCAACACCACAGTTCAAAAGCGTCAATTCTTCGGCTCTCAGCTTTCTTCACAGTCCAACACGCACATCCATACATGACCACGGTAAAAACCATAGCCTTGACTAGATGGACTTTGTTGGCAAAGTAATGTCTCTGCTTTTGAATATGCTGTCTAGGTTGGTCATAGCTTTCCTTCCAAGGAGTAACCATCTTTTAGTTTATAATCCAATGAATTATTAATGTTGGAATGGGTTCATATATTAGAGCTTTCTCTTTTTGTGACTATTGCTATTTCTGACAAATTTTGTTGATATTAAGTGGTAATTATTTAAAAAGCCGGAGAAGGCAATGGCACCTCACTCCAGTACTCTTGCCTGGAAAATCTCATGGATGGAGAAGCCTGGTAGGCTGCAGTCCATGGGGTTGCAGAGGGTCAGACACAACTGAGCGACTTCAACCATCAGCAGTTAAGTGTAGTATACTTGAATATATGCATATGTATTGATTTGATATTTTAAATAAATGGTGCATATTCATGATATATATATATATACAACATCATGCATATGCCACACATATAGATATAAAATAATCTAATGTACACAGCCCCTCAAAATATATAAATGAGTTAATACCTAGGCAGTGAGCTAGATGGCGATATAGCACATAAAGATGTAATTTTACTTTAGGATCCATAGATTATGACCCCATTTAGGTCTTCAGCAACTATAGCAACAATAGTCTGTATGTAATACATTAACTATTATTTTTCTCTTATTGAATAAAATTTAATTGTAAATATATGAAATATAATCTGTCACAAAAATAGCTCTAATAATAAAGAAAAATGCTTTAGCAGAGTACGTTTCTGTTATGATCCTTATATTTGCAACATTTTTTGTAAGAATTTATATAGTTAAATACCAAACTATCAACAATATGTTTCTGTTTTTGGCAATGCGCTTTGCTGACTATATAGGTATATGTTTCTTTTTAATTAATTTTTTATTGAGGGATAATTGTTTTGCTGTTTTCTGTTAAACCTCAACATGAATCAGCTATAGGTATACATATATCCCTTCCCTTTTGAAACTCCCTCCCACTGCCCTCCCCATCCCACCCCTCTAGGTTGATACAGAGGCCCTGTTTGAGTTTCCTTAGCCATATAGCAAATTCCCCTTGGCTATCTATTTTGCATAAGGTAACACTGGGCTGATTGAAACATAAGCTGGAGTCAAGATTGCCAGGAAAAATATTAATAACCTCAGATATGCAGAGGACACCACCCTTATGGCAGAAAGTGCAGAGGCACTCAAGAGCCTCTTGATGAAAGTGAAAGAGGAGAGTGACAAAGTTGGCTTAAAGCTCAACATTCAGAAAATGAAGATCACAGCATCTGGTCCCATCACTTCATGGGAAATAGATGGGGAAACAGTGGAAACCATGTCAGACTTTCTTTTTGGGGGCTCCAAAATCACTGCAGGTGGTAATTGCAGCCATGAAATTAAAAGACTCTTACTACTTGATAGGAAAGTTATGAGCAACCTAGACAGTGTATTAAAAAGCAGAGACATTACTTTGCCAACAAAGTCCATCTAGTCAAGGCTATGGTTTTTCTAGTGGTTATGTATGGATGTGAGAGTTGGACTATAAAGAAAGCTGAGCACTGAAAAACTGATGCTTTTGAACTGTGGTGTTGGAGAAGACTCTTGAGAGTCCCTAGGACTACAAGGAGATCCAACCAGTCCATCCTAAAGGAGATCAGTCCTGGATGTTCATTGGAAGGACTGATGTTGATGCTGAAACTCCAATACTTTGGCCACCTGATGCGAAGAGCTGACTCATTTGAAAAGACCCTCATGCTGGGAAAGATTGAGGGCAAGAGGAGAAGGGGATGACAGAGCATGGGATGGTTGGTTGGCACCACCGATGCAATGGACATGAGTTTGGTTGGGCTCTGGGAGTTGGTGGTGGACAGGGAGGTCTAGCGTGCTGCAGTTCATGGGGTTGCAAAGAGTCGGACTCAACTTAGCAAATGGACTGAATGTAAGTTTCCATGTCATGGGGAGAAGGGAGGAGAGGGTGAGATATATGGAAAGATTAATATATGATTATTTTTTAATTTATATATGTTACTTTCTATTTTTACAAGCTTATTTCTTTCTTTGACTAATGAAAAATATTGGGGTCATAATATTTAATATGTGATATTATACAGAAGGTTTTTCTTACTGCAGTTTTATCTTTGCCATAATTTCAGGTTTCAGTGTCAAAAGAAGGATATACTAAAAAGCACAGACTACTTCACAGCTCTTCATCCATCTTAACTTCTGCATTGTTCTCCTGGTAATGTATCACATATCAGGAGATTATTAGACAAATGCAAATAATTGAAAATTTTGATTAAACATGAAAAAACTATTTTGTAAAGAAATAAAAATATGTATGACCATGAACTAACTGCCCCTAGTAGCTATGACAAGGCAGAAGCATATAGTGATTAAAAAATAACTCTAATAGGATTTCCTGTGCATATACACACACACATACAAATTAGTTCCATTAGTTTCTAAGTTACACTCACCATCCTGAAAGTTAACTAAAAATAATAGTAAGTCAGTTCTTTTTTTACAAAGGTGTGAATTTCTAAGGGACAAACTTAACAGCAATATCCTACATCAAACACGTGGGCAAAGCATTTCCTGAACATTGTCACCAAATTTCACCCACTCTTGTCATTCTTATTCGTCAATTGGCTTTATACTTAGTGCCATGCAGAAAGGATTTAGGTATCACTTTTAAGCCTGTGTGTGTGTGTGTGTGTGTGTGTGTGCGCACGCGCTAAGTCCCTTCAGTCGTGTCTGACTTTGTGCAACCCAGCGGACTGCAGCTTCTCTGTCCATGGGATTCCCCAGGCAAGAGTACTGGAGTGGGTTGCCATGCCCTCCTCCAGGGGATATTTCCGACCCAGGGATCAAATCAGTGTCTCATGTTTCCTGCATTAGCAGGCAGTTCCTTACCACTAGCCACCTGGGAAGCCCTATAAGCCACTGACTCTTTGTGACCCCGTGGACTGTAGCCCATCAGGCTCCTCAGTCCATGGGATTCTCCAGGCAAGAATACTGGAGTGGGTTGCCATTTCCTTCTCCAGGGGTTCTCCCTGACCCAGGGATCAAACCCAGGTCTCCCACATTGCAGGCAGACACTTTAACCTCTGAGCCACCAGGGAAGCTATAAGCCACTAGTTGCTTCCTAAACCTGCTAAACTGAGAAGGAGGAGAGTAAGACTAGTTAATAACTAAATGCTTTTATTTTTCTTTTTGTTCATATTTGATGTTTTTCTCTGTTGAGAATTTCAGAAGTGTCTTATCTAGTAACAATCCAGTATTCAGGAATCTTAAGATCATCATATATTACATTATATCTAAACTGTACAATTACGGGATCTAAAAATAAATCTAAGATTAAAATAGGATTGGAGTAAAAAAGAAATACATAAACTATTTTTGAATACCATCATCACACAACTTACTTTTCTTAAATGATTTTCTCTAAAAGAGAATAATGATGGTTGAAAATGCTATTTCATGATATAGGCAATGCAGAAAAGCAAAATTTTACTGATAGAACTGCTTAGAAAATAACACATTGTTTAGAATAAAGAAGCTTTATTTTTTGTTGTTTCAAAAACTTTACTGCTTTATGCCTCTTGCCTACTTCTGACATTTTTTCACCTTTATTCCACTGTCATCTCTCCTAAAGAACCAGTTTTGATTATCTAAACAAATTATACTTAATTATTCAATTGCAAAACTTGTATTAGTGTTATAAGCTTAATTCTCTTCCCTTGAATTTATATTTTCAAGTCCTGACCTCCAGTACCTCAGAACATGATTGTATTTAGAGATAAAGTCTTTAAAGAGGTAGCCAAGTTAAAATGAGGCTGTCTTGGTGGGCCCTATCACTTCATGGGAAATAGATGGGGAAACAGTGGAAACAGTGTCAGACTTTATTTTTTTGGGCTCCAAAATCACTGCAGATGGTGACTGCAGCCATGAAATTAAAAGATGCTTACTCCTTGGAAGAAAAGTTATGACCAACCTAGATAGCATATTCAAAAGCAGAGACATTACTTTGCTGACTAAGGTCCATCTAGTCAAGGCTATCGTTTTTCCAGTAGTCAAGTATGGATGTGAGAGTTGGACTGTGAAGAAGGCTGAGAGCCGAAGAATTGATGCTTTTGAGTTGTGGTGTTGGAGAGGACTCTAGAGAGTCCCTTGGACTGCAAGTTGGTGCAACCAGTCCATTCTGAAGGAGATCAGCCCTGGGTATTCTTTGGAAAGAATGATGCTGAAGCTGAAACTCCAATACTTTCGCCACCTCATGCAAAGAGTTGACTTATTGGAAAACACTCATGCTGGGAGGGATTGGGGGCAGGAGGAGAAGGGGATGACAGAGGATGAGATGGCTGGATGACATCACTGACTCGATGGACATGAGTTTAAGTGAACTCTGGGAGTTGGTGATGGACAGGGAGGCCTGGTGTGCTGCGAGTCATGGGGTCGCAAGGAGTTCAGTCGACTGAGCGACTGAACTGAAATGAACTGAACTGAACTGAACCTATCCTGACTGGTGTCTTTATAAGAAGAGGAGATTACAACACAGAAAGACACACCAGGGGCACATATGCGCAGAGGGAAGATCAGGCGAGGACAGGGAGAGAACTCAGAAGAAATAAGACCTGCCCATATATTGATCATGGACATCTAGCTTCCAGGGCTGTGAAAACATTTTTTTTTTTCTTGTTTAAGCCACCTAGTCAGTGGTATGTTGTTATCGCAGCCCTTGCAAATGAACACAAATAGTGAACAATAACCTTAACATTTTGGAAGACTGGCTAATACTTTAAGCATTTTATTTGTCAATGCTCACATGAAAAGTAGTTTTTCAATCACATAGCACATTTGTCTTCTGAGGATACCCTAAGAAAGTATTATTTTGCACAAGAGTCACAATAATTAAATATTATTGATACCTCAAGGTCCAGTGACTTGGAGACAAAGGACCAGTGCATGGTTCACATTTGATCATGTACTTTGAGTTTCCTCCAGTTAAATATTATAAAAATGTGCATTTACAACATGATTAGTGGTATTGCTAGTTTACTCCTTTTGTACATCCTGAATTTATATTTCAAAATTTGATTATATCAATCAGTAAAAAAATATTAAAAAAATCTCTATATATATGTATATATATATATAGTTTTACTTTAATAATTGTATGGTAAACAGAAACCCTGCCCCCTACACATAAAAAGAGTTTGTTTCCTCATTTGAACAATTTGTTTTCTGTTTTGTTTACTAATTCTTTAAAATATCACAATAAGATAGGAACTAGAATTAATTTCTAATAAAACAAAATTAACTTTACTGTTAAAATCCACCAGAATTCCTCCATTTGGCCATTCATTCATTTTTTCAAAAAGACTCAGCAATTATTAGGTACTAATGGGTATTCTTTTGAAGGAATGATGCTAAAGCTGAAACTCCAGTACTTTGGCCACCTCATGAGAAGAGTTGACTCATTGGAAAAGACTCTGATGCTGGGAGGGATTGGGGGCAGGAGGAGAAGGGGACGACAGAGGATGAGATGGCTGGATGGCATCACCAACTCGATGGACGTGAGTTTGACTGAACTCCGGGAGTTGGTGATGGACAGGGAGGCCTGGGGTGCTGCGGTTCATGGGGTCGCAAAGAGTCGGACACAACTGAGCAACTGAACTGAACTGAAGCATTGTGTTTAACACTGGAGATAAAATTTTGAACCAGACAGAAATGGCCCATAATCACCTAGAGTGAAAACCATATTAACTGAAAATAGTATGTAATTTCCTTTCTGACACTGACAATTAAAAAAAGCTTTGAAATAATGCCATTATTTAGTAGTCATTATATCTAATGGTTATCTAATTTATATATACACTTTAGAAAACCAAATAATAATTTAACCTGTTATTATGAGTTAATAGGAAAGATTGCAAAATTTGGAACAAAGACATTTCTTAGTTTACAGTCTAGTTTTCCTGGGCCATAGTTTTATTATTTGAGGAAAATTATTTGAACCATGCAGACCTGTTTCCTTATGTATAAACTTTCATTATTAATTTTGATTTTGAGACTTGACTTAAAGCCAGAGATCATAATACATGATGGGCATGTGATAATTGATTATACCTTTATTTTGATATTAAAATTAATAATATTAGGTTTAATCAGATAAAAATTATGTAAGGTCCAAGTCAGAATTACTTTCAAAGCAGTCTTGTGTTCCAGGTCAAGCTGCTTGTTTATTGAGGGTCTGGCTTTTAACCACTGTGAATTTCTCTTAGGAAATATATAAACTTTGTAAGAAATAAACAACAAAAAAATCAATGTTATTATATTCACCAGAATTAAACACAGTATCTGATCTGGTGATATGATTCTGATTTGATTTCCAACTGTTTCATTCTAATAAGGTTTTAGTTATAATGTTTATTTGTGAGTATTGTATAAATTCACTAAAGAGAATAATGTGTTGTTTTAGCTTTTTCTTTCTTCCTCACGTTATGCCTAAGGAACATTTTTTTTTTTATTCTTGCACCATGTGTGCGTGAATGTATGTGTATATATATGCATTTGTTTGTATGTGCTTAAAGTATCCCGCTATTCTGATTCTATTACTCTAGGACTAGATTTTCTTTTGTGAGTTTTGATATTCCATAGAAATAAGACTGTTTTAAACATGCAAAAGCTTCTGCCACTTTACATTTAGAGAAGCAGGTCCAATTTTAAGTTTCTTCCGGCAGTTAGTTTCATTATTTTAGTGAGTTTTGTCATAGACTCTGATGGTTAAAAAAGGCTTATGTTCATCACTTGAAAGTTTAGCTTTGTTTAGGTATTGGGAATCATAAAGAACATATTCAGCAATAAAACCCTCATCAATTGGTTTAATCCATAAGAAAAATGTCTTACTTTGAAATGCTTTTTAATATATTTTCATTTATTTAGGAGTTGGAGGGAAAGGTCACTGTTAATAGAGTTTTAACCAATTGTGACAAATCTGTAAACTAAAATGATGGTTCAGTATAAGATTATGAAAATTCCTAAAAAGGACACAATGGAAATATTTACAATTTCTAATTTAAGATAAATGGTATTAAATAAATCATGGCTCTCATAGCCATCCTACATAAAATTATGCTGTGATCACTGAGCTTTCCTCCCTCAATCTCCTCTGGAAAGTGATATCAACATCACTGACACATTAAAAAAGGAAAGATACACCACTGCACTTGATGAGTTAATGTGATAATAACTGGAATTATTCTACTCATTTTAAAGTATTTAGAAAAAAGAGTGAAAACATGGAGAAACCTAACACTTTTATATGAGGCTCCCAAGCTGTCTTTAAGCAGACTGGCTGTAGCTTAGTGGTCACAGGAAGCCCCTTTATCATATGACTTTTGGAACATGCACATGTAGCTATACTCTTGGAAAGTTGTATCAGAATTTAAGTTTTAAAACACAAATGAAATTGGTACTAATTAAATGGTACTAAATATAATTAATTTTACAAAAATAGGTACAAAATATTTTTAGAGTAATGTGTGCTGGTCTAATTAAGACTATGTTTATAATTATTTTTGCATAGTTTCTTGAACATTCTTGTCTTTCCTATCTTCTAAATCATGTTTTACTGGTTCCTGTTTTGGATTTTCTTATTACTTTTACTCATTTTAGTGACACTAATTCTTTTAAAAATAAAAGTTACATACCCATTACTAACAAGAAAAAAAATTGGACTTTCCATAAAACATAAATGGACCCCATAGATCAAGAATTGCAATTTTGAAAACTTTTAATAAACTTAGAAAATGATAGGCCAGTTGTCTTAATATATTCCATATTCTACAATATACTTTTTGAGACTGCTAATTATTATATATCATATGCATACATATATGTATATATATAGTATAGACTATAGATTATGCTTTTTATCTGCTTTCAGTGCTGTTAAAATACAATATTTTTCACCCATAGTAATTTAACTGAATGTTTTTTACTTGATGTTTTTACTAGGATTTTTTTTTATGTATTTATTTATTTTTTATTTTAATTTACAATTCTGTATTGGTTTTGCCATACATTGACATGAATCCACCACGGGTGTACATGCGTTCCCAAACATGAACCACCCTCCCACCCCCCTCCCCACAACATCTCTCTGGGTCATCCCCGTGTACCAGCCCCAAGCATGCCGTATCCTGCATCAGACATACACTGGCGATTCAATTCTTACATGATATTATACATGTTTCAATTTTTTTTTAATTGAGCTTCATTACTATGTCTGCCATCAAAGTCCATCCAAAAACATAACTCTGCCAGATTCAAATGAATATAATTATTTTCCTGGAAAAAAAATGAGCCTGGAATACGTCCACGTTGCTTCAGGTTCAACTAATCCAATGTTTACAATTTTAAAGTGCTCTGTGGATATTCTTTGGCGTGTCAGAAGTTTTTTAACTTGTTCATCAGTGTATGCTGCTGTAAGTTGATTCTGGTATGTGAAACACTTTAAAGAAAGGCAAAGTTTAAATTCTATAGAATAAATAAAAGGAATACTATAGAACAAAGTATGCCTTACTGTTATCTATGAATTTTACTTTAATATTAGCTTTACTTATAAATATTTGTTTATTTATACTGTGAATTTAACAACATATGACTCGACAATGACCTTTGTAAGTATACAAAGATGTGTTAAGAACATGAACTGAACATTTTAATACTGTTTGACCAATGCAAAATTATCCTTGGTGAAAGAAATTTCATTTTCTAGCCAATAAAACTTGAAATAAAGTATTTTAAACATAAAAACATCCTTATATTTGATCCTTAAATGGGCAGAAGGAGACCAAAACCACAATTAATGTAAGGTCTCAAATCTAGAAAAGCAAGTGTTTTTCACAAGAAAAATAATAGTTGCAGAGTAACTTGGTCCTATTTTCCTATTATTTGTACAAGGAAACAAGCTATGAGAGACTATTGATAAAAGGTAACATCCTACCTAATCTGAAATAGGGTTTTGTTTCCTAATGTTTACTTATTTACTTACCCTATAGAATTTAGGTAATTGTATCTCTGCAGTCACTGTCCACAGTGATTCTGAAGCGCAAGAAAATAAAGTCTGCCACTGTTTCCATTGTTTCCCCATCTATTTGCCATGAAGTGATGAGACCAGTAGGCATCATCTTAGTTTTTTGAATGTTGAGCTTTAAATCAGCTTTTTCACTCTCTTCTTTCACCTTCATCAAGAGGTCCCTTAGTTCCTCTTCACTTTCTGCCATAAGGATGGTATTATCTGTGTATCTGAGGTTATTGATATTTCTCCTGGCAACCTTGATTCCAGCTTCTGTTTCATCCATCCTGGCATTTTGCATGATGTACTCTGCATATAAGTTAATAAGCAGGATGACAATATACAGCTTTTATATACTCCTTTCCCAATTTTGAACCAGTCTGTTGTTCCATGTTCAGTTCTTACTACTGCTTCTTGACCTGCATACAGGTTTCTCAGGAGGCAGGTATGGGAATATGATACAGGTGTGATCCTCCCATCTCTCTAAGAATTTTTAACAGTTTGTTGTGATCCACAAAGACTTTTGCATAGTCAATGAGACAGAAGATGTTTTTTCTGGAATCCCCTTGCTTTTTCTATGATTCAACGGATGTTGGCAATTTGATGTCTGTCCCTCTTTCTTTTTTAATCCAGACTATACATCTGAAATTTCATAGTTCACATACTGTTAGAGCCTAGCTTGTAGGATTTTGAGCATTACTTTGCTAGCATGTTAAAAAAGTGCAGTTGTGCAATAGTGTGAACATTCTTCAGCATTGCTCTGCTTTGATATTGGAATGAAAACTGACATTTTTGAGTCCTGTGGCCATTGCTGAGTTTTCCAAATTTGCTGGCATGTCGAGTGCAGCACTTTCACAGCATCATCTTTTAGGATTTGAAATAGCTCAACTGGAATTCTATAACCTCCACTAGCTTTGTTCGTAGTGATGTTTCCTAAGGCCCATTTGACTTCACACTCCAGGATATCAGGATTTCAGTAAGTGATCACACCATCGTGATTATCTGGGTCATGAAGATGTTTTTTGTATAGTTCTTCTGAGTATTCTTGCCACCTCTTCTTAATATCTTCTGCTTCTGTTAGGTCCATACCATTTCTGTTCTTTACTGTGCCAATCTTTGCATGAAATTTTCCCCTGGTGTCTCTAATTTTCTCAAAGAGATCTCTCGTCTTTCTCATTCTATCGTTTTCCTCTATTTTTTTACATTGTGCACTTAGGAAGGCTTTCTTATCTCTCCTTGCTATTCTTTGGAATTCTGTATTCAGATGTGTATGTCTTTGTTTTTCTCCTTTGCCTTTTGCTTCTCTTCTTTTCCATTTGTTTCTAAGGCCTCCTCAGACAACCATTTTGCCTTTTTTGCCTTTCTTTTTCTTGGGGATGATCTTGATCACTACCTCCAGTACAGTGTTATGAACCTGCTAACATAGTACTTCAGGTAACTCCATCAGACTAATCCCATGCACTTTACAATCATTAGAGGCTTCTTTTAGATCATACCTGAATGGCCTCATGTTTTGTTTTTTTTTTTTCCCCTTTAGTTTTTTTTTTTAGTTTAAGTCTGATTTTGGCAATAAGGAGTTCATGATCTGAGCTACAGTCAGCTCCCAGTCTTGTTTTTGCTGACTGTAAAGAGCTTCTCCATTTTTGGTTGCAAAAAATATAATCAATCTGAAATTCGGTGTTGACTATCTGGTGATGTCCATGTGTAGAGTCTTCTCTTATGTTGTTGGAAGAGGGTGTTTCCTATGGCCAATGTGTTCTCTTGGCAAAACTCTGTTAAACTTTGCCCTGCTTAATTTTGTAGTTAAAGACCAAATTTGCCTGTTACTACAGGTATCTCTTGACTTCCTACTTTTGCATTCCAGTCCTCTATGATGAAAAGGACATCTTTTGGGGGGTATCAGTTCTAGAAGTTCTTGTAGGTGTTCACAGAACCATTCAACTTCAGCTCCTTCTGCATTAGTGATTGGGGCACAGACTTGGATTACTGTGAAACTGAATAGTTTGCCTTGGAAACAAACTGACAACATTCTGTCATTTTACAGGTTGCAAACAAGTACCAAATTTCCAACTCTTATGTTGACTATGAGGGCTACTCCATTTCTTCTAAGGGATTCTTGCCTATGAAGTAGATATAATGGTCACCTGAATTTAATTCACCCATTCCCATTCATTTTAGTTTACTGATTCCTAAAATGTTGATGTTTACTTTTGCCATCTCCTGTTTGATCACTTCCAATTTACCTTGATTCATGGACCTAACAGTCTAGGTTCCTAGGAAATATTGTTCTTTATAGCATTTGATTTTACCTTTACCACAACTGAGCATTGGAAGTCAATCTCTTTGTCATTGTTTTTTAATTATTCATATTGCATAATTCAATTTATATAAAATTCTAGGAAATACAAATTAATCTCTTCAAAAGCAGATCAGTGGTTGTTTTAGGCATGGAGTGTAGTAGAGATGGTCTACAAAATAGAGAAGCATTATATATGTAATTTTGTCAAAAATTTCAGTGGACGCTTGTCAAACTGAAAGAATTACTGAGCATAAAATATACTTTGTTGAAACTTATTTCAAAAAAAATTGTAATCCAAATAAATAATTTTATTCTTATTTTTTAATATAAATTTATTTAATTAGAGGTTAATTACTTTACAATATTGTATTGGTTTTGCCATACATCAACATGAATCTGCCACAGGTATACACGTGTTCCCCATCCTGAACCCCCCTCCCTCCTCCTTCCCCATACCATTCCTCTGTGTTGTCCCAGTGCACCAGCCCCAAGCATCTAGTATCATGCATTGAACCTGGGCTGGCGACTCATTTCATATATGATATTATACATGTTTCAGTGCCATTCTCCCAAATCATCCCACCCTCGCCCTCTCCCACAGAGTCCAAAAGACTATTCTATACATCTGTGTCTCTTTTGCTGTCTCACATACAGGTTTATCGTTACCATCTTTATAAATTCCATATATATGTGTTAGTATACTGTATTGGTGTTTTTCTTTCTGGCTTACTTCACTCTGTATAGTAGGCTCCAGTTTCATCTACCACATTAGAAATGATTCAAATATATTCTTTTTAATGGCTGAGTAATACTCCATTGTGTATATGTACCACAGCTTTCTTATCCATTCATCTGCTGATGGACATCTAGGTTGCTTCCATGTCCTGGCTGTTATATACAGTGCTGCGATGAACATTGGGGTACACGTGTCTCTTTCAATTCTGGTTTCCTCAGTGTGTATGCCCAGTAGTGGGATTGCTGGGTCATAAGGCAGTTCTATTTCCAGTTTTTTAAGGAATCTCCACACTGTTCTCCATAATGGCTGTACTAGTTTGTATTCCCACCAACAGTGTAAGAGGGTTCCCTTTTCTCCACACCCTCTCCAGCATTTATTGCTTGTAGACTTTTGGATTGCAGCCATTCTGACTGGCGTGAAATGGTACCTCATTGTGGTTTTGATTTGCATTTCTCTGATAATGAGTGATGTTGAGCATCTTTTCATGTGTTTGTTAGCCATCTTTAAAATAAATAATTTTAAAATAAATCCATTTACCTTAAGCTTTAATTATGAAAACACATGGAAAGTTATCTACATCATTACTCTTGAGGAAAAGCAAATAAAAATATGAAATGCAACTATTCACGTGTTAGAAGATCAAAAACACATACTCCTATACACAGAATGTCATTTGTCAAAGAAAATGTGTTTATTTGGGAATGGCAGAGGAATTTTTATTCAGGACATGCAAATAGCAAGCTACAGGTGTGTTTGTTGTGGATTTGGCTATAATTATGTGTAGAAATGTAAAGAGGGGAAGAGTTAAATGAGAGTTGGATGAAATAAAAATCAAATGGAGAACAGCTTTGAAAATTCCCCAAGTAGACAAAACCAGTCTTGTTTCATAAACAAAACTCAATTCAGCTTATTTTCTGAGACCAACCTGATTGGGAGTTTCTAGTTCATGCCTCTGGAAACCATATGCAAAGTTTCTCAAGACTGATAGAAGGTAGTCCCTAACCAAATTCCTGTCATTCAAGAAAGTTCCAATGTTATCAAAATTCTATGAATCAAGTATTTATAGGGAGTCAGTCTCTTTGTCATTGCTTCCCCCCTCTGCCTTGAGAGTACATGTGTGAGACCCTCCATTTTATATTCTCTGGCTCCATTCCTTCACATGTTCCCCTTTTGTTCAAGATCTTTCGCAAAAAGCATTGCTGAGAAATTATCATTCAGGTGTTGTTAATTTTTTCTGCTATACGTTTTTTTATAGATGGATTTCATTGTATGTCCCTTGGATCTGAAGAGGGTTGTCCTCAGGTCTCTTTCCCATGAAGCTGAGAAGGATCATGCTCAAGTGTCTTGTCCCACAGATGAGGAAAGTGATAGGGAGTGTCCCTGCTTCATCTGAGTGAGAGGATTGGTGAAAGAATCTCAGTTATGTCCCTCTGTGGTGGATGATTTAGTTTTCATGGTCAGTCGAGTTTTAAGAAAAGACTTTGAAAGGAAAAGAGGTTTGTCTTGTACATGTATTTTTGAGGAAGATATATGTATACTATTACAAAACAGTAGAAATAAACTGGAAACCAGAAGCTCAATGACAGTTATTGATTGAAATATGCTTCTCAACCAGTTTCCCCAACTGTTTATGTTGGTTGTTAAATCGCTCAGTCATGTATGACTCTTTGAAACCCCATGGACTGCAGAATGCCAGGCTTCCCTGTCCTTCATCACCTCCCAGAGCTTGGTCAAACTCATGTCTATTGAGTCAGTGATGCCATATGTCCCAAGGTTCAGGAGCTTGGACAACTTCTGCTTGGTAATGTCCTATGTTATTTTTAGTTCTTGTGTTATTTTCCCTGACCTATTGACATAAAAATAACTTTCTTCACTAGGACACAAGTTCCCCTTGCTGAGAACTGAGGAGGTTTAGAGTTTTGAATTTTTTTCAGCACTACTTCTGGATACTTGTTTTATTTGGGTTTCTTGATATTTCAAAGCTTGGACAGAAGCACTGAAAGTGGTAGACATAACTATGAAAAGATTGTGAATTAGTTTTCCAAACTCTGCTATTCCAACTCAAAAAAAAAAAGTTTCTTGTGATTGCAAACCTTGAGCCCTTTCTAGCCACTATAGTGTTTTTTGTAGTCTCTCCTCCAAACTCTAAGCTTCCCCAATCTAATGTCATTTTTAAAGCTGGTATAAGAAAAAAAAATAGGTATATAAGCAGTAGAAGAAAGAGTTTTTCTCATTTTGGCATCAGGAGTAAGGACAGTGATCCTATAATGTACCTTCCAATTAAGGCAAGAATAGAATATACATTTTTTCCACATGAAAATAAATACCTGATTTTTTTTAAGGATAGACATAATGCTGTCCTTTTGCTTAGATTTCCTTTCTTTGAATGAAAGATGGTATCTTGTGGTTATATAAATGTAGACACACACATACACACACACACTTACTATACAGAACACATGGTAATCTGGTCCATTCACATTATGGGAATGTTAGTTTGAGCACCTTAAATTTTGACGGATCTGAAGTAACAAGTGAACTAATCTAGTATAAATAAGATTTTGGTGGAGGTCTGGAACATCTTGAGGGGAAAAGAAAGTTGAACTAAGTTTTAACTATCCCCCCGATTTTTGGTCAATTTCCAATAACATGCCATTGATTGGGAGCACATCAGCTTCTCTTTTAACAGTACTGTTACTGTTTTTATTTCCATTATAGAGATACATTAAGGGAGAAGATGATATAAGCTTGTGTATATTCCAATAGGGAGTGAATTCATGTTCACAAGGTTATATGGAATAGCAAAGTTACAAATATTCAGTGGGAGATACACTATGGTTTTGTCATGCTCATCATTGTTTATGAAACAGAAAAATTTGAGATAAGAGTTCAGGCCTGAGTTGACGGTACCCAATGGAAACCAATAATATCTGGTGCTAATCTTCTAGAAGGGAGGGGACTAGGGACTTCAAATCTACCAAAGGAAAATCTTACATCTTTCCTACTTATATTTTTGCCATCTTTCTAAATATAGTATCTAGGCCATCAGTCCTGATTAGTCATGATTATTGTTAGTTCTGGCATAAATATGTTGTTGCTGTTTTGTTGCTCAGTCATGTCTGACTTTGTGACCCCATGGACTGCAGCATGCCAGACTTCCCTGTCCTTCACTGTCTCTCAGAGTCTGCTCAGACTCGTGTCCATTGAGTTGATGATGCCATCGAACCATGGCATAAATATAACAATCAGTAAGTTTAACAGAATCAGAATTTTTGTAAGGTGGGTATACAAGCTAAATCTGAAGTAAAGGGCAATAGGAAAATTAGGGAAAGAACAAGCAAAGGCATGAATGACATGATTTAACCTGATACACAGTGAGGATGAAAAAAAAGAAAAAAGAAAGTTGTAAAGGTCTGGTTCATATATCTTAGGTAAGCTATCCTCTTTAGATGCCATCTACTTTAGCCCTTAGAATTTTTCAGCTTTAGGTCACCATTTAATACATATATCTTTACAGATTTGGGGGATTTCTTCAGATGTGACACATGAATCGTTGAAGTTTGGCTGCATCATTGTTGTTTAATATCATGTGAAATAGGGTTCTTGCCAGCAAGATTAAAGATATTTTTTTGGAAATGTCTCTTTTGATAGATGAGATCTCTGGGCTGTAAGGTGTGATGTTTGACATCAGTTTCCTGGAAGAGCACTGTGGAAAGCTTGCTCTATCAAAATGTCTATGGGCTTGATTATGCCTTTCCAAAATTTAAGGATATCTTTCTTTGTTAGCTATGGGTCAAAAGAAATTGGGGCTAAGTGCATCAATTGTCCTGTAATTATTTTTAAAGATATAAGTTTTTGCATCCTGGAGGGAGTAGATCTAAAATTTGGAAGAACCAAGAATAATACACTTGGCCAGGGTATTCAGAGGTCTTCAACTCATTCAGCTGAGTCTTAATAATTAGATTTTTATGTTTGAGCAATGCTGAAGACTACACATGATAAGTACAATTAAGGTGCTGCAGAAATGGCCAGACCAGACAGACTCATCAAAACATCTGACCAGGAAAGTGGATTCCCCAATCATATGAAGTTCAAGGAGGGTTCCCCAAGTGAAAATAATCTTTTCTAATGGGTTTTGAGCTACAGAAGAAGCAGTCACATGTTTTCATGAAAAACTTCAGTCCAATTTGAAAATATACAAACCATTATAAAAACATTCATGAGTGGGAGTGATTGTATGAAATCCATTCAGGTGGTTCATTGGATAAATGAAAATATCCAGAGATAGCTTGGATAGTTTTTCCAGCATTTAGAACAGATGGGACAAGCAGGGTAAGTGCTTTCTGCAGCCTTGTCAAAGGTTCCCTACCAATACTGATTCATGAACATCATTTTATCAGTAGCCAAGTGACAAGGTAGTGGGCTTCCCTGGTGGCTCAGTCAGTAAAGAATCTGCCTACCAAGCAGGAGACACAAGAGATGCAGGTTCAATCTCTGGACTGGGAAGATGCCCTGGAGAAGGGAATAGCAGCCCACTCCAGTATTTTGCCTGGGAAATCCCATGGAAAGAGGAGCCTGAGGTCCCTGAGGTCACAAAAGAGTCAGACATGGTTTAGTGACTAAGCAACAATAACAAAGTGACAAGTAAGCACCTTTTGCAGTCTTGTCAATGTTTCTCTACTAATATTGATTCATGAATATTATCATTTTATCAAATGCCAACTAATTTAATTTAGGTATGGTAGTAATAGAAATTTTAAATTTCCTAAAAGGCCTGGCTTCTTATTGGGTCACAACTAGAGTTTCTTTTCTTCATGATACCAGTAGCCTTTAGATCTTCAATTTTCTTTTTCTTCTTCAGGGGCCTTTTTTTTTTTTTTTTTTTGGTATTTTCCCACAAAATTCACTTAGGTTGTCACCAGCAAAAGTAGTTGTCTGGACTGTGACAGAGATTTTGTCTGTAGATCCCATAAGAGCAGCATTTTTTGAAAAAATAATCAATGAGGTGATTTCCTTTGCCTTCCAGAGAGTTGAACTTAGAATGCCCAAGGACTTTAATAATAGCCAAAGTGAATCTTAAGTTTTGAACATAACTACCATTTAACATTTTGTGTCTATCGGAAGTCAAAAAATCTGGTTTCTATAACATTCCAAAATCATGGGGTACTCTAAAGGCATGATAGCTATCATTATTTGTGTTTGCAGTTTTACCTTCTGGTAGATTACATGCTTGAATGTCATTCAGCATATCATTCAACTTGTTGAGCTGAAGTGGCCAAAAGTAGGGGTATAGCCTCGAGGACCTCAAAAGGAGTTGTTCTTGAATATCCAGTGCAACATTTGCCATTTTCATTTTTCAAGTAAGAGCCATTAACAGTAAACCATGAACAGTCAACATTTGTCAAGGAGGTTTCTTTTAGGTTATTACAAGGGGTTGATAGGTGATTCATTCAAGTTAGATATAGGAGGGTTTGTCCATGGAAGAAGGAAAAAGTATAACTGGATTGTTACAATGAATGAGAGTGATATGTAGGTTGGTTAGTGAAAGAATTTTATAAAAAGTAAGAGAGCTTGCTGAAAAATGTTGGGAATAATATGAGTTCAAGAGAGTTTTGACAGCATGAGGTACAAAGATGGTCAGAGGATCCTATGACCATTTCTTCAGTAGACTTTACCAGAAAGGAGTGGCAAGGATAGTCCCAAGGCATGAGGGGTAACACTGGGTCATAGGATCTAGTTCTTGACTGTCATAACCTAGAGGTTGTGGTGGCCCCCATGTTTTTGAGTAAGTACTCTGAGGGTATTATCCTCTTTTTCATAAACAAAAAGGAAACACGGGAGTTTATAGTTCATATGCTGCTGCTGCTGCTGCTGCTGCTGCTATCACTTCAGTCATGTCTGACTCTGTGAGACCCCATAGATGGCAGCCCACCAGGCTCCTCTGTCACTGGGATTCTCTAGGCAAGAAGACTGGAGTGGGTTGCCATTACCTTCTCCAATGCATGCATGCATGCTAAGTCGCTTCAGTCATGTCTGACTCTGTGCAACCCCATGGGAAGCAGCCCACCAGGCTCCTGTGTCCACAGGATTCTCTAGGCAAGAATACAGGAGTGGGTTGCCATTTCCTTCTCCATAGTTCATATATCTGAGGGCAAAATGATTTATTAAGGTTTCCTTCAAGATTTTAAAAGCTAGATCATCTCGGTTTTTCAAGATAATGGGAGTTTAGTGGCTTTTATTAAGACAAGCAAAGCCTGGACCATGAAAGATAAGTTTGGAATCAATTGTGAAAATAAGCAGCTACTACAAGAATATCTTATAATTGACATTTAGTTTAAGGTTTGGGGAAATACAAGATGCCATGAAGGCTTTTGGGATCTATCTAGGTGTAACCCTTGTTCTGAGATAAAATATCTTAAATATTGGACTTGATTTTGAACAATATGCAATTTTTCCTTTGAGAACTTGTGTCCCTTAGTAGCTAAGAGATGTAACAGATGAAATCTGCCTTCTTGTGAGGAAGAGATTTGACAAGGTGAGCACAGAAGTAAACCATCTATATACTGTCAAATAGTAGAACCTCCAGAAGATTTTGTATCATAAAAATCAGCTTTTAAATTTTGTGAGAAGAAGGACTTTTGGAAGAACCATGGGACATTTCTGTTCAGGTATATTGTTGTCCTTCTAAGGTAAAAGCAAGAATATATTGGCCAGCCTTACCAACCAGAGTACTAAACAATGTATTGAATAAGTTGATCATGATGAAAAACTTGCTTTCAGTAGGGATTAATGCTAATAATGTATGGGGATTAGGAACAACATTATGATGAGGAATGACAATGTTACTCATTGCTTAGAGATCCTGAACAAATCTTTATCCTCAATCATCAGGTTTTCTTATAGGTAAAATAGGGTTATTACAAGGACTACTGCAAGGGATAATAAGTTCCTGTGCTTTAGTCTTCTATGACGCATCTTGGACTTTCCGGGTGCACAGTGGTAAAGAATCTGCCTGCCAATGCAGGAGATGCAAGAGATGCAGGTTCATCCCTAAGTTGGGAAGATCCTCTGGAGAAGGAAATGGCAACCCACTCTAGTATTCTTGCCTGAACAATTCCATGGTTAGAGGAGCCTGGCGGTTATAGTCCATTGAGTCACAAAGAGTAGGACACAACTGAGCATGAACACACATGATAAGTCTTAGGCTCTGTAAACTTAAAGTCTTTGTTTATAGGGTATTGGTTAATTCTTGAGAGAGATTTGGAGGGATCCATTTGGATCTGAACCAAGAGAGGGACAATATGAATTCTATCTATGTCTGTGGAAGATGTTACTCATAGACTAAGGGACACTAAATAATGCTATGTGTCTGAAATGTGTCCTTCTACGGTTTGTAAGAGCTATAGGAGAAGTGGGTAACAGACGATGAGATAGTTGAATGGCACCACCGATTCAATGGACATGAACTTGGGCGAACTCCAGGAGATGGTGAGAGAAAGAGACGCCTGGCATGCTGCAGTCCATGGGGTCGCAAAGAATCAGACACAACTTAGTGACTGAACAATGTGGTTCATAAAGTATTGGTCATATGAAGGAGTAAAAGTTTGGATTCTCTTGGGCATTAGACTTAAGGGACTTAAAACTTGAGTTACAGTCTCTTGAATTTATTTTTCATTCAAGAGAAAGAAATGTCAGCATGATATTTTTCTAGGAAATCTCATCCTAATAATTGAAGAAGAGCTGTGATACTGAGGAAAAATAAGTGTTTATCTTGTAAAGGTCCCAAAGAAAATGGATATAGGTTGAGAAAGAGACATATTGTCATTAATTTGAACTCTTCACTATTTGAAGGGATTGTTTATTTGTAGTGGGGTTGTGAACTGATAGAGTAGCTCCTGTGTCAATTGGTATGTAAGGGATTTATATCAGATCTGGGAAATAGTTTCCTCCAGCCTGTTATACAATAGAATTGGAAATAGCCCCTGCACTCCTTTGGAGTCCCATCACTGGAATGACCTTGACCCTTGGTTTTTGGAAAGCTGTAACTGTCTAGACTTAAAAAAAAATCTCTTCCAATGGCTAGTTTTTATTTTTATTTTATTTTTTAACAATAATGACAAAATAGTTTAGGAAGAGTTTGTTTGAAAACTATAATTGTCTAGCTTTTTTTTTTTTAAAAATCAACTGCAGTCTCTCTTTCAAAGGTCAGTATTTATTTATTTATTTATTTTTTACAATAAGACAAAATAGGTTAGAACAGTTTCCTTGGGAGATTCCATCTGTTGAAAACTTTTAGCCTTGCTCCTTTTTTATGGAATCATTTTCCATGGCATGTGCTAACTGATTAGCTATGTTCACAAGGTCAAGGTGAATATTATTCTTCATTCTCTTTCAGTTATCTTGACTAACAGAGAAAAATCTCTGTTTTAACTATAAACATTGAAGTAAAGGCTGCATTGATAGAGTCAGTGTATATAGAGAGTCTATATTTTCTTTAAAAACAATTTTGAGTCTGCTGTAGTAATCATGAATAGATTCAATAGGCTTTTCAATTGTGGGCACAAAATTCAATGGGTACATGCATTAATTTTGTCCCCATGAACTAACTTACAGAAATTCCTCAGGATGGCAAGATGTAGCCTTCAGGATATGACAGGAGCTCAGTCATATAAAAGGGCTATTTGTTGGCTGGCTTGAAATTCCAAAGGTTTTTTTGAGGCTTTCTCAATGAGGAGTTTTCATCCAATGCTGGACCTAACCTTCTCCAATAAGCATGTGGATTAACTGATAAAGATCAAAGGTTCAGTTTGAATTACAATATTGAATTATTTGGCAAATCTTTGAGGATCCTTTGGAAAAAGATCCTTTGAAAGAAAAGCTATGACCAACCTAGACAGCATATTAAAAAACAGAGACATTACTTTGCCAATAAAGATCTGTCTAGTCAAAATTATGATTTTTCCAGTAGTCATGTATGGATGTGAGAGTTGGACTATAAAGAAAGCTGAGCACTGAAGAACTGATGCTTTTGAACTGTGGTGTTGGAGAAGACTCTTGAGAATCCCTTGGACCATAAGAAGATCCAACCAATCAATCCTAAAGGAAATCAGTCCTGAATATTCATTGGAAGGACTGATGCTGAAGCTGAAACTCCAATACTTTGGCTATCCAATGTGAAGAACTGTTTCATTGGAAAAGACCCTGATGCTGGGAAAGATTGAAGGCAGGAGGAGAAGGGGACAACAGAGAATGAGATGGTTGGATGGCATCATCAACTGGATGGACATGAGTTTGAGCAAGCTCCGGGAGTTGGTGATGGACAGGGAAACTGGGAGTGCTGCCGTCCGTGGAGTCACAAAGAGTCAGACACTACTGAGTGACTGAACTGAACTGAGGATCCTCAATTACTTTGGGAAAATAGTTTACTATAGACCCAAGTTCAACTTTGGTCCATGGAACAAAATTAATTAATGGTTTAGCAGCATCCTCAGAAAACCTAAATTTAAAAGGGAAAGTTTTAATAGGCTCAGTTGGTAAAGTTTAGGAACTAGAGAAGAAAGGGAGTTTAGATAAAGAAAGAGGATTTGAAAAGGTCAAAGTTGAATATAGAGGAGGTCAAGTAATGAGGTTACAGGAAACCCTGGCTCCTGTCACCAAAGAAGAGGCCTCAGCTGCTTGGTTTATCTCCTTTATTTCCTTAAGCTAACTTAGAAATGCTATTTTACAAAGAGGTAATTTTAACACATTAATGACCAGAGACATATTAATATGCTTTTTGTTACCTGAACATTATCGACTGGAAACATTTTAATATTCACTGATGTAAAAAATTGCTGACCACAGGCATTAGTCTCTGAAAAAATCCCCTGGTCAATAATGTGTTAAAATGCTAAACTAGGTACCAATTAAAATAGTTATCTCACTCAGATTGTTTAGTTTTTATTGCCTTGGTCTTCTAATTTAGTCTGAAGAAAAATATGTTTCAACAGATTGAAAGTTTTTCATAATGTCCACTGAAGTTCTACATTATCTTTAGTAGGACTAGATCATCTAGTCAAAAGTGCACATAAGGATGGACCATAATTTTTTAACATAAAATCAGCCAGGATCCCTGAATAAAGGTCACTTTTATGATATTGAGATGACTGGCACCTCATATCTCACAGGCTTTTCTGACAGCAAAAGAAAAATTCCTAAATCCCTAGCCTGACAGATGTGCTTTCAGGGCTGGGAGTTTTGTTTCCCAGTGTGTCTTTGATGGGATTCCCTCTCTTTTCTCCTGGAAGACAGCTTTTGCCCTATTGTCTGACCCATGACCAGTTGTCCTTTGTTTCATGTAAGTTGTCTTGCAGTTGACAGATGACCCAATGTCAGTCTGGTTTGTCTGTGATCAATTTATGCTCTCACATAAGTCTTTAAGTCTCTAAAGGGAGGTGGCAAGTACTCTAACACCATTTATTTGTTCAACCCATGCCCACCTATAGAATTTTTAATTTTTGCTCTCATTCATTCCAAAGAAATTACACCAAAATTCTAGCATGTTTCCAATAAAACAAAGTGTTCACTGAAAAGGATAAAACTTTTAAACAGATCCTTAATGCCACCCAAATGGAGGGAGACAAGAGTCTGAGAGGAGAATCACCAAACCAAAACTAGACAATGGCACAGATGCAATAAGCTCATGGGGGTACCGCATGCAATTTTAATGGTCATATCTCTTGGGGGTCATCTCCTTTGGATCCCACTTCCAATGCAAAAAAATATCTACCTCAATAAAAAGATAAAATGAAGCGAGCTCAATATTGTCAAAAATGGTCTCATTTGGTAGTAGCAGAAGAATTACAATTCAGGATACAGAAACTGTAGCAAGCTGCAGGAAAGTCTGTTGAGGATTTGGGATAGGCTGTATTTATGGACAGGGAAGGTAAAGAAGTGAGAGCTCAGTTGGAGTCTATTAATAAAACAAATGAAGAGTAACTTTGAAATTTTCCAAGGAGACAAAACCAGACCAATCCCATAAACAAAGCTCAATTCAGTTTATTTTACAAGACCAGCTTACCCAGAGTGACTTATTCATGCCTCTGGAAAACATAAGCAAAATTTCTCAAGATTCCTTGAGCAATTTCCTATCATTTAAAAGCATCCCAATACTATCAGTTTTCTGTAAATTAGTATTTATGGGAAATCCATCTCTCAGTCCTCAAGTTTTCCCTGAGGGCATATGTATAAGATTTACTATTTTCTATTCTCTGCTTCCATTTTAGACTGAAATTCTTTCACAGAGCATATGTAGGATTTGGGGGATATAAAAAATGGAGAATAATTTTGGAAGATTATTAAAACTTCTTTTTAAGAACAATTGGATAAATTAGTCAAATTAGAACACACCATAAAAAAATGTTTTTAAGTTCATATTTTTTCCTGTGGTATTGTTTTGACATTGTTTCAAAAGGGTGGAAAATATTCTCTGAAGTTTTTTAAATGGAGATCTTTAGTCAGTTAAGATATTTTTAATTGCAATCACATAAAAAAAAAAAAAAGAAGATAGACAAAATGACCTTACCATGCATTCCAGGTTTATGCTTCTTTATGGCTATAGAATAAATATGTTTTGACTATTATTCCTTTACAAATAGCAAGTGGGAGTATGAGTATTGACATTCCATGCATAGTAATCAAGATAATATCTATTTTTATGAGAGTACAGTTCTTAATTAAGGTTAGTCCGAGTGGGTCACCTTAGTAAAATAATGAAAAGTCAAAGTGCCAGTATTCAAGGTTGCACTGCCTTATAAATAGTTTATTATTGCTTCCTACTCTCTATATTACTAGGATGGCTATCTTTATATGATAACATTTTAATTTTATTCTCATTTTCAAGTGAACATTTTGTTGTTGTTGCTCAACCCTAACCCTTCTAAAAATACCTAATTATTTAATGGATATTCAGAATAACATTGGATTTTATCAACAAAGGAAAAACAGTGGACAAGACAAAAAATACATATGATTTTCCAATATCTCCTAAGTTCCAACTTTCTCTTCATAGACAATATCAAACTATGGACGTATTCTCCTACAGGAGATGAATTTCTTCATAAGTTATGTGTCTGGTGATAAGTTCAGTTCTTTTACTTGGTCAATGGCTTGGTTACCTTAGGACCACTTATTTCTAATGCTTTCTTGCTGGAAGATAAGGAATGAAGTTTGGTATCACACTATCACTCAACCAGGAGGCTATTCCATTCAGTGCTAAGACTGAGACTCAGTACTCCACCATTGACTACTACTTCCTAGTAAATAAGTCATTGTTTTGCAAGTTTAGATTTTAAAGGTTTATTTGATGAGTTAAATAGAAAAGGCTATAACAAGCTTTTTTTTTTTTTTTTTTGCAATGTCCTTCATCAGACTCTGTACATTTACCTGCCTTAGGTTTATCTAGAACCAAAAGCTATTAATATCTTCATTTTATTAATAACCAAACAACTGTTTAGGAACATTAAATGACTGCCAAATAAATTACTAAATCAATCCAGCCTAGGACTATCTGTCTCAAAAAAGACACTGTTTTTATTCAGTTGTAAGTAAATCATTCATAGATATTAATCAAGAGAAACTACTGCAAGAAAGAAAGATGAGAGATATAAGGTTAATGAATCTGCAAAGGATTCAAATGCATGGGTATCTTAGAATTAGTATGATTTCTTCACTGTGGTTAAGCCAATTTAGACTTCTATTACTTTACCTTAAGGTGATTTAAATTCTAAGTTTAAATTCTGAAGGGCAGAAGAAAAGAAGTACATTTATTTCCCTTTTCCCCCATCTCTTCTTGTATCTATAATCAGTAACTTTAAATAATACCTAATAATTCCATAAAACTTGCTTCAAATGTCCTATTTTTTGAATTCTAAAGAAGAGGTTTTTTTGATGATTATTGTAAAATAGGAAAGTTTGGATTGTATGATTCTACAAGAAGTCTAGATGAAGAATGTGATGTCCTTAAGGTTTTATGTTTGTGCTTTTATGATTTTAGTTTGCTTTTAATTTTTAAGATTTTAACTTTAAACCCTTTGCCCAAGGGAAAAATTCTAGAACTGCTGTCTTGGCTCTCATGTTTTTATACACATTTTAGATGCATGAAGGAAGAACAGGGGATAGGATAAAAAAACAAGCAACTTGTTCACATGATCCATAGAAGGCAGATGGAAGCAGGTTATGAAAAATGTAAATGCATTGGATATAGAGATATTAATAATCAGCCCAGACAGAGATGGCTAGCACTTTTATGTCTTTTTTGCCTGGATAGGGTGAAATGTAGTTGCCATAGCATTTTATATACATATCACTTATATGCATTCAATACTTATGCAGATAAAATGAATTTCAATCTCCTCACACACTGATTAATAGGTCAGTGTTTCTATTTTCTTGCTGTGAAAACAAAAGTTCAGAGAAATTCAGCTATTTACCCAAGAAAGCATAGCTGAGAAAATGTAGAGCTTGCCTCATTCCAGGTTATCTTTTTTTCTAATTTTGAAGGCTTTCAAACATATTATTCTCTGTTCAACTGTTCATGCATGTGTACCTAAAAAGCTACTGTTTTGTAGAAGAATTTTGTTGGAAGAGGGAAAATGCTGTTGTATAACTTTATTTTATAAAGATCTGTGAAGTATAGAAGATATTATGTATTACAAATATTAACTTCCCAAGGGATAAAAGTACAATATTCTTCAAGTACAAGAGTAAACACAAGAAAAACTCTATTTCCAGAAGAACCCTATTTTGTGCCAAATGTGCTTTTACACTTATTAGAAACAGTTCCTCATTCACAATGTAAAAATGATGTTATTATTTTAGTTTATATATAACATATGACATCAGGAGTGATTTTGTGACTAATTTAGGCCTCAGGTTCTTTTTCCCACCCAAAGTCATACATTTGGCCATTTAATTTTTACAAATCTACTGTTTCAAATTTCACAGTTCATTTTCAAGTTAGAAAACATACTGATGTGTTTCCTTTCTATTTCTTCCTGAATATATTTGTGTTATCTTTTGTGCGATAATGAATCATTTTTTGACACATTCCAATATTTTTTTCTCACATGCCTTTCCTTTTTTCAGCTCCAAATAATGAAATCATCACTGACCCCATTGGCATTCATTCCTATTCTGATTTGTGTGAAGAACTCTTAGATTGAAGTTTTACACTGTCAACAACTAGAGGGGCTGGCTATGATCTTGTCACAGTCTATTTGTTTTACACTGTTTCTTTTTTCCTTCCACACATTCCTTGAATGTAACTTCATGTGAAAATATGGTTAGTGGGCTGTTTTACTTATTTTTCTAGATCACCAGTGGGAATATTAACTCTGACAGGAATAAATACAGGGCTCTACACCACCCTACCACATATGTTATCTGGTGTTTATTATTCCCCATCATTCATTTTCAAAATCTTCCAGTTGTTTTTATGAAATGTGTGTATATGTTTTACTCTTAAGACTCCCCCAATAAGTTTACTATTAAAATTCAAGCTCATCTGTAATTTGAGACATTTATAAGAAGGGAAGAAAGTAGCTGAGTCTTTTTCATAATCATATTCAACTTCTTGGGCTGAGCAGCAGTTTTCTTTACTAAGTGATACAGGTTTGGCCAAGTAACTTTAGAAAGGCACGAGTATTTGTGCCTTGTGTTGAATATGTTTGTATGCATATTATAATATTCTATTTTCATAGAATATTTAGTAAGCTTATAAACTTATAAACTATTTTATGTTTCTTTACTTTAAAGAAAACTTGAAAGCTTTTAGACACTAAAAATAATCTAAGAATAAATATAAATCCGGTAGTTTTTTTTTTCCCCAAAATATCTTCAGAAGTCATTGTTGGCAAACTTCCAAATACACATTAAGTAATGGATTTGTATCTCACTTTTATCATATCAATTATTTATTTATTGTTCTTATGGTGGACGCTCTTTTGTCTGTTGCCAATCTCTGTGGATAGTATTAAGTTGCAGAAAAGAGGTAAGTGCCAAGTTTTAATGTGGATCCGTAAGTTGTTGAAAATGACCATTGAGAATCATTCTCTGAATACTGACTAATCAAACAGTAAGAGAAGGCTAGATTGGAAATAATTATAAGGATTTAATTTAGGCCAAAGTGACTTTTTTTTTTTTTTAGGCCAAAGTGTTTTCATTTTGCAGAAGAGGAAACTGTTCTACAACAGTGAAGTGCATAGATTTACAGTACATCTCAGACTAGACAGACTCAGCTCTGTAGAATATTGATGTGAACCATTCAAATTGTTTAAGTAGGAATGCCTATTTGTTTTTTCTGTTGCTATGTGAAGATGAACAACAACTTGGTGATTTCCTGGGTTTATTATTGTTCAGTATTTGTACGTCTGGAGTCTAAACATGGCTTCACTGGCTACTCCACTCAGGGTTTCAAAAGGTTACAATCAGGTTGTTGGTCAGATAACATTCTTATCTGGAGGCTCACGTAGGGAAGACTCCATTTCCAAGATCATTCAGGTTGTTGATAAGAGTCATTTACTTGTAACTGTGTAACTGAGGGCATTGGCTTTCTTTTGGTCCTAGGCTGGAGGCCACTCTTAAGTCTTCAAAGAAGCTAAATTTTCCTAGTCACCCAAAGTTCTTTGGCAAGTGAGCTTTCTCCATGTGACAGTCTACTTCATCAAGCCAGAAAGGGCAGTATCTCACCTCTAGGAGGTTCTAGCCCTTTTAAAGGCTTTCATCTAATTAATTCTAATATAATTTTTTTGAGATTTAATTGTTGTTGTTGTTCAGTTGCTAAGTCGAGTCTGGCTTTTGTGACCCCTTGGACCTCAGGCTCCTTGTCCTCTGCTCTCTCCCAGAGTTTTCTCAGATTCATGTCCATTGAGTCAGTGATGCCATCCAACCATCTCTGCCACCCCCACCCCCCCCACCCCCGCTTCTCCTTTAGCCTTCAATCTTTTCCAGCATCAGGGTCTTTTCCAATGAGTTGGCTCTTTGCATCAGGTGGCCAAAGCATTGGAGCTTAGGCTTCAGCATCGGTCCTTTCAAGGAATATTAGGCTTTTAATGAATAGTCTTTTAAAGACTTTCATCTGATTAATTCTAATAAAATTTATTGGGAGATTTAATCACATTAGCAAAATCTCTTTACCTTTGTCATACTTGGTTAGATAGAAGCAAATTACAGATCCTACCCACTTAATTTGACTCATTTGAAGATAACTTACTATAAGCCTATCTTAACTTTCAGTTATCATGGATCTTGAGATGTCTGCCATCTAGTTTAAAAAAATTATTATTAAATTCTGTTTCCCACTCCCCTCCCCCCCCCCCAAAAAAAAGAAAAGACTCTCATGCTGGGAAAGATTGAAGGTGGGAGGAGAAGGGGATGACAGAGGATGAGATGGTTGGATGGCATCACCAACTCAATGGACATGAGTCTGAGTAAACTCTGGGAGTTGGTGATGGACAGGGAGGCCTAGCGTGCTGCCGTCCTTGGGGTTGCAAAGAGTCAGACACGGCTGAGCAACTGGACTGACTGACTGACCAACCCACACCAAAAGGAAGTTACAAAAGGTGTGAATACTAGGGTGTGGAAATGATGAGAGGTCACCTTAGGATGTCCACCACAGCTTGCTTCTTAAATCCAAACCACACAAAAGGAATCTATGGAAACACTGGTGCATATATCACATATATACATAAACATTTGACTTTCCCCCAATAATTCAAGAAGCTTTCATGCATCTATATGTATTCTCTATCTTCACTCAAAGATCAAATCCAGTCTACCTTCTTTATAATCTCATCTTCTCTTTGTCTTGAGAATTTGAGAGAAACTATTTTCCCCTTTCTTTCTTCTTTCTTCAAGTGAGCCAGGCATTCAAATATATTCTACATCAGCCCTGTGCAACAGAGCAATCATGGAAGCCACATATGTAATTCCATGAAAAAGTAAAAACAAACGTTAAACTAGCATAAACCTACATTAAAAAGTAAAACTAATTTTCATAATATATTTAATTAAATATATTAAAAATATTATGACCTTGATAGGTATTCAAAATATGTGTAACAATTTGCATCATTTTCTTCCAAGCAAGTCTGAAAAATCTGGTATGCATTTTACATTTATAGCACATCTTAATTTGGAGGTTTTCCAGTTCTCAACAGGCACATGTGGATACTTCCTACCTTACTGACTAGTCGTTCTGTCCTATTAAAAACATCATTATAAAAGAGCTTCCTCAGTGCACCAGCCCCTGAGACAACCCAGAGGGATGGTACAGGGAGGGAGGAGGGAGGGGGGTTCAGGATGGGGAACACGGGTACACCTGTGGCGGATTCATGTTGATGTATGGCAAAACCAATACAATATTGTAAAGTAATTAACCTCCAATTAAAATAAATAAATTTATATTAAAAAAAAGAGCTTCCTCCAGCAAGGGCCATATAAATTGGCTCTCTGTTACTATTCTCAAAAATCGTTTTCTACAAACAACTTCTACTTCCTAATCTATCGATTACTCTTTACCCTTTCACAGCTGGCTCTCACCCTTGCAAATTCATCATCACTACTGTTGCTCATATGACCATGTTGCTAAACCAAATGGAAATTTTTCTAAGTAGAATTATCACCTTATTGCAAAATTGATGTCTTGTCTCCTTATAACTTCTTTCTCTTTAACGTGCCAGCATTCATGCCTAGTTTTATTCCTCCATCAATGATATCTTCTTAATCCAGAGTTAACAAACCAGTTAAACAAACAATACAAAACTCTTCAGTTCAGTCACTCAGTCATGTCCAACTCTTTGTGACCCCATGAATCGTAGCACCCCAGGCCTTCCTGTCCATCACCAACTCCCAGAGTTCACTCAAACTCATGTCCATCGAGTCGGTGATGCCATCCAGCCATCTCATCCTCTGTTGTCCCCTTCTCCTCCTGCCCCCAATCCCTCCCAGCATCAGAGTCTTTTCCAATGAGTCAACTCTTCACATGAGGTGGCCAAAGTACTGGAGTTTCAGCTTCACCATCATTCCCTTCAAAGAAATCCCAGGGCTGATCTCCTTCAGAAAGGACTGGTTGGATGTCCTTGCACTCCAAGGGACTCTCAAGAGTCTTCTCCAACACTACAGTTCAAAAGCATCAATTCTTCAGCGCTCAGCCTTCTTCACAGTCCAGCTCTCACATCCATACATGACCACTGGAAAACCAGAGCCTTAGACGGACCTTTGTTGGCAAAGTAATGTCTCTGCTTTTGAATATACTATCTAGGTTGGTCGTAACTTTTCTTCCAAGGAGTAAGCGTCTTTTAATTTCATGGCTGCAATCACCATCTGCAGTGATTTTGGAGCCCCAAAAAATAAGGTCTGACACTGTTTCCACTGTTTCCCCATCTATTTCCCAAGAAGTGATGGGACCAGATGCCATGATCTTCGTTTTCTGAATGTTGAGCTTTAAGCCAACTTTTTCACTGTCCTCTTTCACTTTCATCAAGAGGCTTTTGAGTTCCTCTTCACTTTCTGCCATAAGGGTGGTGTCATCTGCGTATCTGATGTTATTGATATTTCTCCTGGCAATCTCTATTCCAGCTTGTGTTTCTTCCAGTCCAGCATTTCTCATGATGTACTCTGCATAGAAGTTAAATAAGCAGGGTGACAATATACAGCCTTGATGTACTCCTTTTTGTATTTGGAATCAGTCTGTTATTCCGTGTCCAGTTCTAACTGTTGCTTCCTGACCTGCATATAGGTTTCTCAAGGGTGAGTATATTGCAGAGAACCGACAGTATGTTTGTATATAAATATTTCTGTGTGAATAGACATATCTTATGTATATAAATACTCAAATGAATACTATTATGTGTATATATGTTTATGTATGTATATATACAAATAGATGGTGGCACCAGTGGTAAAGAACCTTCCTGCCAATTCAGGAGACATAAGAGATGTGGGTTATATCCCTGGATTGGGAAGATTCCCTGGAGGAGGGCATGGCAATCCACTCTAGTATTCTTGCCTAGAGAATCCTATAAACAGGAAAGCCTGGCAGGCTGCAGCTCATAGTGTTGCAGAGTCAGACATGACTGAAGCGACTTCACATGCATGGCATATACTAATTTAATTCTCACACTCATTATATGAGGAAAAAAAAATCCCCATTTACAGAATATCTCTCCCACAGTCATACTATTGTAAATAACAGAGCCTAAACTTGAGCCAGCCTCCTGCTCAGTGGCATAATAAACACAAAATAATGGTTCTTCATTCCATTAATGTGGTATATCACATTTTTTTCTATATACTGAATCATCTTTGCATCCTAGGGAAAAATTCTGCTTGGTCATAGTTTATAATCCTGAATTTTTATGTGGTGTTGAATTCGGTTTGCTAGTATTCTGTTGAGAATTTTTGCCTGCATTCTTTTTATGGGATACTTGTCTATACTTTTATCTTCTTACGGTGTAAATTAGTATCAGGGTGATACTGGCCTCATGAAATGAGTTTAGGAGTGTCCCCTTTCTTACATTTTGGAAGAGTTTAAGAATTGGTGTTTACTCTTAATGTTTGGTAGAATTCACCTGGGAATTCATCTTGTCCTGGGAATTTCTATGTTGAAAAGTTTTTGATTATTAATTCTATCTCCTATGTAGATATTGGTCTTTTTAAGCTTTTTATTTCTGCTGGACTTAGTCTTGGTAGGTTGTTCTATTTGTTGTCATATAATTATTTGTAATAAAAATAATTGGGTTTCCCTTGTGGCTCATCTGGTAAAGAATCCACCTGCAATGCAGGAGACCTGGGTTCGACCCCTGGGTTGGGAAGATCCCCTGGGGAAGGAAAAGTCTACTCATTCCAGTATTCTGGCCTGGAGAATTTCATGGACTGTATAGTCCATAGCATTGCAAAGAGTCAGACATGACTGAGCAACTAAAAGAAATAAATTTGCCTTGAATTTTTAAAGATTTCTCTGAAATCTGTTGTAATGTCCCTCTTTCACTTCTGATTCTATTTGAGTCTTTTTTCTCTTTTTTCCATGGTTAGTATAGCTATGGTTATTATTTTTATCTTTCAAAAACTTCAACTCAGTTTTACTAGTTTGTTTCTATTGTTTTTCTATTTTCTATTTCATTTGTTTAAGTTCTATTCTTTAATATTTTCTCCCTTTTACTAACTCTGAGATTGTTTGCTCTTTTTTTCTAGTTTCTCTACATACTTAGGTGCAGTTAGATTGTTTATTTGAAGTTATTCTTTTTAAATGTGGGTATTTATTACTGTAACATCCCTTTTTTGCTGTAGCCCATTTTTCTCAAAATTTACTTCACTTTTGATTTCTTCTTTGATTCAATGGTTGTTCAAGAGTGTACAGTTCGATTTCTATTTATTGTTGAGTTTTTCTCTTTCCTCCCATTTGATTTCTAGCTTCATTCCATTTTGGTTAGAAAAAGATATTGAAATGTTTTCAGTTTTATCAAATTTAAGACTCATTTTGTGACCCAGCATGTGATTTACCCTGGCAAATGTTTTGTGTGCTCTTGAGAACACACATTCTGAGTGAAGTATTCTGCACATGTCTATTAGGTCAATTTGACTTATGGTTTTGTTCAAGACTGCAGTTTCCTTATTGGCTTTTCCCTCTGGATGATCTATCTATCACTGAAAGTGGAGCACTGAAGTCTATTCTTAGTGTATTATTCTGTATTTCTCACTTCAGATCTTCCAATATTTACTTTGTATATTTAGGGGCTCTGATGTTGGTTATATAGTTAACCTTTGGACAATGGTTAGAGGGTTAGGGGAACCAAGGCCCCACACAGTTGAAATCTGCATACTGCTATCTCTGCCTCAAAAACAAAGGTTCATAATGATCCACCCAAGGACTAGAAACTGAAACACTCTGGATATAATCAGGACTCAAATCCTAGTTTCTTTTGATTCAGCATATTGTGATTTTTAATCAAACACAAACCTCTCTGACACAGTTAAAAATCTGTAAAATGAAAACTGCAAGTACTATATTTACTGAAAAAACCTGCATACAAGTGGACCTATGCAGTTCAAACTTGTGTTGTTCAAAGGCCAATTGTGTGTGTATGTATTTTTCTGTTTTTTATCTTCCTGCTGATTTGACTTTTTATCATTATGTAATTAATCTTTTTTTTGTCTCTTGGTAAGAGATTTAGAGTTTATTTTGTTTTACATTATTACAGTCACCACTACTCTCTTTTATTACCATTTATATGGAATATCTTTTACCATCTATTTATTTTCTGTCCATTTGTGTCATTGAGTCTAAATTGAGTATCTGGTAAATAGTATACAGTTGGGTGTTATTTGTTTTTAATTGTTTAAGCCATTTTTTATTTTTTGTTTGGTGAGGTTAATCCTGTTATGCTTAAAATAATTATTAAAATACAATTAAAAACACTGACTATAATCATTTTGTTTTTATCCATCTGATTTGTAATTCTGTTGTTCCCCTCTTCCTCTCTTGTTATCATCCTTTGTGGCCTTTTTGGTAATTATATATATATGTGTGTGTGTATATATATATATATATATATATATATATATATATATTTAAACTACTGTAAGTTTTTTATCTGTGGTTACCATGAAGTTTGTATGAAACTTCTTATAGAAATAGTTATCATTTTAAGCTAATAACAACTATCAGTTCAGTTCAGTCGCTCAGTCAGGTCCAACTCTTTGTGACCCCATGAATGGCAGCACGCCAGGCCTCCCCGTCCATCACCATCTCCCAGAGTTCACTCAGACTCACGTTCATCGAGTTGGTGATGCCATCCAGCCATCTCATCCTCTGTCGTCCCCTTCTCCTCCTGCCCCCAATCCCCCCCAGCATCAGAGTCTTTTCCAATGAGTCAAGTCTTCTCATGAGGTGGCCAAAGTACTGGAGTTTCAGCTTTAGCATCATTCCCTCCAAAGAAATCCTAGGGCTGATCTCTTTCAGAATGGACTGGTTGGATCTCCTTGCAGTCCAAGGGATTCTCAAGAGTCTTCTCCAACACCACAGTTCAAAAGCATCAATTCTTTGGCACTCAGCCTTCTTCACAGTCCGACTCTCACATCCATACATGACCACAGGAAAAACCATAGCCCTGACTAGACGGACCTTAGTCGGCAAAGCAATGTCTCTGCTTTTGAATATGCTATCTAGGTTGGTCATAACTTTTCTTCTAAGGAGTAAGCGTCTTTTAATTTCATGGCTGCAGTCACCATCTGCAGTGATTTTGGAGCCCCCCAAAATAAAGTCTAAATCAACAATTTTACTCCCCTCTTCCACTTTATTATTGATGTCACAATTTACTTCTTTTTATATTGTATATTCATTAAAATGTTTTTGGATACTTAATACTTTTGTCTTTTAACTTTTATACTAGGGTTAAAGGGGATTTACTCACCATTATTACAGTATTAGAGCATTCTGAATTTTACCTTTATGAGGGAGTTTTCAAATGCGTTTTTGTTGCTGTTTAGTATTCTTTTGTTTCAGTTTGAAGAAGACCCCATATCAGTTCTTGTAATTCAGGCCCAGTGACAAATTCCATCACTTTTGGATGGTCCTTTGGGCTTCAGAATCTGATTTCTCATTTCTCTACAGATTTGGGAAAATTTCAGCCAATATCTCTTTATGTAATTTCTCTGCTCCTTTCTTTTCTCTCCTCCTGGAACTCATCTGATGCATATACTGGCTCACTTGATCATGTCCAATAAGTTCCACAGTCTTCCTTCTTTTTAAATTCTTTTTTCCCTTTCTTCCTCTAATTGGATAATTTTTAATAATCTGTCATCAAATTCACTGATTCTTTCTTCATCTCATCAAGTCTTCTCTTTAACTTTTCTGTTGAGGAATTTTTTATTTCAACCATTTTATTCTTCAGTTACATAATTTCAGTTTGGTTGTTTTTTTTAATGGTTTCTATATCTTTGAACTTTTCATTTATTTATATATTATGTTTCTTATTTAATTTAGTTGTCTATCAAATGGGTAACTAAACTTCTTTAAGATGGTTGTTCTGATATTTTGTTCTTTTTTAGGCAGGTAGTTGAATAAAATTCCTTTGGTGCTTTACATAATTTGCTCCTTTAGTGGAATCATGTTTCCTGGATTACTATTAATTTTTGTATTATTTTACTGATGCTTGTACATTTGAAGGGACAGTCACCAATGCACATCTTTGCAGATTGGCTTTGACAGAGAAAGACTGTCATAGTCAGCCCAGGCCAGGAATTCTGGGTGGGCCAGTTTTCAGAGACATGGGTGTATGGGTGCTCAGGATCTATGGGCAAGCAGCCAGGCCTAGTGTTTCAGTCCAAGGGCAATTGGTCATGATGCAGCCTTCCATGAGCTTGGCTTATGCCTTCATTTTTTTCTCCTTTTTTGAGGAACTGCAATATTAAAAATATTAATCCATTTCTTATTTTCCTTTTATACTGAAATTATTATTTTTATGTTAATTTCTACTTTATTACATAATTATTCATATGGATTTCAGTAAATATTCACTGTCTGCTTTTGTTTTCTGGTCACTATAATTTTTTATTCCATTCTATGATTATTACCAAAAAAATTAAACTAAAAAAGCCAAATGGAGGAGAACATTACAAATGACCTCCTCTAAGTGTCAAATTTATCAGATATAAGAATGATCTGGCTAGAGCAGTGACCCTAGCCTTTACCCAAGTTAGATAAATAGAGATATGAAGGAATAAAATTTCACTCAGGAGAACAAAAGGATCAAAGTTAATATAAACTGTATCAAGGCAAAAGAGCATGTTCATATGGTTGGAAAGTGGTCACTGAGGGCGACTGACTCAAGGTCAAAAGAAATTAGACCATGTAGAGCTTTGAAGACAATAGTGAGCTGGTAGATTTTCTCTAAATATGAGAAGCAAGTAAAGATTTGAGACTTTTAAGAAAGAAAGTTAAATAGGCTCTGATTTTCACTATGTCAGAAACTTTGCAGTCATTCTCTAAATCCAGTCCTGTCAGTCTTTATTTCTAAGACTCAGGTAGATAATATAACAGATTGCATAGAGATGTTTCAAAGAAGCACTGGTATTTCTGTTATCAAATGTTTACTTAGTTCATGATAACAATGGAATTTCTTTAAAAACAGAGTTTTATTGGAACACAGGCATACTGATTCATTTATGTGTTGCATGATGCTTTTCATGCTACAGTAACAGATTTGAGTATTCGCAATAGAGATTGTATGTTCAACAAAGCTTCAAACATTTTCTTCCTGACCGTTTACAGGAAAATGAAAGTCAGCCCTTGATATAGAGAAAAACAAAATTAAAGCCAAAATTTGGTTATTTGAAAGAATTAATACATTAACTACATCCTAGCAAGACTGACAACAGATAAAATATAAACTAAAAATAGTAGGAATGAAAAAGTGGACTTACCTATAAAATACAAATATTAGGAAATAATATGTTGGTAATTACTTTTGGAGAAGAATTTTGACATCAGAGATGAACAAATCTGTCAAAAAAAAAAAACCTCTTATGGAAGGAAAATATCTTTTAATATTTATATTGCTATTTAAAATAAATGTTATTATTGATTCAGTTCAGTTCAGTTCAGTCAGTCGTGTCCGACTCTTTGTGACCCCATGAATCGCAGCACGCCAGGCCTCCCTGTCCATCACCAACACCCGGAGTTCACACAGATTCACCTCCATCGAGTCAGTGATGCCATCCAGCCATCTCATCCTCTGTCGTCCCCTTCTCCTCCTGCCCCCAATCCCTCCCAGCATCATAGTCTTTCCCAATGAGTCAACTCTTCGCATGAGGTGGCCAAAGTACTGAAGTTTCAGCTTCAGCATCATTCCTTCCAAACAGGCCCAGATAGCTTTGGAAAGTAAAAACAAAGGGTTTACTCCCAAGGTCTTTAGGAAGGCAAGATTAAAAAATAAAAATTTTATAGTAGTTTTGTTGTGTAGTAACTGAGCACAAGAACATAATGTTTGCTAGAAGTCTTAGTTCATCAACATCTGAGTATACTGCCTACTATTTTTCAATATTTATTTGTAAAATCCTGACTTTCATTAACTGACTTGAAAAACTACAATCTTTCTCAAATGTGATTTTAACCTCTAATCAATCTCTGTTATATTATTAAATTTTGGGTAAGGCTTTACTAACACTAAATATTCTAGAATTCTCTCCTCTCTGACTTAATAAAATAGCCCTTAGTCCAGAGAGAATTTATTATATGTTTATTAGCCGACTTTATTGAATGCAGCCTGCTTTTGAAAACAGAGTTATAACTTCTTAAGCTTTCTACAATATCACTTATAGTAATTCACCCATATTGAAAATTTATGAATCTAATGCAGTGCAGTCAATAGATTTAATAAATGCTCAAATTTTACATGCTTAAAAATTAACACCAAGAAACAAAGAGGATTATGGTAACTCTTTTACTGTTTTGCTATTAAGTGGTCCTAGTTACTGGTAGTTATATTGACCTCTCTGACAGGAATGTCATGGAAAATGTTTTATTAATGATTGGAGATCATTGTGAAAATGTGAAGTGCCACCTAAATACTAAATTATTCCTGACATAAGGAACTAGATCATATCAGCTGTCCTAGCAATAAATGTCAGAACATGGGATTATTTCTGGAAAGAATCTATTGTCTAATCTCCTTCAGTCTTTTGAAGAAGTTAAGGGTAAATGATTTACAGTTAGTAAAATTGAATAAACTCTACTGGATTCTGGAAAGATTGAAGGCAGGAGGAGAAAAAGATGACAGAGGATGAGATGATTGGATGCCATCACTGACTCTATGGACATGACTTAGAGCAAGCTCTGGGAGTTGGTGATGGCCAGGGAAGCCTGGTGTGCTGCAGTTCAGGGGATTGCAAAGAGTCGGACACAACTGAGCAACTGAACTGAACCAAACTACCGGATTACTTAGTAGGATCACAAAAATAATGGACTAACAGGGCAGAAAGACCACCAAGGTTAGAAAAAATGATATGAAATTTCAAAAGTAAAACAAAAAATGTCTGTAATATATAATATGAATAGACCAAGGAATTCTGTTTAAAGACATGCATGTGTACATTGAGCTAAGTTTCTTCAGTCATATCTGACTCTTTGTAACCCTATGAACCACAGCCTGCCAGGCTCCTCTGTCCATGCAATTCTCCAGGCAAGGATACTGGAGTGGGTTGCCATGCCCTCCTCCAGGGGATCTTCGCGACCTAGAGATTGAACCCATTTTTCTTATGTCTCCTGCACTGGCAGGCAGGATCTTTACGATGGGCACCAAGTGGGAAACCCCAGAGAAATGCATATTTAATAATGAAAAAGATAAGGAGAATATGGCATTTTAGTTCAATATGATACATGCAGAGTTGGATAGTTCCAGAAATAAATTCTACATAATAAGTGTAATGATGGAACTGATATAGAAATGAGAATGTGTTAAATGCATACTGTTCATAGTTCCACTGGAGAAGGCAGGAGATAAACCCCCATAAACCACAAAAACAATCAACCTGAAAAAAATGAACAAAAAATCACTGCATTATAACTTCAGTTCAGTTCATTTCAGTCACTCAGTCATGTCTGATTCTTTGCAACCCCATGTATTGCTGCACGCCAGGCTTCTCTGTCCATCACCGACTCCTGGAGCCTGCTCAAACTCATGTCCATCGAATCAGTGATGCCATCCAACCATCTCATCCTCATCATTCCCTTCTCCTGCCTTCAATCTTTCCAAGCATTAGCGTCTTTTCCATTGAGTCAGTTCTTCGCATCAGGTGGCCAGAGTATTGGAGTTTCAGCTTCAGCATCAGTCCTTTCAATGAATATTCAGGACTGATTTCCTTTCGGATTGATTGGTTGGATCTCCTTTCTGTCTAAGGGACTTTCAAGAGTCTTCTACAACACCATAGTTCAAAAGCATCAATTCTTTGGTGCTTGGCATTCTTTATAGTCCAACTCTCACATCCATACATGACCACTGGAAAAAAAAAAAATAGCCTTGACTAAACAGACCTTTGTTGGCAAAGTAATGGTTTAAAGAAATTAGTTTAATTTTGGATATAAAAGGAAATCCATTTGTTGGTGATACTAAAAATATTATCTTTGACTATCCTAGGACTCTTAAAATACTCATAAGGAAAGAAAGAAAACAATAGGATTTGACATTACTATAAATCTGATTAAGCTAGTTTTATGGTTTTAAGCAGAGTACATCATGAGAAATACTGGGCTGGAAGAAGCACAAGCTGTAATCAAGATTGCCAGGAGAAATATCAGTAACCTCAGATATGCAGATGACACCACCCTTATGGCAGAAAGTGAAGAGGAACTAAACAGCCTTTTGATGAAAGTGAAAGAGGACAGTGAAAAAGTTGGCTTAAAGCTCAACATTCAGAAAACGAAGATCATGGCATCTGGTCCCATCACTTCTTGGGAAATAGATGGGGAAACAGTGGAAACAGTGTCAGACTTTATTTTGGGGGGGTTCCAAAATCATTGCAGATGGTGACTATAGCCATGAAATTAAAAGACGCTTACCCCTTGGAAGAAAAGTTATGACCAACCTAGATAGCATATTCAAAAGCAGAGACATTACTTTGCCAACAAAGGTCCATCTAGTCAAGGCTATAGTTTTACCAGTGGTCATGTATGGATGTGAGAGTTAGACTGTGAAAAAAGCTGAGCACCGAAGAATTGATGCTTTTGAACTGTGGTGTTGGAGAAGACTCTTGAGAGTCCCTTGGACCACAAGGAGATCCAACCAGTCCATTCTGAAGGAGATCAGCCCTGGGATTTCTTTGGAAGAAATGATGGTGAAGCTGAAACTCCAGTACTTTGGCCACCTCATGTGAAGAGTTGACTCATTGGAAAAGACTCTGATGCTGGGAGGGATTGGGGGCAGGAGGAGAAGGGGACGACAGAGGATGAGATGGCTGGATGGCATCACGGACTCGATGGACATGAGTTTGAGTGAACTCCGGGAGTTGGTGATGGACAGGGAGGCCTGGCGTGCTGTGATTCATGGGGTCACAAAGACTCAGACAGGACTGAGCTACTGAACTGAACTGAACTGAACTGATGATTTTAAGGGCTCTGGTGGCTCGATGGTAAAGAAGCTGCCTGCAATGCAGGAGACCTGGATTCAATTCCTGGGTCAAGACAATATCCTGGAAAAGGGAATGGCTATCCACTCCAGTATTCTTGCCTGGAGAATTCCGTGGGCAGAAGAGCCTGATGGGCTACAGTCCATAATCTCGCAAAGAGGTGGATATGACTGAGAGACTGACAATATCACTTTTGTGGTTTTTTTAATGTTTTTAGGAGACATACTCTAGAAAAGTGAAAAGTATTATATTTTCAGTACACTGATATAAGTGTTAAGAATGTTGCAAATTTGAGTAACATGGAAGATAAGGCAGAAATGAAAGGAAATAGACACATATATTGAAGTTTAAAATGTTACATGAGACATTTTACAGTATCATGAAGGACAGCATCCATCAACCTCCATAACCTCACAAAACCCTCAAAGCAATTGAGTTAGTTAAGGACTAAACTGGGCTTCCCTGGTGGCTCAGAGGTTAAAGCATCTGCCTCCAATGGGGGAGACCCAGGTTCAACCCCTGGGTCGGGAAGCTGGAAAAATCAATGACAATGTTTTGAAAACTGTATTAATGGTGTGCTGAGGAACAACCTGATTTGTGGGTTTTAACTCCCCAAAATTTCTGGAAGTGGAGATGAACTTGGTATGAAACAGCTAGATTGACTGAAAGTATATCTAAAAGGAAGTTATACCCAAGCTTCACTTGTCTCATTTCATGCAACCTGTGGATGATGGATGATTCCACTTCTACAGAGCAGAGGACTACACATTATTCCTGGTAGAGGGTAATTAAAGACCCTGGACTGACATATAACATGTATGGTTTAAAGGAAAGTGTATGTACTAATATACAAATTTTGGGACCCACCAATGTCTTTCTGCTAGAATTCTACAATTTTTGAAAGCAGTTATCCAGGCTTATAGTCTTCCAAGATGGAAAACCTTACTAGCAGAGAAGAATAAGTAAAAATTCTGACACTGAGGATTCCCTACTAAAATGACTCAGCCAGATGATACCTCAATAATGACCATAGAAAAGAAGCCCTATCTGTAAGTACAGAATTTTCAAACAATATTTTTATTCTGCTGCTTTTAAAGATAAGAAAATAACCAGAGGTTACTACATTGCTTTAAAAACAAACAATAAAAATAAAAATAATCTAACAAATGTTAAATGAAAGAATAAGAAATCCCCAATAAAGTAGAAATAAAACATGAGACAATGTATCTATAAAGTATACACAGAAATAAAAGAAGTCTTAGAAGAAAGAACATTGAGAAGAGTTCACAGAGGCAAATGAAGGAAGAACAAATGGCCTAGATTACCAACAAATGAATCAATAGGGACTTATAGCAAAACATATCAACATCATATTTCAGAAAAATTAGGAGCATAATTTGATACTTTATCACTCTCTTCATCCATGCAGTTCCCTCTCTACTTCCAGGACAGCTCACTCTCCTTGAATTTTTCTTTCTCTCTGGAAACTCATTCTTAGTCTCTCTTTTTAAAATTTTTATTTTATATTGAAGCTTGGTTGATTAACAGTGTTATTTAAGATTCAGATATACACCTAAGTGATTCAGTTACACACATATTTGAATTACTGTTTTTCAAAATCTTCTCCCATTTAGTTCATTACAAAATGTTAAAGCAGATTTCCCAGTGTTATACAGTAGATCTTTGTTGGTTATCTGTTTTAAATATAGCAATTTGTTACATGTCAATCTGAAACTCCCATGTATCCCTCTCTCACACTCATCCCTCCAGGTAACTATACATGTGTTCTCTATATCTGTGTCTGTTTCTGTTTTGTAAATAATTTCATTTAGATAATTTTTTCTTTCTTCATATACATGATATATGATATTTGCCTTTCTCTAACAATTATTTAGTACAACAAGCACCAATTCCATCCACGTTGCAGCAAATGGCATTAATTCATTCTTTTTAATGACTGAGTAATATTCCATTTGACACCATCCATATGGAGGAAATTGAAGAGGAACTAAAAAGCCTCTTGAAAAAAGTGAAAGAGGAGGAGAGTGAAAAAGTTGGCTTAAAGCTCAACATTCAGAAAACGAAGATCATGGCATCTGGTCCCATCACTTCATAGCAAATAGATGGGGAGACAGTGGAAACAGTGGCAGACTTTATTTTGGGGGCTCCAAAATCACTGCAGATGGTGATTGCAGCCATGAAATTAAAAGACACTTACTCCTTGGAAGGAAAGTTATGACCAACCAAGATAGCATATTCAAAAGCAGAGACATTACTTTGCCAACAAAGGTCCATTTAGTCAAGGCTATGATTTTTCCAGTGGTCATGTATGGATCAGAGAAGGCAATGGCACCCCACTCCAGTACTCTTGCCTGGAGAATCCCATGGGCGGAGGAGCCTGGTAGGCTGCAGTCCATGGGATCGTGAAGAGTCAGACACGACTGAGCGATTTGACTTTCACTTTTCACTTTCATGCATTGGAGAAGGAAATGGCAACCCACTCCAGTGTTCTTGCCTGGAGAATCCCAGGGACAGGGGAGCCTGGTTGGCTGCCATCTATGGGGTCACACAGAGTTGGACACAACTGAAGCGATTTAGCAGCAGCAGCAGCAGCAGCAGCATGTATGGAAGTGAGAGTTGGACTGTGAAGAAAGCTGAGCACTGAAGAATTGATGCTTTTGAACTATAGTGACAGGGTGAGATGGCTGGATGGCATCACCGACTTGATGGACATGAGTCTAAGTGAACTCCAGGAGTTGGTGATGGACAGGGAGGCCTGGTGTGCTGCAATTCATGGGGTCACAAAGAGTTGGACACAACTGAGTGACTTAACTGAACTGAATATTCCATTTATATATGTACCACATTTCTTTAGCCATTCCTCTGTTGATAGGCATTTGGGTGTAAACTGTGGTCACACGAACACTGGAGTGCATGTATCTTTTTGAACCATGATGTTCTTTGAATATATGCCTGGGAGTCCAATTGCTGAATCATACAGTTGCTCTATTTTTACCCTCTTAAGGAATCTCCATACAGTTATCCATAGTGATTTTACTGATTTACATTCCCACCAACAGTATAGGAGGGTTCCCCTTTTATTCATACCATCTCCACTATTTATTGTTTATAGATTTTTTTGATGATGGCCATTCTGACTGGTGTGAGATAATATGTAATTGTAGTTTTGACAGCAAATTTGGAAAACTCAGCAGTGGCCAAAGGACTGGAAAAGGTCAGTTTTCATTCCAATCCCAAAGAAAGGCAATGCCAAAGAATGCTCAGACTACCGCACACTTGCACTCAACTCACACGCTAGTAAAGTAATGCTCAAAATTCTCCAAGCCAGGCTTCAACAATATGTGAACTGTTTCCTGATGTTCAAGCTGGTTTTAGAAAAGGCAGAAGAACCAGAGATCAAATTGCCAACATCCGCTGGATCATGGAAAAAGCAAGAGTTCCAGAAAAACATCTATTTCTGCTTTATTGACTATGCCAAAGCCTTTGCCTGTGTGGATCACAATAAACTGTGGAAAATTCTGAAAGAGATGAGAATACCAGACCACATGATCTGCCTCTTGAGAAATCTGTATGCAAGTCAGGAAGCAATAGTTACAAATGGACATGAAACAACAGACTGGTTCCAAATAGGAAAAGGAGTACATCAAGGCTATATATTGTCACCCTTCTTATTTAACTTATATGTAGAGTACATCATGAGAAACGCTGGACTGGAAGGAACACAAGCTGGAATCAAGATTGCCGGAAGAAATAGCAATAACCTCAGATATACAGATGACACCACCCTTATGGCAGAAAGTGAAGAGGAACTAAAAAGCCTCTTGATGAAAGTGAAAGAGGAGAGTGAAAGATCATGGCATCTGGTCCCATCACTTCATGGGAAATAGATGGGGAAACAGTGGAAACAGTGTCAGACTTTATTTTTGGGGGCTCCAAAATCACTGCAGATGATGACTGCAGCCATGAAATTAAAAGACGCTTACTCCTTAGAAGAAAAGTTATGACCAACCTAGATAGCATATTGAAAAGCAGAGACATTATTTTGCTGACTAAGGTCCGTCTAGTCAAGGCTATGGTTTTTCCAGCAGTCATGTACGGATGTGAGAGTTGGACTGTGAAGAAGGCTGAGCACCGAAGAATTGATGCTTTTGAACTGTGGTGTTGGAGAAGACTCTTGAGAGTCCCTTGGACTGCAAGGAGATCCAACCAGTCCATTCTGAAGATCAGCCCTGGGATTTCTTTGGAGGGAATGATGCTAAAGCTGAAACTCCAGTACTTTGGCCACCTCATGTGAAGAGTTGACTCATTGGAAAAGACTCTGATGCTGGGAGGGATTAGGGGCAGGAAGAGAAGGGGACGACAGAGGATGAGATGGCTGGATGGCATCACTGACTCGATGGACATGAGTCTGAGTGAACTCTGGGAGTTGGTGATGGACAGGGAGGCCTGGCGTGCTGTGATTCATGGGGTTGCAAAGAGTTGGACACGACTGAGTGACTGAACTGAACTGAATAATTAGTGATGTTTGCTGAATGAATAATTAGTGATCTTTTAATATGCCTCTTGAACATCTGAATGTCTTCTTTGGAGAAATCTCTATGTAGATCTGCTCATTTTTTGATTGGGTTGTTTGTTTTGATATTGAGGCACATGAGCTGTTTATATATTTTGGAGACTAATCCCTTGTCAGTCACATATTTTGCCAATATTTTCTCCCATATTGAGTTATCTTTTTGTTTTGCTTATGGTTTGTTTGCTGTGCAAAAGCTTTTGAGTATAATTAGGTCCCATTTTTTTATTTTTGGTTTTATTTCTTTTATTCTGTGAGATGGATCCAAAAAGATATCCCTGCAATTTATGTCAAAGAGTTTTCTTCCTGTGTTTTTCTCTAAGAGTTTTATAATATCCAGCCTTACATTTAGATCTATTTCAAGTTTAATCCATTTTGAGTTTATCTTTGTGTATGTTGTTAGGGAGTGTTCTAATCTCATTTTTTTATATGTAGCTGTCCAGTTTTCTCAACACCATTTATTAACCATACTGTTTTTCCTCCACTGTATAGTCTTGCCTCCTTTGTCACAGATTAATTGACCATAAGTGTGTGGGTTTATTTCTGGGCTTTCTATCCTATTTCATTGACCTGTATTTCCACTTTTGTGCCAGTACCATACTGTTTTGATTACTGTAGCTTTGTAGTATAGTCTGAAGTCTGGATCCTGATTCCTTTAGCTCTGTTATTCTTTCTCAAGATTGCTTTGGCTTTTTGGGTCTTTTTTATCTCCATACAAATTTTAAGGTTTTTTTTTCTAGTTCTGTGAAAATTACCATTGATAATTTGATAGTGATTTCTTTCAATGTGTAGATAGCCATGCGTAATATGGTTTGATAGAACTGATTCTTCATCCAAGAACATGGTATACCTTTCCATCTTTTTTGTCATCTTCCATTTCTTTTATCAGCATCTTATAGTTGTGGGAGTACAGGCATTTTGTTTCCTCAGGTAGGTTTATCCCTAGTTATTTTATTCTTTTTGATGCAATGGTAAATAGAATTGTTTCTTTAATTTCTCCTTTTAATCTTTCATTGTTAGCATACAAAAGTGAAACAGATTTCTGTGTGTGAATTTTGTATCCTTCAACTTTACCATTAATTGATGAGCTCTAGTACTCTTGCCTGGAAAAATCCCATGGATGGAGGAGCCTGGTGGGCTGCAGTCCATGGGGTTGCTAAGAGTCAGACACGACTGAGCGGCTTCACTTTCACTTTTCACCTTCATGCATTGGAGAAGGAAATGGCAACCCACTCCAGTATTCTTGCCTGGAGAATCCCAAGGACGGGGGAGCCTGGCGGGCTGCGTCTATGGGGTCGCACAGAGTCGGACACGACTGAAGCGACTTAGCAGCAGCAGCAGCAGTAGTTTTTTATTATCATCTTTAGGATTTTCTATATATAGCATCATCTGCAAACACTACCAGTTTTATTTATTATTTTCCCATTTGGATTCCTTTTATTTCTCTCTTACTTCTGTGGCCAAGACTTTCAAACCTTTATTGAATAAAATAAAAGGTGAGAGTGTACATCCTTTTCTTGTTCTTGATCTCAAAAGAAATGCTTTCATCTTCACTGTTGAGTATTATGTTAACTATTTCTCAAATATACTGATTCTTCTGTCTTTCTCCATTTTGTATTTAATGCTGAAGTTTCTTAGGGCTTAAAACTCAGAACTTTTCTTTCTATTCTCATTTCCTTGGTGTTCTCTCCAAGTCTCATACATTTAATCTATATTCTAACCTCCAAAATTACATTTGTCATACTGGTCTTTGTCTTAGCCTCAGCCTTCAAGTTTCTCTATTCAGCATCTCAAATCAAAATGTATAAAAATGAACTAATATCATATTCACCTCTAGCTGTCCTCTTGAGGTCACGCTTTACTCATTTTATGGTAACTTCATCTTTCAAGCTGTTTAACACCAAAACTGATGTCATGTTTTAACTTTATTTTTATGTCCGATAAATTAGAAAATCCTCTTTCCTCACATTTAAAATGCATCTAGATCTGAGCACTTCTCACCATCTTAGTTACTACCTCTGAGTTTGTTCAAGCATCAACTCGTCTTTGCTGTTATAACTGTTGTTTCTTCTCCTTCACCTGTTGCCCAATATCACGTTTTCAACAGAGCAGCAGGGTTGATATTTTTTAAAATCTGATTATTTTCCTGCTTTTAATCTTGCAATGGTTTCCCATTCCACTCATAGGAAAATCCAAAGTTCTGACAATAATTCACAAAACCATGCATGAGCTAGCCATTTAGTTGTTCCCTCATCACATTCACTACCAACCTTTTTGCTAAATCCCTGTATTTAATCTAGACATGTTCAAGCAAAATGGATCTTATGCTCACCATTTTTCGGCCTAGAATGATGTGACCAATGTATTTGCCTGTCTGATCCTTTTATTCCATTTCTTCCTTGCTCAAATGTCACTTTCACTGCCTGGCTCCCTATTTAAATTGTATCCTACCTTTCCTACAGACAGTTCCAGATCCTTTTGTCTGCTCCACTTTTTACTTTGGCCATAGTACTTAGCTTATGCTTTGTTGAAGTAATTTGATATCTATATACTATGATGGTTTTGAAACAGACCTAGATTTCTTAATTCATATGCTTTGCTTTTACTTAATGTCTTTCATAAATCTCATGACATCTACGAAAATTGTTAAAGAGTACAAATGTTCATCAAGCATTCATATTCTAAAGGAATATAGGTTCACAATAGGTCCAAATTATCCAACTACTCTGGGATAATAGTAGTACTTACCTAATAAAAATTATTATGATGATTATGAGTTAAAATATGTAGGATGTTTAAAACAATGCTTTTCACTGTTAGTACTATCTAAAAATTTCCTGTTATTATTCTTAGTTTTTTATTTTAATGTGGTTTTATTCCTGTAAAAATATGTACCAGTTCTCTGACTCTTAATTAATCCTGAAGTCTGAACCTTCAGGGATCAGTCCATGCATCTCCTACTTAGCATCTTAGAGACTGAGGGGGGAAAAAAAAAAAGTTTTCTACAATGAATTAACGAAGTGCAGTAAAGAAATTATTACATTTTGCTTTTGGAAAAATAACCCAAGGAACTATGTGTGGCACACAGGCTCAGTAATTGGTATGTGGGCTTAGTTACCCTGCAGCATGTGGGATCTTAGTTTCTTTGTTCCCTGACCATGGATTGAATCCTCCTCTCCTGCATAAGAAGGTTGATTCTCAACCACTGGACCACCAGGGAAGTCCCCTGAGTCATTTTAAGTTTTTCACAGTAGGATATCCAAGCTGTTTCTTTCATGCTGCTGAGAACAACCTCTGGTTGTTGCCTGGGAGCTCAGGTAGAGTTGTAGAATGCACCACCCCTGCATGGATCCTCACGTATCTTTGGCTTCCTATTGCATGATAGTTGGGTCTAATGTATGTTTTAAGAGAAAGAACATGAGAACAGCCTGGGCCCAGAAGGTGGAACCATATTTTCTTCATATTCAGTGAGTGGGTGAAAGGAGTCACACAATTTGCCCATATTCAAGGGGATAGGTTTCTTCACTGTAAGAGTGTCAAATAATTCATAATATTTTAAATCACCATGCAATTTTTTAGTTTTTTTTTTTAGTCAAGGGAAAAAGAAGATTAAGATGGCTTTGACAGTTGTGGATGGAGCAGGGAGTAATCTCGTGATGTCTATTGTGGGGACCAGAGTGAAAGACCCTGGTCGTTAAGAAGATAAAGAGGGTTAGGTCGGTTCAAGGAAAGGAAGAAGGTGGAATCTTTAAGATGACTTATTTATTTTGCATTTTCTTTTCCTCCATTACTTGACCACTACATTATAGGTTTGGAGCAAATATAATGTTATGTGAAAAGTTAAGTTTGCAATGGGCTGTGTACAACATCCAGTGGCTTGGTAAATCCTCATCCTTGCAATCACTAACTCATACTGAATACTGTAATATTTCAATCTGTTTCCCATCTGTAAACAATATCTAACTATATTTGCATTTTATGATAGCCCCTACACTTTCTAATTTCATATTTTAAATGAAAATCTCAGTAAATAAATTCTGACAGGTAAATATATTTCTCCATAAAGTTTCAAAGTATAGCACTTGGCCTAGTAGTGGATCTTCTGATTCCTAGGCTAGGTTATTGCCTATACATTGCCTTTATGCAGATTTTTTAAAAATTCATATAGCCTCTTTTAGTTTGCTAATTCACCAGTAAAATCTATGGCTTAAAGACATTGTCTCCAATCTAGTTCTTTAGATGATCAATATCAAGACTGAAGTTAAAGCCTTGTACTTGGCCTCTACTGACACTCTCCTGGCCTACACCACTGAAATTCACAAGGAGATGCTGTGCCTTTGGCAAAAGTTCTGCATGCATTTAAATATCAGGCAGCATGTTTTCTACTTCAAGGAAGTGTAATCAGGTTACCATGGAGCTGGAAGCAGAGGGCAGTCAGCATTAAATCACTGAAAGATTTCCAACTGACAGGCCTATAATCCTGGGTGTAGTGTATTGCCATCTTGGATAAATGGCTAAATAAAATTTTATAATGGTTCTCATTTTCAACAGAAAGAGAAATTCATTGCAAATTATAAGCTCTTTCCTCACAGCTTCCACAGCTTATGAAAGAACTGGCAATAAGACATGGCAAAATAACAAGAACAATTGGCAGAGAAGTTTTAATTAAATTAACATACCAATCTTCCAAAGCTTAATTATTTAAATCGCTAACAGCACACTATGGAGGTGACAAAGCAGCAACTAAGACCCTGAATAAAACAGAATTGTTTAACAGCAGTTATTCTGCCTCTTAAAATGCATTCTCAGTGAATATTTAAATAGAGATTCTAATTATTTGAGGCGGTCAATAGGTGACATTTTAGTAATCAATGCCTGGCCCTGTAAACTGACCTTGAGTTTATCCTAATTAAGTCAGTTATTTGACAGCTGCATGGAAGTACATAATGTTTATCTTTTTCTTCCAAAAGCAAAGCATTGGGTTGGCCAAAAAGTTCGTTCATGTATTCCATAAAATTGAATGGAAAACCCAAACAAAACTAGACCAACCAATACTTACTCTTTTTTTTTTTCTTTTCTTCCTTTTTTTTCCCCCTCTTGCTTTGGGCTATGTTACAGTGGAGAAATCTTACAATCATAGGTAAGTGCAAGGGTCCCTTGTGTTTATTGTTGTTGTTCAGTCACTCAGTCATGTCTGACTCTTTTTGTCCCCATGGACTGCAGCATGCCAGGCTTCCCTGTCCTTTACTCTCTCTTGGAGTTGCACAAACTCATGCCATTGAATTGATGATGCTTTCCAACCATCTCATCCTCTTCTCCCCGCTTTTCCTCCTGCCTCAATCTTTCCCAGCATCAGGGTATTTTCTAATGAGTCAGTTCTTTGTATCAGCTGGGCAAAGGATGGAAGCTTCAGCTTCAGCATCTGTTCTTCCAATGAATATTTAAAGCTCATTTCCTTGAGGATTGACTGGATTGATCTCCTTGCTTTCCAAGGGACTCTCAAGAGTCTTCTCCAACTCCACAGTTAAAAAATCAATTCTTTGGCATTCAGCCTTCTTTATGGTCCAACTCTCACATCCATACATGACTACTAAAAGAATCACAGCTTTGACTATATGGACCATTGTCAGCAAAGTGATGTGTCTGCTTTTTAATATGCTGTCTAGGTTTGTCATAGCTTTTCTTCCAATGAAAAAGCATCTTTCAATATCATGGCCGCAGTTACCATCTGCAGTGATATTGGAACCCAAGAACATAAAGTTTGTCATTATTTCCATTGCTTCCCCATCTATTTGCCATGAAGTGATGGGACTCGAGGCCATGATCTTAGTTTTTTGAGTGTTGAGTTTTAAGCCAGCTTTTTCACTTTCCTCTTTTACTTTCATCAAGAGGCTCTTCAGTTCCTCTTTGCTTTCTGCCATTAAGGTGGTATCATCTGCATGTGTGAGGTTATTGATATTTCTCCTGGCTTTCTTGATGTCAGCTTGAACTTCATCCAGCCCAGCATTTCACATGATGTACTCTGCATATAAGTTAAATAAGCACAGTAACCATATACAGCTTTGATGTACTCCTTTTCCAATTTTGAACCAGTCATTTGTTCCATATCTTGTTTTAACTGTTGCTTCTTGACCTGTATACAGGTTTTCAGAAGGCAAGTAAGGTAGTCTGGTATTCCCATCTGTTTCAGAATTTTCTACAGTTGATCCAGTGATAAACACAGTCAAATGTAGATCCACACAGTTAAATGTTTTAGTATATCAATGAAGCAGTAGATGTTTTTCTGGAATCCTCTTGCTTTACTATGATCCAACAGATATTGGTAATTTGATCTCTGGTGTATGGGATGTTATTAAAAATAATTTCTGCTTTTCCTATCTTTACTTTTATATATTTCCTTACAGGGAAAAACAGGTTAAATAGAAAAGGTAAAGTAATGACTTTCAGGTTTATCCCATAATAATTCTATGTTATTATTATACAACAAAATAAGTCATGTTCAAAATGATAGCTAATCAATAAATTAGAAAATAAACAGAAATGAACACCAACTACATACCAACCAGCCAGATCTGTTATCAGCAGAAGAGTAGTCCATGCTATTGTTTTCTTCATGACAAACATACTTCCTTTTCCTACCATCATTTTCAGTATTACTGCCTAATGCTGGGCCTGTTTTTAATGCAATCTTTGCTCAGACATGTCACAAAAATGGAGGAGTAGGCAAATGGACTAACTTTCCTGCAAAAGTTGGTAATACTTTATTTCTATTTTTCTATTTTGATGGGCTTGGATCTTTAGATTTCTGATAGAAGAACAAATAAAATTAAGACAGATGAAAACTCATGACTTATATAAGAATACAATAAGAAAAAGTAATTCTTCAGAAAAAAGGCTGAAAACAGTGATAAATGAGAATGTGAATAACAAGACAACGATAATTTTATTATGAACAAAAGCAAAGACAATTTTCTTTGTTTTTAAATTCCATGCCAAAATTTAAGATATTATTTGCAATTATACTTTTCAAGAGTAAAATGGTAGCATACATTACTTAAAACAGACAAACCAAAATCTGTACAAATGGCAAATAAGCACAGTAGGGTGTGGATGTTGCACATACACATCAAAATTCTAATAACAATTTTCTCTAGGTTTTTGAGTTAAGTAAGACACTGATTTCCTTGATTTTCCAATACTTTTCCAACAAGTTTATAAAAATTTGGAATTCTAAATACTACCTTTATTTAAATATACATTTCTTAATTTTAGTAGGATATTTACACACCGCTATTTTACCAAAGTATTTGTTTCTTCTTATCTTCAATCTACTCACATCATGGTAAAAGAATATACTCATCTCTGTGGGAAACTATTACTCATTTTTAGCTCACTCAGTTTGGATGGGCTTTCAAATGCCCACCCACACCAGCATTCTTGCCTAGAGAATTCCATACACAGAAGAGTCTGGTGGCTACAGTCCATGGGGTTGCAAAGAGTCCAACACAACTGAGAAACTAACACTTTCACCACATCCTCAATTTCACAAGGGGGGCAATTGTTTTTTCTAAAAGAATAAAATCTTCCTATTCTTTTAACAACAGTTCATTCTGTTATCATTAGTGTAAGAGAAAAAGACTCAGGACATCTACTGACTTTCCCTACTAGACAAGAGGCTAAAGGGACATTACACTTGACATTGCTGTAGCTACCTTAGAACTAAGGGGGAAACCTGCTCAGAATATGATTGACACAAGGAAAAGAATATAAACTAGCTAAGAGATGGAAAACTGCCCAGGAATGGAGTGGCCTCACTGTTAATGAGATACTTGAACATATCCTTGAGTAAAACCAGGTAGAACTCCAAGTAGATACCTGAGAGAGGATGATTCCAGGCAGAGGAAGCAGAAAAACACTAGTGTAGGTGGGAATGGGCTTAATGCCAAATTTGGCCTAATGTCTAAATAATAAAGGTTGTGTGTGTGTGCTCAGTCGTGTCCAACCTGCGACCCTATGGACTATAGCCCAGCAGACTCCTCTCTCCATGGGATTCTCCAGGCAAGAATTCTGGAGAGGGTTGCCATTTCCTTCTCCAAATAAAGGTTACTGTATATCTAAAATAGTGGAAAGATGATAAAATCAAAATCACGAGCAGGTACAGGTAATATCAATGCTTGTAGGCCATCAGAAGATTTTTATTTTAGTCAAAAATGGGTCATGACTAGAAAATTTTGAGTAGCAGAATGACATGATCCCATTTACATCTTTACCTTGATAGTCACAATCCTAAATGGAGAAGCATTCTGAGGTGGCTTGGGGGGAGTTGCAAGGCAAACATGGATGCAGGAAGCCAGTTTGTAGGTTGGTGCAACTTTCCCATTGAGAGAAAGCGTGCTGTTACTGAAATAAATAAAATATTCAGAATAAGAGTTGGATTGTGAAGATTCTAGAAATGTGATGGCAATTATGAGGTCTTGTTTTATTTCCCCTGCTATTGCATTCAAACATTAGCTGCATTAATGTGCAAACACAGAGGTACTGTTTAGGAACTAATGAACACTTGATGTACTATAACCTGTGGGAGGTGCAAGATATTTAATAATAAAAAATTCCCTTCACTGTACTCTGATTACACTTGCAACATTTTGATTAAATTGCTTATATTAAATATGAGCTAGAAAATTGCTGATATAATATGAAACTTGAAAGTATGATCTAAAATGCATTTAACCTGCAGAAAATTAATGAAGCAATGACAATAAGATGGAATAATTTGGTATTTACATAGTTGCAAGTGGGCAGCTTCCAGACACTAAATTAGGAGGATTAGAACACTAAATGCTATTTTTAAAACAGATTCTCTAACATGGGAAATCTAAACAGTGTAAAGAATTCAGATCAAATTATTTTTTAGAAACCACATAGCTACATGTTTATTGATACAGTGTCCCTCTAAAATTAACTTGTCAAATGCATGCTTATATATTTTTTGTTAGCTTGTAAACTTTATCAATTGTATCTCTGGAATGAAATCAAAACATATTTGTGTAGGTGTAATACTTAAAGAAAAATTCTAAGAATATGTTTAGGAGATGCAGTGAAGTTAATATCCCTCTAGTAGACTAGGGGAATATTTGTTTTTAGGATTAAAAGAAAGATATCCTCCTCTAATCCAATTAAATCTCAGAAGAAGATGACTAGGGAATTTGTGCATTTCTGAACAAGGAGATTGCTCTTCTATACCTCCTTTCCCTTAAGAACAGCACCAGCTACAATGCATGTACATCTGTTTTGTATAAAGTCAATCATACCTCATACATCTCAGAACAGCAATCATTCTCATATCTATTCAGTTAACACTGATTACAGATCACAAAGATTCTCATGGCTAGGACCGTATTGTTGATATAGGACTAAGCATTCTCGCTCTCAACTTTATGGAGGAATAAACTATATCAGTACTTATTAGTTTTAGTTTATACATGTGTGTGTATATATACACACATAGATACATACATACATACATACTGGGGCTTCCTTGGTGGTTCAGAAGCTAAAGAATCTATTACCAGGGAAGTCCCAACATATATATAGGTGACTCAGATGGCAAAGATTTTGCCTGCAATACAGGAAACCCAGGTTCGATCCCTGGGTTGGGAAGATTCCCTGGAGAAGGGCATGGTTACCTATTTCAATATTCTTGCCTGGAGAATTCCATGGACTGAGGAGCCTGACAGGCTACAGTCCTTGAGGTCACAAAGAGTCAGACACAACTGTGACTAACAAACACACATACACACATATATATGAAATATGTATAGATTTTGTTTCATATATATTTTATTTATACAGAGAGTGAGATGTAACTCACATAGCATAAAATTTACCTTTATAAAGTATAAAATTTAGTGATTTTTAGTACATTCACAAAGTTCTGCAACCATCATCACTGTCTAATTCTCCATTTTCAATACCCCAGAAGGAAACAATGCATCCACTAGCAATTTTTCTACATACCCCTCATCTACTAGGCAACTGATAATTTACTATCCCTATAGATTAACTTATTCGGGACATTTTATATAAATGGAGTCCTACAAGGTCTGGTTTTTTGTGTCCAGTTTCTTTCACTTAACATGATGCTTTCAAGATTCATTCTTGCTGTAGCATCTGTCGATACTTCCTACATTTTTATGACTGAATAATATTATTATATTTTACTTATATATTCATTGGCAGATATTTGGATGTTTCCACCTTTTGGCTATTATGGAAAATACTGCAGTAAAAATCTATATACAAATTTTCATGTGAACATATGTGTTCAGTTTGGTTTTGGGGGGACAAGGGTGAACTTTCTGGGAATTGCTGGACCATTAAGGTACTTTATCATAAACATTTTGAGGAATTTTCAAACTGATTTTTTAAATAACTGTGACGTTTTATATTCTCACAAGCAACAAATGAGGATTTCAGTGTTTCCACATCCTTGCCAAAACGTTTTGCCAAATCTCATTGCGGTTTATATTTGCATTTCCCTAATATTGAGCATCTTTTATGTACTTTTTGGCCATTTGTATATCTTCTTTGGAGACTGTTTAATCCAAGGGCTTTGTCCATTTTTTAATGACTATGTCAAGTGTTTAGCTAAACTCCTCCATGTTATTACTGCCTTGGTGTCCATTTTGTCTGGCCAAGAAACATGCAGTGACCTTAAACTGACATTAGCCCCATCATGGAAGCACATGCCCAAAAGAGCAGTCTGCATTCCTTCTGTGATTTCCTAACAGCTCTTATGATCAGCAGTCTCTGCTGCCTTCTACTACCTTTCTTTTATGCTCCCTTAGATAAGACTTCCATATAACTTACCAAAACCTTGCTCTTTTGGCTCAAATTGACCAATCCAGCCTTAGCCAAGGAACCCCAAAGCACTCTTTCCATCAACCCCAATAAATACACATGCCTCTGATCCTGCCTCTCTCTTTCGGTACTCTGTCTTTATCTCCCCCTCAGACCCCTCAAGATATGTCAGATACTTCTTCCAGGACTTGTGAGTAATACAATTCTCTATCTCAGTTTCTCCGTGGTCTTTTGCTGAATCTTGGTTCATCCTCTGGTACCCTCTGCTCCACCTAATAAGGGCTAATTTAACATGTCAAATTCATCATAGATTGTGTCTTATAGCCTCCGTCTGTCTTCATATCTAAAACAGTTTATTATAGACAGTATATAGAGGGACCATATTTTCTAATCCATTACTTAAACTTCTTCCTTTTAATTGAAAATTTTATTACATTTATTTTTTTTTAACTGGGGGTATAGCTGCTTTACAGTGTTGTACAGCAAACTGATTACCTATCTGCCATACATCACCTCCCTCTTGGACCTCCCTGCACCCCCACCCCATCTATCCAGGTCACCCCAGAGCACCGAGTGGAGCTCCCTGCACTATAGAGCAGGTTCCCACTAGCTGTCTTACACAAGATGGTGCACATGCATCAATCTGAGTCTCCCATTCATCCTATCACCACTCCTTCCAACCCCACCCTTATGCCCACACGTCCCTTTCCTACACCAGCGTCTCTATACTTTCCTTGAAATAGGTTCATCTGTACCATTCTTTCACATATATGCATTTAATATACAAAATTTGATTTTCTCTTTCTGATTTACTTCACTCTGTATAACAAACTCTAGGACCAGTCACATTTTTACAAATGACCCAATTGCATTCCTTTTTATAGCTGAGTGATTTTCCATTGTATACATGTACCATAGCTTCTTTATCCATTCATCTGTTGATGAACTTTTAGGTTGCTTTCATATTCTGGCTATGGCAAATAGTCTGCAATGAACCCTGAGGTACATGCATCTTTTTGCATTTTGCTTTTCTCAGGGCATATGCATAGTAGTGGGATTACTGGGTCATATGGCAGTTCTATTTTTACATGTTTAAGGAACCTCCATACAGTTCTCCATAGTGCCTGTATCAATTTGCACCCACCAACAGTGCAAGAGAGTTCTCATTTCTCCACACTCTTCTCTAGCATTTATTGTTTGCTGATTTTTTTTATTATGATGGTCATTCTGACTGGTGTGAGGTGATACCCCATCTCATTGTAGTTTTGCTCTGCATTTCTCTAATAATGAGTGATGTTGAACATCTTTTAATATGTCTCTTGGCCATCTTTAGGTCTTTTTTTGAGAAATGTATATTTACTCTTCCACCCATTTTATGATTGTTTGTTGTTTTGATATTGAGTTCCATGAGCTATTTATATATTTTGGAGATTAATCTCTTGTTAGTTGATCTGTTTGCAAATATTTTCTCCCATTCTGAGTGTTGTCTTTGTGTCTCACTTATGGTGAGACAAGATAAAAATTGTCTCATTTTTGCTGTGTAAAATCCTTTAATTATGTCCCATTTGTTTATTTTTGTTTTTATTTTCATTAATCTAGGAGATGGGTCAAAAAGATCTTTCTGTGGTTTTTGTCAGAGTGTGCTTCCTATGTTTTCCTCTAAGTTTTATAGTGTTTGGTCTTACATTTAGGTCTTTAATCCATTTTGAGTTTATTTTTCTGTATGGTATTGGGAAGTATTCTAATTTCATTCTTTTACATGTAGTTTTTAAATTAAGTACTGTTAAAAAATGACTTCTGTCTTAACTATTTGATTACTGTATAGGCTGTAATTTTTTTCTTCTTCAATGTCTTCATCACTGTCTTTTTTTGAAGTTAAATTTTGTTATGTAAAATGTTGATCCCTGTATTTTCCTTTTATGTAGGTACATATATATATATATATATATATATATATATATATATATATGTTTGCATATATGTCTGTGTATGTGTGTGTATGTAGTATTTACCTGGAGAAATGCAATTAGCATTAAAATTGAAAACATAGCTTGAATTCTACCATCTAAATTGTAATAGTCTGCAAACGTTTTATTCATATACATCTCCATTTCATCTTCTGTATATTGTTATTCTTATAGATTGCATGCTATATATGTGTGAATAGTAATATAAATTTGTAATTATCTTGTATATATTTCTCTTTCAGTTATATATCAAATAAAGAGGAGCTATAAACTAAATGTAAAATAACTCTGATATTTATATTTGTTATTTTCCAGTCTCTCAGTCATGTCTGACTCTTTGAGACCCCATGGACTGCAGCATGCAAGGCTCCTCTATCCTCCACTATATCCTAGAGTTTTCTCAGATTCCAGTCCATTGAGTCAGCGATGCTTTCTAACCATCTCATCATCTGCTGCCCCCTTCTCCTTTTGCCTTCAATCCTTCCCAGCATCAGGGTCTTTTCCAATGAGTTGGCTCTTCACATCAGGTGGCCAAAATATTGGTACTTCAGCATCAGTCCTGCCAATGAATATTCAGGGTTGATTTCCTTCAGGATTGACTTGATTTCCTTTTAGTCCAAGGGACTCTCAAGAGTCTTCTCTAGCATCACAATTCAAAAGCATCAATTCTTTGGCACTCATTCTTCTTTCTAATCCAACTATCACATGAGTACATGACTACTGAAAAAGCCATAGCTTTAACTATTCGGACTTTTGTCAGCAAAGTGTCTGTTTTTTAATATGCTGCCTAGGTTTGTCATAACTTTCCTTCCAAGGAGCAGACGTCTTTTAATTTCATGACTGCAGTCAACATCCCCAATGATTTTGGAGCCCAAGAAAATCTGTCATTTCTTCCACTTCTTCCCACTCTATTTGTCATGATGTGATAGGACTGGATGCCATCATCTTAGTTTTTTGAATGCTGAGTTTCAAGTTGGCTTTTTTCATTCTCCTCTTTTACCTTCATCAAGAGGTTCTTTCATTACTCTTCTTTTACTGCCATTAAAGTCATATCATCTGCATATCTGAGGTTGTAGATATTTCTCCTGGCAATCTTGAGTCCAGCTTGTAATTCATCCAGCTCAGCATTCTGCATGATGTACTCTGCATGTAAGTTAAATAAGCAGGGTGACAATATACAGCCTTGTCGTACTCCTTTCCCAGTTTTGAACTAGTCAGTTTTTTCCATGTTTTGTTCTAACTGTTGCTTCTTGAACTGCATACAGGTTTCTCAGGAGGCAGGTAAGGTGGTCTGGTATTCTCTTCTCTTTAAGAATTTTGCAATTTGTTGGAATCCACACAGTAAAAGGTTTTAGCATAGTCCTTGAAGCAGAAGTAAATATTTTTCCGGAATTCCCTTGCTTTCCTCATGATACAACAAATGTTGAGAATTTGATCTCTGATTCCTCTGCCTCTTCAAAATCCTGCTTGTGCATATGGAAGTTTTCAGTTCACGTACTACTGAAGCACAGCTTGAAAGATTTTGACCATAACCTGCTACCATGTGAAATGAGCACAACAGTATCATATTTTGAACATTCTTTGGCATTGCCCTTTGGGATTGATATGAAAACTGACCTTTTCCAGTCCTGTGGCCGCTGCTAAATTTTCCAAATTTGCTGATTTATAGTGTATATAAAAGGGTAATGGATTTCTAATGTATTAATTTTATATCCTGCAAAATTCCCAAATTCAGCTATGAAATCTGCTAGACTTTAGTGGTATCCTTAGGGTTTTTTTCTGTATAGTATTATGTCAGCTGCAAAATATGACAGTTTTACTTACTTTTCTTCCAGTTTGGTTTCCCTTTATTTATTCTCATCTGATTGCTATGGCTACGACTTTCCAATATTATGTTGAATAAAAGTGGTGAGACAGGACATCCTTGTCTTGTTCCTGATTTCAGATGAAATACTTCCAGTTTTTCACCTTTGAATATTACGCAAGCTGTGGTCTTGAATATATGGTCTTTATTATGTTGAAATATGTCCCTCTATTCCCACTTTCTGGTGAATTTTTACCATAAATGGATGTTGAATTTTATGAAAAAGCCTTTTCTTCATCTATTGAGATGATCATATGGCTTTTAATATTCAGGTTTTCAATGTGGTGTATCAAAGGTATTGATTTGCAAATACTGGAAATACTGTTTATTGATGCAGCTAAATTAATTTTTATTTTGTTGATTGTGTTTTGTTGCTGTAAAAGAAATCATTACATAATTCAAGAACAAAAAGATTCAGCTGTATATTTTCTAAGGATTAGAAAATAGTTTAATTCCTATAACTTGGTCTTAGATTCATTTAGGGTTTTATTTTGTATATCATGCAAGGTAAAGATTCAACATCAATATTTGTGTGTATATTTATACATAGGTATTATGCTTAGTTACTTAGTCTTGTGCAACTTTGCAACCCCATGGACTGTAGCCAGCCAGGCTTCTCTGTCCACAGGGATCCTCCAAGCAAGAATACTGGAGTGGGTTGCCATGCCCTCCTCCAGGGAATCTTCCCAACCCAGGGATTGAACCCAGGTCTCCCACATTGTAGGTGGATTCTTTACTATCTGGGTCATCAGGGAAGCCCAAGATTACTGGAGTGGGTAGCCAATCCCTTCTTCAGGGGATCTTCCTGACCCAGGATTTGAACTGGGGTCTCCTGCACTGCAGGGAGATTCTTTACCAGTTGAGCTACCAGGGAAGCCCTATATATTTACATTTAATTTTTACAAAATGTATATGTATGTATGCATATGGAAAAGGCAATGGCAACCCACCCTGGTACTCCTGCCTGGAAAATCCCATGGACAGAGGAGCCTGGTAGGCTGCAGTCCATGGGGTTGCTAAGAGTCAGACACGACTGAGTGACTTCACTTTCACTTTCACTTTTCAATTTCATGCATCGGAGAAGGAAATGGCAACCCCCTCCAGTGTTCTTGCCTGGAGAATCCCAGGGACGGGGGAGCCTGGTGGGCTGCCATCTATGCGGTCGCACAGAGTCGGACATGACTGAACCAACTTAGCAGCAGCAGCAGCATGTATGCATATGGAATATAATTTTATTCCATTGTACTGTTGATCTATGAAGTCTTGATTTCTGTGACTGAAGTTTGAAAAATCAGAAAATGAGACTTCTAAATATTTTGTTTGATTTTTAAATTTGTCTTTAAGTTTATTCTAACTATTATTCTGTGTTCTGCAATTCAATATTTTTGTATCAGAGGAGAAAATTCTATGTAAAAGTCAACTGGAGTACTTTTATTAGAGTTTGTGTTAACTCTGTAGATTAAGGGTTTTGCCATCTTAACAATGCTGTCTTACAAGCCATGAACATAATATGCTCTTGCATTCTCTGTAGTCTTTAATGTCTTTAACAATGTTTTGTTGTTTTCCACATGAAAGGCATATGCTACTTTTATTCAATTTATTTCTAAGTGTTTTTGATGCTATTATAGGTGAAAATGTTAGTTTTATTTTCTTATAGTTTTTTGCCAGTTATATAAATGCAATTTATTTTTGTTTATTAATCTTATTATATTCTGAAGCTTTGATAAATTCACTTATTAGTTCCATTTTTTTTAGGATCCCTAGGATTTCCTGTATACAATATCTTGTTATCTGTGAATAGTTTTTTTCTTTTTTTTTAAATTTAGTTGGCTTTTATTCCTATTCTTTTTTTTTTAATTGCCTGAGTAGAACCTGTACTATAAGATTTAATAGGATATATGCACTGAGAGCAGACTTTGTTGTCTTGTTCTTAAACACAGAGGAAACAAATCCAATCTTGTTATTATTAAGTGTGATTTTAGCAAGGTGTTTTTCCTTTTTTTTTTTACCCCCAGCAATGTGTTTTCTTTATACCTTATTTTGTTCCTGTCTTTTTTTTTTTTTCCTGGTTGGAATCTACCAAATAATTTTTAATTGAAGTAGTGAAAAAAGACATTCTTGTCTCATTCCTGATTTTAGGAAGAAAGAGTTTGATTTCTTATTTTTAAGTATTATGTTTGCTGTAAGTTTGTCAAATTTTTTTCTTTGTTTATTAAGACCATTGTTATATTATACAAGTCTTATATAGTTAATGAAATGATCACACTAACATTAAAAATATCTTTATTTGTTCCTAGTTACAATTTCTTTGCTAAAGTACATATTTTTTCCTGATATTAGGCATTCTTGGTTTGATTAGGTTTTCATTTCCTGTTTTTTTCATTCTATTTGTGTCTGAGTCTAAAATATGTCTCATGAAAGCAAAACATTGTTGTTAGGTTTTGTATTTTTACCCATCCTACAGGTGTTTTGTGTTTGATTATAAGTTTAATTTATTAAAAATTAATATAATTACTAATGAGGTAACATTTACATTCTCTACTTAATTATTTACTTTCTACATGTCTTAGGTCCTACTTGTCCCTCTGTCCTTCAATTACTGCTTTCCTTTTTATCAAATAAGTATATTTTAGTTTATCATTTTCATTTATTATTTAATTCATTGTGTTTTTTGAGATATTTTCTCCATGGTTGTTCTAGTTCTGAAGAGTTTACATATTAAAATATTACAATCTTCAACTATTACTAACATTTTCCATATTTTACAAAAATATCTCTTTATATTCATTACTTCTCTGTTATTGTGTGTCTATCATCATACAAATTACATCTTTATACACTGCAGTGCAGTCAACAAAGTTTTATGAATATTGCTTTTTGTAGTTGTCTTTCAGATCATATGGAAAAAAAGTTACTCTATATATATGCTGAATATATATCTTTTATATAGTATATATATGAATTATATATATACAGATATATCCAACATGTGTATGTATGTGTATATATATATATATATATCTCCAATGGATGGTTTTATATTCAACATATATATACACACTATATATATATAATTGTATATATATATATATAATTCAGCATATATATATATGTTGAATTGTTGTGCCTAGTTGCTCAGTTGACTCTGGATTGTAGCCTACCAGGCTCTTCTGTCCATAAGGATTCTGCAGGCAAGAATATGGAAGTGGGTTGCCATGCTGTCCTCCAGAGGGTCTTACCAACCCAGTTATTGACTCAGGTTTCCCGCACAGCAAGAGGATTCTTTTACTGTCTGAGCCATTAGGGAAACCCAAGAATACTGGAGTGAGTAACCTATTTCTTCTCCAGGAAAGCTTCCCGACCCAGGAATCCAACAAGGGTTAGGTGGATTCTTTACCACCTGAGCTACCAATAGTTACCAGTAAAAGGTAACTTCCCTGGTAGATCACTGTATAGAATCTACCTGCAATTCAGGAGGTTGGGTTCCATTCCTAGGTTGAGAAGATGTCCTATAGAAGGAAATGACACCCTACTCCAGTATTCTTACCTGGAGAATTCCATGGATAAAGGAGCCTGGCAGACTACAGTCCATAGGGTCGCAAAGAGTAGACAGAATTGAGTGACTAACACTTTCACTCTATGTCTTCAAGTGGATTCTGTTATCTGGTGTCATTTATTTCAGTCTGAAGGATTGTTATTATTATTATTATTTGTAGAGCAAGAGTGCTAGCAATACAATTCTCAGTTTGTTTGTTTGTTTGTTTTTTAAATCTGAGAATCTCTAAGTCTTCCCTCTAACTGATTAATACTTATTCTGGATACAACATTACTGAATTACAAACTTTCTTTTCATTACTTTGACTATGTCATCCCACTGCCTGTTGCCTTACATTGTCTGATATTTTTCATCAAACTTGTGAACTTTTGGACCATTATATCTTCAAATATTCTTTCTACGCCATTTTCTCTCTCGTTCTGTTAATCACACTAAGTTTATGTTGGTGCATGCCATATTTCACCACAGCTCTCAGAGGATCTTACTGTTTCTTAATTCTTTTATTTTTCCATTTTACAGACTAAAATAATAGAGACTGAGTGAAATAATCTGTTATTGATTAATTGAGATAATTGAGATTATCTCAGTTTACCTATGCCAAGTGAAAGTTATTCTGGAGGACTTCTAATGAATTTTACATGCTAATTAATGGGCTTTTCAATTGCTGAATTTTTTTTATTTTATTTTATTTTTTTACTTTACAATACTGTTTTGGTTTTGCCATACATTGACATGAATCCACCACAGGTGTACCTGAGTTCTTTCTCTCTGGTTCTTTTTTATGATTTCCACTTTTAAATAGTTTATATTTAATAAACATTATTTGCTTTAGTATTTTAGATATCTTTTAAGTTCTTTGAACATATTTAATTGATTTACTAACTTGTTCTAGTAAGTTCAATGCCAATGGATGGTTTTTATTGACAGTTTACTTTCCTTTTATGGGTCACACTTTGTTTCTTATTATATTTTATGTTTGAAAAATACACTTGTTAAATAACATGGCAATTCTAGAAATCAGATGCTTCCTTCTGTAGCATTTGTTGTTCTTGCTATTTGTTTAGTGAGTTTTCTAAATTAATTATGTAAAGAATATATTCTTGTCATGATTGCATTGCCACATACATCTGCTTGGTTACCTTATTGGGCAGCTAATGATTTTATAGAGATTCCCTTAAGTGATGTGATTAACAAGTCTTTTATTTTTTGCCAAGGATTTTTGCATGTGAACTGTGGCTTGTCTACAACCCTCATCAAGCACTCAGAACTTCACTAGTAATATGTCAAGTCAATTCAAAGTCCTGTATGGGCATCTCATTTTCCCAGCTTTTCCATTTGTCTATTTGTTAGTCTATCATTTGTCCCAGTTGTTACAAACTGTTTCAGACATCTGTAATGTTAAACAACTACCGCTGATTGTTTTCAACAAATGCCCACCAAGAAAATCTAACAATTGGTGAACTCTGATTTAAGTCAAATAAGTACCAAGCTTTTAAGTACATCTTATAGGGAATTACCAGACAGGACAAATATGGACAATTGAGAATGAGGCTTTGAAAGAGTTCTCTTCCATTTGAAGCTTGAATGCTGTTATGCTACTGCTTTTCACTGTACTTTTAGGTGGTTTTTTTTTTTTTTTTTTAATCTAGAACACAGGGAGACAGTGATAGTAGGGGCAAGTTAAAATGTTACAATGTTCAATGCTCTAGTGCATTCATCCCTAGGTTTCTTTACCGGGGGATCCTCAGCCAAGATCTTCCTTAGGCACCTCCTTTTCTGGGGGCGGGGGTTGGAGTGGGGCAGGACATACTTTGAAGACATGTTTCCTGAGTCTGACTCAATACTCAGTACTTTTCTGCTGGTAGCCCTCTCTTTACTTCATACCATCTTATCTCCCCAAACCCCCATACATCTGCAGGAAATTTTTGTTCAAGGATCCCTCCATAGTGGGAAAGTTCCTTCATGTCTCTACTGAGCCATCTGACCCTTGACTGGCAAACCATTTATTGGGGGAAAACAAAATAGGGGTGTTGTACTTTCCCCTGTTTAGATTCTTGCTTTTAGCATGGCAGTAAGTGATGAAAGCCTTAACTCTCATTTTGGCTTTTGGTTTTTAATCAATTAGTCCAATATTTGGCAGCTTAGTTTTATCTCCATGTCAACTGTGTACCAAACAATACAATTCAGTGTATGCAGAGGTCTATAAATATCTCTAAATGGTATTCACATTAAATTAAGCATGAGTTAGTGCTGGTGTCTCTGACTGTAATCCATTATTACATGAATCATTTTTGCATCCTTCTCTATCTGTAAGTCCCAGTTTGAAAAGTGAAAAAACTTACTTCTACCATCCTTCACCCAGGTACTTAATTCTTGAATGCTGGTATACATGTATTTTAGTATCAGAGTTATTAACCCATACCCGGTGAGAAATGACTATCAACTATATGCAGTTCTTATGTGCAGTTTTCTTTCATCAGTCAGTTCAGTTGCTCAGTTGTGTCTGACTTTGTGACCGCATGGACTGAAGCATGCAAGGCTTCCCTGTCCATCACCAACTCCCAGAGCTTACTCAAACTCATATCCATAGAGTTGCTTATGCCATCCAATCATCTCATCTTCTGTTGTCCCTGTCTCCTCCCACCTTCAATCTTTCATAGCATCAAGGTCTTTTCAAATGAGTCAGTTTCTTGCATCAGGTGGCAAAGTATTGGAGTTTCAGCATCAGCACCGATCCTTCCAATGAATATTCAAGACTGATTTCCTTTAGGATGGACTGGTTGGATCTCCTTGAAGTCCAAAGTTCTCTCAAGAGTCTTCTCCAAAACCACAGTTCAAAAGCATCGATTCTTTGGTGCTCAGCTTTCTTTATAGTCCAACTCTCAAATCCATACATGACTACTGGAAAAACCATAGCCTTGACTAGATGGACCTTTGTTGGCAAAGGAATGTCTCTGCTTTTTAATATGCTTTCTAGGTTGGTCATAACTTTTCTTCCAAGTAGCAACATGTCTTTTAATTTCATGGCTGCAGTCACCATATGCAGTGATTTTTAATCCCAAGAAAATAGTCTGTCACTCTTTCCATTGTTTCCCCATCTATTTGCCATGAAGTGATGGGACTGATGCCATGATCTTAGTTTTCTGAATGTTGAGTTTTAAGTCAACTTTTTCACTCTCCTCTTTTACTTTCATCAAGAGGCTCTTTAGTTCTTCACTTTCTATCATAAGGGTCGTGCCATCTGCATATCTTAAGTTATTGATATTTCCCCCGGCAATCTTGATTCCAGTTTGTGCTTCATCCTGCCTGGCATTTAGCATGATGTACTCTGTATATAAGTTAAATAAGCAAGGTGAGAATATGCATTCTTGATGTACTCCTTTCCCGATATGGAACCAGTCTTTTGTTCCATGTCCAGTTATAACTGTTGCTTCTTGACCTGCATACAGATTTCTCAAGAGGCAAGTCAGGTGGATTGGTATTCCCATCTCTTGATGAATTTTCCACAATTTGTTGTGCTCCACACAATCAAAGGCTTTGACATAGTCAATAAAGCAGAAGTAGATGTTTTTCTGGGACTCTCTTGCTTTTTTGATGATCTAACAGATGTTGGCAATTTACTCTCTGGTTCCACTGCCTCTTCTAAATACAGCTTGAATGTTTGGAAGTTCACGGTTTACATAATGTTGAAGCCTGACTTGGAGACTTTTCTTTACCTTTAGTCTTATAGATTACACTCATATCCAAAGTTACCTGGATTGCCAATCTCTTGTACACTTTCCAGTGAAACTGTTTAATGTGTAATACCATTATTTTTTTACATTCTGCATTCTATCCTGGAATCCCCTGATCTTCTAAAGAACTTTCAACATTTTCTCATACCATAAAGTTCAATGTTTTTGCTCTGAAATTCTGAGTATTGACAATTTGTTCATGTAACCACCATTACTATTTCATACGCAGTCTCACCATAGTAAAATTCTGTGTTTCACATATTCAACCTATCCCCACCTACTCATGGATCCTTTAAATCCACTGATCTGTTTGCCATCTTTATAATTTTACTTTTTCCAGAATATCATGTAATTGGGATAATAAATAGTCCTCACTACTCCACATGCTTACCAGTAACTGATACTGCTATTAATAGTTTTTGGATTTTGGCAATTGTTATAGGGACGTACATGGGTTGTATTATTGCTCTGTTTTGCAAATCCCTAATGAGAAATACTTTTGAGCATAATTTTATATGATTATCACTGAAAATCTTTGTTGGGGAGGATCTATAAACATATTTTTACATGTTATAACTGAGTTGTTTTGGTTTCTTACTGATGAATTTTAAGAGTTCTTTGTATATAGATACAAATTCTCTATCAGATGTGTTCTGCAAGCGTTTTCTCTCAATATGTGGCTAATCTTTCAATCCTCTTAACAGTACGTTTGCAAAGTAGTGGGTTTTTTAAACAAAAATTATTTATTCATTTTTGGTTGTGCTAGGTCTCTGTTGTGTTTGTACAGGCTGTTTTTCTAGTTGCAGCAAGCAGGGCTACTCTTCATTTTGGTGTGGTGGCTTTTCTTATTGGGGAACACAGGCTCTAGGTGTATGGGCTGAAGTCACTGTGGGATATGGGCTCAGTAGTTGTGGTTTGTGTGCCCTAGAGCACTGACTCAGTAGTTGTAGCACCTGAACTTAACTGCTTCACGGCACGTGGAATCTTTGTGGACCAGGGATCAAACCTTTGTCCCCTGTACTGGGAGGTGGTTCTTATCCACTGCCCTACCAGGGAAGTTCTGCACAGTAGTAGATTTTAAATTAATAAACTAAAACTTACTCATTTTTCCATGTTTTATAATTTTGGTGTTTCATTTAAAAACTTATTTTAAAGAAACAATGTCTCATAGATATTTCTATTTATTTTTTCTAGAAATTTTATAGCTCTGCATTTTACTTTTGGGTCTATGGTTCATCTTGAGTTTATTTTCTTAAATGACATAAAATCTGTTTCTAGATTTAGTTATTTTTATGCACATCCAATTTTTTTAGCATTACTTGCTGAAAAAAAAAAAAAAAACTATAGTTTTGCCATTCAATTGCCTTTGCTACTTTGCAAAGATTAGTTCCTTGTATTTGTGTCTGTTGCATGGTCCTATATGTCAATTCATTTGTTGGTTACTGTAGTTTTATAATAACTCCTGAAACTGGAAAATGTGAAAACTCTAAATTTGTTCTTGTTGAGTATCATGTTGACACTTCTATACGTTTTGCTTTTTAGTGTCAATTTTGAACTAATTCTGTCTACATATAATAATTACTGGCCTTTCAGATTATCTATTTCTCCTTTTGTATTAGTAATTCCATTTCATTGTCTTTTTTTTGATATAGGTAATCTGCTCTCTAACTCCCTATATCCTCAATCTCACCCTGTCTAGAGGTTACTATTAATTTTACTGAACTTTTTGAAGAGCTAATTTTGGTTTCCTTGATTTATTCTTTTCAGTTTCATTAACTTTTCCCTTAATTTTTATTTCTTTTCTTATACTTGATTTAGACTTAAATTTCTGTTCTTTGCCTAGCTTCCTAAGTTAATCAATTAGGTTTTTAATTTAGCTCTTCCTTATTTTCTAATATATGTACTTAATGGCAAATTTTTCCATCTTTGACCACTTTTGCTACATCCCATAATTTTGATGTTCTATTTTCATTGTAATTTAGTTCACATTTAAAAAAATTTTGAGATTTCTACTTTGAAGTGTCAAGGTTTATTTAGACATGCTTTAAATTCGCTTTTAGTGGAGGTATAGCAGATTATTCTGTCTCTCCTGTATCTCCTTTATTACACTGATATCATTCATTTCACATATTCTTCTGATATAACCCCCAAAATACTGATTGTTGTTCAGGCTTTCAGTCCTGTCCAACTCTTTGCAACCCTATGGACTTCAGCACACCAGGGTTCCCTGTCCTACACCATCTCCCTCAGCTTGCATAAACTCATGTCCATTGTGTTGGTGATGCCATCCAAACATCTTATCTTCTGTCATCTCCTTCTCCTCCTGCCTTCAATCTTTCCCAGCTTCAGAGTCTTTTCTAATGAGTCAGCTCCTCACATCAGATGGTCAAAATATTGGAACTTCAGCTTCAGCATCAGTCCTTCCAATGAATATTCAGTGTTGAATTCCTTTAATATTGACTGGTTTGATATCCTTGCAGTCCAAGGAACTCTCAAGAGTCTTCTCCAAAACCACCGTTCAAAAGCATCAATTCTTTGGTGCTCAGCTGAAGAATACATGGTTATTATATTATACCAATACATGATTGTTATAATTACATTAGAAAGTTATCAAGATAAAAATTCATTTCCTCTTCATTTCCCTTGTACACTATTCCTTTGCAATGTAGATTTGAGTTTGACCCAGTTATTTTTATCCCTTGAGAATTTTTAAAAATATTTCTTCCATCCAAGTCTACTTGCCAATAAATTTCTTCAGTAATTTATTTTCTTATGCTATTGTCTAATAAAGCGTTTCTCCTTCAATAATAAATGATAATTTTACTGTTTATTGAATTCTAGGTTTAAGGCAATGGCACCCCACTCCAGTACTCTTGCCTGGAAAATCCCATGGATGGAGGAGCCTGGTAGGCTGCAGTCCATGGGGTTGCTAAGAGTTGGACACAACTAAGCGACTTCACTTTCACTTTTCACTTTCATGCACTGGAGAAGGAAATGGCAACCCACTCCAGTGTTCTTGCCTGGAGAATCCCAGGGATGGGGGAGCCTGGTGAGCTGCCGTCTATGGGGTCTCACAGAGTCAGACACGACTGAAGGGACTTAGCAGCAGGGTTTTTTTTTTTTTTTCCCCAACTTGTATATTTCATTTCATTTTCTTTCAATAGCTTGTTTTAGGGGAAGTCCCATGTGTTTCTTATCCATGTCACTCTAAATGTATTTATTCTTTCTGATTTCTTTCAGGATCTTTTTACATTAGGTCTCCTACACTTTTAATATGAAAAGAGTAGATGTACTTTATTTTTACTGTTAATTCTGACCCTGTTTTTGTTCTGAAGTTCACTGTCTCACTGCCCTTGCTTTTGTAATATACTCAATTGGCATTAATTCAAGTAATTCTATGTTCTTTTTTCTTCTTATAGCGTACCAGTTATGATATGCTGTACATCTTTGAAATTGTTGACTTTTTTGGACAAGAGTATTCTTTTATTTAATTTTTTTCTATCTGAGTTTCAGTTGGGAAGTTTCTACTGAACTTGCTCATTGATTATTTCTATTTTTTCTTTAATTTTTATTTTTACTTTATTTTACTTTACAATACTGTATTGGTTTTGACATACATTGACATGAATCTGCCACGGGTGTACATGAGCTCACAAACATGAACCCCGCTCCCACCTCCCACCCCACATCATCCCTCCGGATCATCCCCGAGCACAGCCCAAAGCATCCTGCATCCTGCATCGAACATAGACTGGTGATTCATTTCTTACATGATAGTATACATGTTTCAATGCCATTCTCCCAAATCATCCCACCCTCTCCCTCTCCCTTAGAGTCCAAAAGTCTGCTCTACACATCTATGTCTCTTTTTCTGTCTTGCATACAGGGTCATCATTACCATCTTTCTAAATTCCATATATATGTGTTAGTATACTGTATTGGTGTTTTTCTTTCTGGCTTACTTCACTCTGTATAATCAGCTCTAGTTTCATCCATCTCATTAGAACTGATTCAAATGTATTCTTTTTAATAGCTGAGTAATACTCCACTGTGTATATGTACCACAGCTTTCTTATTCATTCATCTGCTGATGAACATCTAGGTTGTTTCCATGTCCTGGCTATTAGAAACAGTGCTGCGATGAACATTGGGGTACATGTGTCTCTTTCAATTCTGGTTTCCTCGGTGTGTATGCCCAGCAGTGGGATTGCTGGGTCATAAGGCAGTTCTATTTGACAGAATTCTGGAAATAAAAGCAAAAATAAACAAATGGGATCTAATTAAAATTAAAAGCTTCTGCACAACAAAGGAAAATATAAGCAAGGTGAAAAGACAGCCTTCTGAATGGGAGAAAATAATAGCAAATGAAGCAACTGACAAACAACTAATCTCAAAAATATACAAGCAACTTATGCAGCTCAATTCCAGAAAAATAAATGACCCAATCAAAAAATGGGCCAAAGAACTAAATAGACATTTCTCCAAAGAAGACATATGGGTGGCTAACAAACATATGAAAAGATGCTCAATGTCACTCATTATTAGAGAAATGCAAATCAAGACCACAATGAGGTACCACTTTTCACACCAGTCAGAATGGCTGTGATCCAAAAGTCTGCAAGCAATAAATGCTGGAGAGAATGTGAAGAAAAGGGAACCCTCTTACACTGTTGGTGGGAATGCAAACTAGTACAGCCACTATGGAGAACAGTGTGGAAATTCCTTAAAAAATTGCAAATAGAACTGATTATTTCTTTTAAACTATGCCCATCCTACCAATGGGGACTTCCCAGGTGGCTCAGATAGTAAGAATCCCCTGGCAATGTGGAGAACCCAGGTTTGATTCCTGGGTCAAGAAGATCCCCTGGAAAAGGGAACAGTTACCCACTCCAGTATTCTTGCCTGGAGAATCCCATGGATAGCGGAGCCTGGCAGGCTACAGTCCATGGGGTTGCAAACAGTTGAACACAACTGAATGACTAACACTTTCACTTTCACTCCATCCGTCCAGAGTACTTCAAAGTCATGGATGTGAAACATAGCTCTTTTATTTCTAACATTTATTTTTGATTCATTTATTAGCATTTTCATGGTTCTATTTATAGTATGCATCTGTTCTTTCATTTGATCTACTTTTTCATTAGAACCTTAGACTCATTGTATGTGTGCTAAGTCACTTCAGCCATGTCTGACTCTTTATGACCTCATGGACTGTACCCCACCAGGTTCCTCTGTCTATGAAATTGTTCAGGCGAGAATACTGGAGTGGGTTGCCGTTTCCTTCTCCAGAGAATCTTCCTGACCCAGGGATCAAACCCCGGTCTCCTGCATTGCAGGCAGACTCTTTACTGTCTGTGAGCCACCAGAGAAGCCTTAAACTCATTAATCACCATCAATTTACCTATCTGATAATTTCAACATCTATATCATGTGTAAGTCTGGTCCTTACACTTGCTTCTCCTAGGAGACTAATTTTGCTGGAACTTTAGAATGTCTTTCAGCTTTTTAACTGAAAAATAAAGCATATATCAAGCAATAGGAACTGAGTTACATAAGCCACTAAATTAAGGATTTATTCCTTAAGTAAGGAATTAATTGCCTGTTAATTCAGGTAGAATTTGGACTCATTCATGTTTTCTGTAACTAAAGGTTCCAAGGCCTTTATTTTGTGTCCTTGTTTTAATCTTAGTTTTGGGCTTCGGACGTGAGTCTGAGTGAACTCCGGGAGTTGGTGATGGACAGGGAGGCCTGGCATGCTGCGATTCATGGGGTCACAAAGAGTCGGACACGACTGAGCGACTGAACTGAACTGAACTGAATCACTCCTCCTCAATGAGTCTGCATCTCAGGATGTTTCATCTATAATGCATTGTTACTGTACTACAGCAATGTTGGTGTGGTGGTATGATATGAGGGAAGAAACAGATTATATAATCTTACAATTAAGTCTCAGTATTTCCAAAGGCCTGTGTTTCTGAGCTGTGACTTTCACAAGTGTTTCTTATATAAGGAAAAAAAGTGGGATTTTTTTTCTCTTCCCTCTTATGTGAGACCGGAAAAGTAAATGGAGCTGGTTTGGGATACACTTCCCCAGGTGAAGTAAGTCTATAGCAGTCTTTTCTTATAGATTATCTCCTTGTTATAGAGAGTTTTCTGTGTATATTTCAAAATGCTTGGTGCTGTGAAACTTAATGAAAAAAATATTCTATTGTTTTAAGCCATCATATTTTCAATGATTTGTTACAGCAGCCTTAAAGATTTAATATGGTTACTTTTCCCAGCCCTAATATAAGGAGGGAATTTTTCTTGACTCTTTAGTGTGAGAATTTGCATGTACATCTATAGGTAAAACCCCCCAAAAGGGAAATTCTCTTAAGACTTTAGCACCCAGGACTTTCTCACTGACACTAATTCCATACTCAGTCTCCAGGAATTTATCAATATTATGATTTTAAATGTCCTATTCCCTGGTGGCTCAGACAGTAAAGGATCTGACTGCAATACAGGAGACCTGGGTTCGATCCCTGGGTTGGGAAGATCCCCTGACTAAGGGAATGGCAAAACCCACTCTAGTATTCCTGCTTGGAGAATTCTAGGGACAGAGGGGCCTGGCAGGCTGTAGTCGGTGGGGTCACAAAGAATCAGACATGACTGAGCAACTAACACACACACACACGGCATTTTATGGCTGCTATAACGTTTTTCTCCAGATAAGTAGATCTTTGCAGTGACTATGTGGGTCCACCTGTGTTTCTAGACTTTGGGGTGGTGATCTGCCCTGTATGCTCTGTTTCACATTAAATCCAAAAAGATACACATTGGCTTTCAAGGTTTTTGTTTTTGCTGTGAGATTCAAAGTTTGACATCAATATTTTTTTTTTGCATTAGGGCTGAAACCAGAAGTTCTGTTAAATATATACATTTTAAATTGTAAATGAAGTAAGTAATGAGATAAAAGCAAAAATGGCAACATTTATGAATTCAATCTAAAGTAAAATAAATGGAGCTGAGAAATGATTTTGTAAAAATTGTTAAATCATACTTTATGGTTGCATCCGTATTTAATTTACAAGTTTTATCAAATTCTAGCCCAGTAAATTTCTTTTTTGACATTTGATAAAGTTATCTATTACTTGATTTTAAAACTGATAGTTTTAAATTTCTTCTGAAATTGTTTTATAACTTTATTGATATTATTGAGCTATCTTAGCTGATACTGTATAACTAAAATATGGGTTTGCACTCTTTAAGCATCTTATGTGTGATTGCACTGTGTGATGCTCTTCTAGAACTGAAGAACATGAGCATCTAAATATTTGTGAATTTCAAGTGAGTTTTATTTCTACAAATTGAATATAATTAAAAATAATTAAGAAATGGGATGAATCTGTCTTTAATAAGCTTGCTTTTATTTTTATATTTATCTTTCACAATCATAATTATTACTGAGATGTAATTTGTTAGCAAAATACTAAACACATTTCATTCACAAAGAAATCTTCCTTAATATTAGTCAAAATGTATTTTAAATTGCATTTAGTAGAAACTTTTCTATTTTAATTATCAAATTAATTTTATTATTTCATATTATTTTGATACATACTTTTATAGCATTGGAAATGTTACTCTTTCCACAAGTAAAAACAGTGGAAAAAATCATTCTACTTTCACTGCTAAGTTATGAAGATTTGTTTCACCAAACTATAAAATGTTTTAACCAACCAGTGTGGTATCTTTCAGGTAACACTTTGACAAGTATATTCATATGTTAAAACTCAATAAAGTGTGCAATTCATGTCTTTACAGATTGTTGCATGGTAATTGTACCCCAAACAAACAATTTCTGTATTTTTTTTTTTTAACTTTGTTCTAGTGGCAGGAAATTTTCTAGGAGTTAGTGTAGCAAAGAGCAGTGAGATACTTGTCAGCTTGAGGCACACTAGAGTAGATACATTTATTAATAGATCTCTAATATATTTAGTGCAATGAATGACAATGCAAGGGGCAAAGTGAGAAGTACTATGGAGAGGCACTTATCTTTGTGACTACTAGAGAAGGCTCAAAGAGGACATTCAATGACAGATGAAACCAGGGGGATGAACAGTGGATTAGTTTCCTAGAGCTACCATAACAGTTTGCCACAAACTAGATGGCTTCAAACAACACAAGTTTGTCCTTTTACAGTAGGCTACAAATCTGAAATGGAAGTGTCAGCAGCACTGTTTTCTTTCTTAAGTTTCCCAATAAGAATCCATCTTTGCCTCTTCTTAGCTTCTGGTAGTTTGCTTAAAGTCCTTGGCATTTCCTAACTCATAGCTACATCATTAGAATTTCTGCCTCAGTCTTCCCTTTGTATGATTCTGTTCTTCACATTCACCTATCCTTCTCTTCTATCTTACAAATGCACTAGTCATTGGATAGATGACTAATAAAATTCCCGTCTCTCTTATCAAGTATGACCTCATCATAACTTGATTATACCTGTAAGATTCTATTTCCAAATAATGCCACATTTGCACTTCGAGATGATCTGAATTTTGGTGGAGAATTATTCAACTCTGCCCTCTCCAAATTTTCATTATTTCTGAATATGAAATATATTCATAGTGTTCCATCATCACCATATCTTAATGCCTTCCAGTATCAGCTCTCAGTGCAAAATATCATCTCAATATAACTAACTCAAAAATTCTCAAATCATGTATGTTCTAAATAATTTAAGCCAGATATGAGTGAAGTTCTGTTATGATCCATTATGGGGAAAAATTGCTTTCTACTCATGGACCTGCCAACCTAAAAATAAAAATTATCTGCTTTCAAAATACACTGTGAGATATGTATAGGGTATATATTCCTACCTTAAGAGGGATAAAAAGAAAGGAAAAAAAGTAAAAGGTCTGAAGCAGAGCCCAAAGCTCAATAGAGCAATTTCTGTTGTCATGACCAGAGAGACTAAGCTTCTGTGGCTCAATGCTCAGGCTTCTCACCCCACTGGGGCAGTTGGCCCACCCTCTTGACCCTAGCCAGTGGTAGCTCTACCTACTCAAATATTTTCATAAAAATTAAATTTGTTCTAGATGTGCTATAATACTGATTCTTTATTTCCATTTTATATGCTAGGTATTGGAAATAGTAACTCTAAGACCCAAGCAAGAATATTCCATCTTTCTAAAATTGCTTATTTCACTTTTACTAGTTTTATTTCAGGAACAGTTATTCTATTCACACTTTGTAATTACTTTCTCCTTTTCTGAATTAAGGTCTGTGCTACAAAATTTTGTTATGTGCATTATAGGAGAAAAACATTCTATTGTAAAATAGATGTGGAAAATGTAAAATATAAAAACTAATCTACCTTCTCTTCCCTCAGCCTTTGTGTATGGTAAACAACAAATTAGTTTTACAAGAAGCAACTTCTTTATTAAGCTACTTTTAAAAAATCACATACATCACTGCTTTGTGAGATATTTTTGACCACTTTTGCTTCCAACATGATTCTATCTGGTTTACACTAACATACTTAACATAAAATGGAAAAATATCAGATTATGATTGTTAAGTAGTACTTTTTTCTTTCTGCAAAATTGTAATCACTAAAAGTTTTATCCAAAATTAAATTTTCATTATACAAAATCCTATTTTTACTAAATATACAATGCATACTGACTTATAAATAGATAATTTATTATGTGCTAAGTATTGTTAAAATTTAAAAAAGACCAAATTTGAAAATTGCCTGAGCAGACAAAACTAGTTTAGCCACACAAAGCTTAATTACTAACAACCCATTTCTTGTTTATGCATCTGCAAATTATAAGCAAGACATAACTGTTTCTCAAACTTGATTAAGTAGTAACAACTAACCAATTCCCTATCACTTAAGAAATTCTAATATTATAACCAATCACTGAAGAACAGACAGGCACAACCTTCTCACTATTTAAACTACTTTATAACAATATGACTCTCAACCTCATTATATGTCTTGCTTTGAGTGTGCCTGGTTTGCAAACTATCGTTTTGGCATATGCACAACAAACTTTTATTAATTACTACTTCAATGATTCATTGGTTTTACTTCTGTTATCCCTGAGTTTTTGACAATATACCTACAAATTATTTTAATTCTCATAGGATCCTTTCAATGAGTCAAACAAGGGAGTGTGAAGTTGTTACTCCATAATCAGCTTGTTATTGTTACTTTTAATTGCTTTAAGATAAGACCCATTAACAATACTACTAAATTGGGGGTTTGGCATGGAGATATTAAAAAAGATCTATATTGAATAATATTCCTAAAGTACAGAAACAAAAACATTTTTATAAAGTTAAAATAAATTATTGACTAGTATGATAAATAGTGAATTAATTTCTTAATTTCCTTAATTTCTTTCTGACCTTTCCTTTTTAGTGTAAAGGTATGCAAGAGATTTCTGTGTACTAATTTTGTATCCTGCAACTTAAATTCATTGCTGAGCTCTAGTGATTTTCTAGGTGGAGTATCATGTCATCTGTAAACAGTGACAGTTTTACTTCTTTTTTCATTTGAATTTCTTTCTTTTTCTTTTCTGATTCTCAAGACTAGGACTTCCAAAACTATGTTGAATAAAAGTGGTGGGAATGGATATCCTTGTCTTGTCCCTGATCTTAGAGCAAAAGTTTTCAGCTTTTCACCATTAATAGTGTTTGTTGTGGGTTTGATATAGATGACTTTATTATGTTGTGGTAGGTTCCCTCTACCTTTTTGGAGAATTTGACCCCTTTTTGGAGAATTTTTGTAAGTGGGTTTTGAATTTTGTCAAAAGCTTTTTGTGTGCCAATTGAGATGATCTATATTTTTATTCTAGTTTGCTAATGTGGCATTCACAATTGATTTTGTATGTATTAAAGAGCGCTTGCAGCCTGGGGATAAATTCTACTTGATCATGGTGTATGATGTTTTTTAATATGTTGTTGGATTCTGTATGCTAATATTCTGTTGAGGATTTTTTTAGTTTTTTTTTTTAATTGAAGGATAATTTCTTTACAGAATTGCTTTCTGTCAAACCTCAACATGAATCAGCCATAGATATACACATACCCCCTCCCTTTTGAAACCCCCTTTCATCTCCCACGCTATCCCACCTCTAGACTGATACAGAGCCCCTGTTTAAGTTTCCTGAGCCATACAGCAAATTCCCATTGGATATCTATATTACATATGGTAATGTAAGTTTCCATGTTACTCTTTCCATACATCTTACCCTCTCCTCCACTCTCCTCATGTCCATAAATCTACTCTCTCCATTGCTGTCCCATAAATAAATTTTCAGTACCATTTATCTAGATTCCACTCATATGTATTAGAATATGATATTTATCTCTGTCTTTCTGACTCACTTCACTCTGTATAATGGGTTCTAGGTTCATCCATCTCATCAGAACTGACTCAAGCATTCCTTTTTGTGGCTGAGTATCTGTATTCAGGTCAGAAAGCAACAGTTAGAACTGGACATGGAACAACAGACTGGTTCCAAATAGAAAAAGGAGGACATGAAGGCTGTATATTGTCACCCTGCTTATTTAACTTATATGCAGAGTACATCATGAGAAACGCTGGACTGGAAGAAACACAAGCTGGAATCAAAATTGCTGGGAGAAATATCAATCACCTCAGATATGCAGATTGCACCACCCTTATGGCAGAAAGTGAAGAGGAGCTAAAAAGCCTCTTGATGAAAGTGAAAGAGGAGAGAGAAAAATTTGGCTTAAAGCTCAACATTCAGAAAATGAAGGTCATGGCATCTGGTCCCATCACTTCTTGGGAAATAGATGGGGAAATAGTGGAAACAGTGTCAGACTTTATTTTGGGGGGCTCCAAAATCACTGCAGATGGTGACTGCAGCCATGAAATTAAAAGACGCTTACTCCTTGGAAGAAAAGTTATGACCAACCTAGATAGCATATTCAAAAGCAGAGACATTACTTTGCCGACTAAGGTCCGTCTAGTCAAGGCTATGGTTTCTCCTGTGGTCATGTATGGATGTGAGAGTTGGACTGTGAAGAAGACTGAGCACCAAAGAATTTTGAAGTGTGGTGTTGGAGAAGACTCTTGAGAGTTCCTTGGACTGCAAGGAGATCCAACCAGTCCATTCTGAAGGAGATCAACCCTGGGATTTCTTTGGAATGATGCTGAAGCTGAAACTCCAGAACTTTGACCGCCTCATGAGAAGAGTTGACTCATTGGAAAAGACTGATGCTGGGAGGGGTTGGGGTCAGGAGAAGAAAGGGACGACCGAGGATGAGATGGCTGGATGGCATCACGGACTCGATGGACATGAGTCTGAGTGAACTCCAGGAGATGGTGATGAACAGGGAGGCCTGGCGTGCTGTGATTCATGGGGTCGCAAAGAGTCAGACACGACTGAGTGACTGAACTGAACTGAATATTCCCTCATGTATATGTACCACAATTTCTTTGTCCATTCATCTGTCAAGACATCTAGGTTGCTTCCATGTTCTAGCTATTGTAAATAGAGCTGCAGTAAACAATGGGATACATGTGTCTTTTTCAATGTTGGCTTCCTCAGGGCATATGCCTAGAGTGGGATTGCTGGGTCTTTGGGTGGTTTTATTCCTAGTTTTTTAATGAATCTCCATACTGTCTTCCATAGTGGCTGTATCAATTTACATTCCCACCAACAGTGCAAGAGCATTCCCTTTTCTTCACACTCTCTCCAGCATTTATTATTTGTAAACTTTTTGTTCATGGCCATTCTGGCCAGTATGAGGTGATATTTCACTGTAGTTTTTTTTTTTTAATTAATTTACTTTTTATTGAAGGATAATTGCTTTACATCATTGTAGTTTTGATTTGCATTTCTCTAATAATGAGCAACATTGAGCATCTTTTCATGTGTTTGTTAGCATCTGTATGTCTTCTTTGGAGAAATGTCTGCTTATGTCTTTTTCCCACTTTTTGATTGGGTTGTTTGTTTTTCTGTCATTGAGTTGTATGAGCTGCTTGTATATTTTGGAAATTAATCCTTTGTCAGTTGTTTCATTTGCTATTATTTTCTCCCATTCTGAGGGTTGTCTTTTCACCTTGCTTATAGTTTCCTTTGCTGTGCAAAGCTTTTCAGTTTAATCAGGTCCCACTTGTTTACTTTTGTTTTTATTTCCATTACTCTAGGAGGTGCGTCATAGAGGATCTTGTTTTGATTTATGTCATCGTGTGTTCTGCCTATGTTTTCCTCTAAGAGTTTTATAGTTTCTGATCTTACATTTAGGTCTTTAATCCATTTTGAGTTTATCTTTGTGTATGGTGTTAGGAAGTGCTCTAATTTCATTCTTCTATGTGTAGTTGTCCAGTTTTCCCAGCACCATTTATCAAAGAGGCTCTCTTTGCCCCACTGTATATTCTTGCCTCCTTTGTCAAAAAGAAGGTACTCATAGGTACATGGGTTTATTTCTGGGCTTTCTGTCTGGTTTCATTGGTCTGTATTTCTGTTTTTATGCCAATACCATACTGTCTTGATGACTCTAGCTTTGTAGTATAATCTGAAGTCAGGAAGGTTGATTCCTCCAGCTCCATTCTTCTTTCTCAAGACTGCTTTGGCTAGTCAGGGTCTTTTGTGTTTCTTTATGAAGTGTGAATTTTTTTTGTTCTAGTTCTGTGAAAAATGCCATTGGTAATTTGATAGGGGTCACATTGAATCTGTAGATTGCATTTGGTAGTATAGTCATTTTCACAATATTGATTTTTCCTACCCAAGAAGATGGAATAGCTCTCCATCTGTTTCTGTCATCTTTGATTTCTTTCATTAGTGTCTTATAATTTTCTGTGTAAAGTTCTTTTGTCTCCTTAGGTAATTTTATTCCTAGATACTTAATTCTTTTTGTTGCATTGGTGAATGGGATTCATTCCTTAATTTCTCTTTCTGATTTTTCATTGTTAATATATAGAAATGCAGGTGAATTCTGTGTATTGATTTTGTATCCTGCAACTTTGCTTAATTCACTGATTAGCTCTAGTAATTTTCTGATACTATCTTTAGGGTTTTCTATGTACAGCATCATGTCATCTGCAAACAAACTGTGAGAGATTTACTACTTCTTTTCTGATCCAGATTCATTTTATTTCTTTTCCTTCTCTGAATGCAGTAGCTAGGACTTCCAAAACTATTTTGAATAATACTGGTGAAAGTAAACACCCTTGTCTTGTTCCTGATCTTAGGGGGGAATGTTTTCAGTTTTTTACCATTAAGAATAATGTTTTCTGTAGGCTTATCATATATGGCCTTTAGTCCATTGAGGTAGATTCCTTCTGTGCACATTTTTTGAAGGGTTTTAATCATAAATGGGTGCTGAATTTTGTCAAGGGCTTTTTCTGCATCTGTTGAGATTATCATATGTTTTTTATCTTTCAATTTTTTAATATAGTATATCACATTGATTGATCTGTGTATATTAAAGAATCCTTGCATTCCTGGAATAAACCCAACTTGATCATGCTTTATGAGCTTTGTGATGTGTTGCTGAATCTTTTTGCTAAAATTTTGTTGAGGATTTTTGCATCTGTGTTCATCAGTGACATTGACCTGTAGTTTTCCTTTCTTGAGTGTTGTCTTTGTCTGGTTTTGGTATCAGGGTGATAGTGGCCTTGTAGAATGAGTCTGGAAGTGTTCCTCACTCTGAAATTTTTTGAAAGAGTTTTAGAAGAATAGACATTATCTCTTCCCTAAATGTTTGATATAATTCTCCTGAGAAGCCATCTGGTCTTAGACTTGTTTTGGGCGAGATTTTTGATCACAGCTTCAATGTCAGTGCTTATAATTGGGTTGTTCATAATTTCTATTTCTTCCTGGTTCAGTCTTGGAAGATTGAACTTTTCTAAGAATCTGTCCATTTCTTCCAGATTATCCATTTTATTGTCATATAGTTGTTCATAATAGTCTCTTATAATTCTTTTTATTTCTGCACTGTCTGTTGTAACCTCTCCTTTTTCATTTTTAATTTTGTTAATTTAATTCTGCTCTCTTTTTTTTCCTTGACGAGCCTGGCTAAAGATTTGTCAATTTTACTTATCTTCTCAAAGAACCAGCTTTTCATTTTATTACTCTTTACTATTGTTTCTTTCATTTCTTTTTCATTTATTTCTGCTCAGATCTTTATGATTTCTTTCCTTCTACTAATTTTGGGGTTTTTTGTTGTTGTTGTTCTTTCTTCCCCCAGTTGTTTTAGGTGTAAAGTTAGGTTGTCTATTTGATGTTTTTCTTGTTTCTTGAGGTAGGATTGTATTGCTAGAAACTTCCCTCTTAGAACTGCTTTTGTCGCATCCCATAGGTTTTGAGTTGTTGTGTTTTCATTGTCATTTGTTTCTAGAAATATTTTGATTTCAGTTTTGATTTCTTCAGTAACATGTTGGTTATTTAGAAATGTGATGTTTAATCTCCATGTGTTTGTGTTTCTTACAGTTTTTTTTTTCCTTTGTTGTAAGTGATATCTAGTCTCATAGCATTGTGGTCAGAGAAGATGCTTGATATGATTTCAATTTTGTTATATTTACTTAGGTTTGATTTGTGACCCAAGATGTGGTATATCCTGGAGAATGTTCCATGTGCACTTGAGAAGAAAGTGTAGTCTTCTGCATTTGGATGGAATGTCCTGAAGATATATCAATGAGACCCATCTCATTTAATGTATCATTTAAGACTTGTGTTTCCTTCTTAATTTTTTGTTTTGATGATCTATCCATTGCTGTGAGTGGGGTGTTACAGTCTCCTCCTATTGTGTTACTGTCAAGTTCTCTTTTTATGTCTGTTAGTGTTTCTCTTATGTATTGAGGTGCTCCTATGTTGGATGTATAGATATTTACAATTGATATATCTTCCTCTTGAACTGATCCCTTGATCATTATGTAGTGTCTTTCCTTATCTCTTGTAATCTTCATGTTAAGGTTTATTTTGTCTGATATAAGGATTGCTATTCCAGCTTTCTTTTGCTTCCCATTTGCATGGAATATATTTTTCCATCCTCTCACTTTCAGTTTACATGTCTCTTGAGGTCTGAAATGGGTTTCTTGTAGACAGCATATATATGGGTCTTGTTTTAGTATCCATTCAGCCAGTCTGTGTCTTTTGGAAGACACAGAATAGAATGTTTAATCTATTTACATTAAAGTAATTATTGATTTATATGCTCTTATTGTCATTTTCTTAATTGTTTGAGGTTGAATTTGTAGGTCTTTTTTCTTCTGTTGTATTTCTTGACTATACAAGTTACTTTAACATTTGTTGTAAAGCTGGTTTGGTGGTACTGAGTTCTCTTAACTTTTGCTTTTTTGAAAAGCTTTTGATTTCTCCATCAATTTTGAATGAAATTCTTGCCAGATACTGTAATCTTGGTTGTAGATTTTTTTCCCTCTCAGTACTTTAAATATATCCTGCCATTCCCTTCTGGCCTGCAGTTTCAACTGTTAAGCATATGAGGTTTCCCTTGTATGTTACTTGTTGCTTCTCCCTTGCTGTTTTTAATATTCTTTCTTTATGTTTAGTCTTTGTTAGTTTGATTAGTATGTGTCTTGGTGTGTTTCTCCTTGGGTTTATCCTTTATGGGACTCTTTGTGTCTCTTGGACTTGACTATTTCCTTTTTCATGTTGGGGAAATTTTCAACTATAGTCTCTTCAAAAATTTTCTCATACCTTTATTTTTCTCTTCTTCTCCTGGGACCCCTACAATTCAAATGTTAGTGCATTTGATATTGTTCCAAAGATCTCTGAAACTATCCTCAGTTCTTTTCATTCTTTTTACTTTATTCTGCACTTCAGAAGTTATTTCCACCATTTTAATCTTCCTGCTGACTGATTCATTCTTCTCCTTCAGATATTCTGCTATTGATTCCTTCTAGAGTATTTTTAATTTCAGTAATTGTATTGTTTGTCTCTGTATGTTTATCCTTTAATTCTTCTAGTTCTTTGTTAATTGATTCTTGCATTTTCTCCATTTTGTTTTCAAGGTTTTTGATCATCTTTACTATCATTATTCTGAATTCTTTTTCAGGTAGTTTGCCTATTTCCTCTTCATTTATTTGGACTTCTGTGTATGGGCAAGGCTGAGTCTGATGATTTGGTTTGTATTTTTGCTTTGTGTTTTAGATGAGGTGTACTGCACAGGGTGCTATTGGTGGTTGGGTGATGCGGGTCTTGTATTGATGTGGTTTCCTTTGTGTGAGTTCTCATTATTTGATATTCCCTAGGGTTACTTCTCTAGGGTCTTGGAGTCAGTGTTCCCACTCCAAAGGCTCAGGGCTTGATTTCTCTGCAAAAACCAGCTTAGATTCACTCTACCAAGAGGAATTTCACCCAAATAGAAAGGGTCTTTACTTGAGTTCCAAAAGCCAGTGCACAAGAATACAATGGAGATCTCTGACTCAGCAGAAACTTAGTATTGACTGCCACGTGGACAGGCCTCCTTGCATTGCAACAGATGACTAGAATGTCTGACCTTGGCAGTGGCTGGCAGAACTTATTGAGGATTTTTACATCTATGTTCATGAGTGATATTAGTCTGTAATTTTTTGTATGTGATATATTTGTCTAGGTTTCTGTTTGTGATATCTTTGGTATCAAGCTGATGGTGGCCTTTTAGAATGAGCTTGTGAGCATTCCTTCCTCTGCAACTTTTTGGAAGAGTTTGAGAAGAATATGGGTTAACTATTCTCTAAATGTTTGATAAAATTCGTCTGTCAAGCCATCTTGTCCTGGACTTTTGTTCAGTGGAAAATTTTTAATCAGTTTCAATTTCATTACCTGTGATCAGTCTGTTCATAGTTTCTATTTTTTCCTAGTTCAGTTTTAGAAGGTTGTACCTTTCCAAAAATTTGCTCATTTCTTCCAGGCTGCCCATTTTATTGGCATATAGCTTCTTATAATAGTCTCTCCCTTGGACTACAAGATGATCCAACCAGTCCATCCTAAAGGAGATCAGTCTTGAATATTCTTTGGAAGCACTGATGTTGAAGCTGAAACTCCAATACTTTGGCCACCTGATGCAAAGAGCTGACTCATTTGAAAAGACCCTGATGCTGGGAAAGATTGAAGGCAGGAGAAGAAGGAGATGACAGAGGATGAGATGGCTGGATGGCATCACTGACTCAGTGGACATGAGTTTGGGTAAACTCCGGGAGCTGGTGATGGAAGGGAGGCCTGGCAGGCTGCTGTCTATGGGGTCGCAAAGAGTTGGACTCGACTGAGCAACTGAACTGAACTGATAATCCTTTGTATTTCTAATAATTCAGAAAGATACATGTATCATAAAATTTACTGCAACGCTATTTACAATAGCCAGGTTATGGAAACAATCTAAATGGTCATCAATAGGAATGAATAAAGATGTGATACATATATCCAATGTGCATATATTCTGCCATAAAAAAGGATTTGAGTGACATGGATGGACCTAGACATTGTCTCACTGAATAATATAAAACAGAAAATGACAAATATATGCTATTGAATCTAAAAATGGTACATATTAACTTATTTACAGAACAGAAATAGAGTCACAGATGCAGAAAACAAACTTACAATTTTGGGGGAAGGAGATGGTGGGAGTGGGGATGTATTAGGAGATTGTAATTCACATATACCCAGAACTCTGTATAAAATGGATAACTAATAAGGATCTACTGTATAGCTCAAGAACTCTTCTCAATACCCTGTAATAACCTATATGGGAAAATAATCTAAAAAAGGAATGGGTATATGTATAACTGATTCACTTTGCTATATACCATAGAGTAACATAACATGTTAAATAAACTATAGTCCAAAATAGTTTTTAAAATCACGATTATGATAATGGTAAAGTATTGTAGGAAATTATTAGAAAACAGTAAAAAATACATTATGAAACACAGTTTGAATTCAATTTCAGTTAAAATAAGCATAGACAACAAACATAGTATTATTCCATCAGTCATGTCGACTCTATGACCCCATGGACTATACTCCGCCAGTCTCCTCCATTCATGGGATTTTTGAGGCAAGAATACTGGAGTGGATTGGCGTTTCCTTCTCCAGGGGATCTTCCTGACCCAGGGATTGAACTTGAGTCTACACATACTCTGCTGCTGCTGCTAAGTCGCTTCAGTCGTGTCCGACTCTGTGCGACCTCAGAGACGGCAGCCCCCCAGGCTCCCCTGTACTCTACTTGAAAAAAAAAAAAAGAAACTGTGAATGGTTACATTAAGTCAAAGCAATAATTCCTAATTAATTCAGCTGCAGTTTAAATGTCGCCCAGATCTTCAATTCATTACTCTATTTTTCCAACTAAATTTACTATTTAATGTTTTACTTCATTTGAGTGAGAAAAAGGAAGGGGAGTGGTGGGGAGAGAAAGAGAGAGACAAAGAGAAACCTTCATTGGCTTTCAAGTCTACCAGAGATCATTGCTTAAAATAATCATAAAATTAGTACTAAAGTATTCTATAGGTTGATTTAGGTTTCCCTGGTGGCTCAGAGGTTAAAGCGAATGCATCCCTCTGTTTTCCCAAACTTTCAACTTTAGTCTAATCAAAATTTAAGGATAAGGCATAAGATACAGCCTAATCTAAGTTCTATCTTACTTGCTTTATTTAGTTGTGGATGAAAGCTATTCTCACTTTAAACTTTTTTTTTTTTTTTTTTTTTTTAGAGTTCTCCATGGAAGATTTTTAAACTACTTTTCTTCTCATGATGGACTGGCAAGTAAGTAGATTAATGTAGACACTTAAGGCCCAGGAGTTCTTGGTTTAATATCAACTAAAGGAATTTTGGATAGAGAAAAGATAGAAGAAATATATTAAATGGTGAAGATAAAACAGGCTAGTTGGAAACACAAGAATGTGTGATTTCATATGTTTCATGTGAAAGCAGTACTGAAGTGAAGTTGCTTAGTTGTGTTCAACTCTTTGTGACCCCATGGACTGTAGCCCACCAGGCTCCTTCCATCCATGGAATTTTCTAGGCAAGAGTACTGGAATGGGTTGCCATTTCCTTCTCCAGGGATCTTCCTGACCCAGGGATTGAACTTGGGTCTCCTGCATTGCAGGCAGACACCTTACCATCTGAGCCACCAGGGACTTTTCATATTTTATGCCAAGTTGTTAGAATTTAAGTTCTATCCTCTTATCCCTCCCCAAACGTTGGAGCCCTAATCACCAGGTCTTCAGAATGTGACCTTATTTGGAGAGAATTTTTACAGTGGTAATTAAATTAAAACATAGTCTTTTGGGCAAAGCCCTAATCCATTATTTGTGATGTCCTTATAAAAAGGGAAAAAGTTTGGACAGAGAGATAGATATAGAGAGAAAATGATGTGAAAAGACACAAGAAGATGGCAGTGTTTAAGGTAAGGAGAGAGGACTTAGAAGTTACTAACTCTGTTAATACCTTGATCTTGAAATTCAAGCCTCTAGATCTTTGAGATTCAAGCAACCCAGTTCATGATGCTTTGTTATGGCAGCTCTACCAAACTATTACACAAGTGATTCATCTTTTAGACAGAAAAGAAAGAAAATTTCCTTTTCAAGGCATCTTTACTTTTTTTTTTTTTTTTTTCCTTTTTACAGGGACACAGAAAAAACAAATGCTGGTACAAGTACTCTTAGCCTCTAAGGTCAGCTGATTAGTGACTTAAACTCTACTGTCACTAGAGTCCTTTACAAGTTAAATCATAACATCCAACAAAGAATTAAACAAAGATAGCAGCCAAAATCAAGCAAAAATGTTTAAACCAAGGAGGGTAAGTTTTTGTTACCAAATTTCTTCTAATTGTGTTTATTGTGAGAACTAGATGAGTTAACTCAAGTAATGATTAGAATAAGTGGCCAAAACATGGTAAATGTAATGTAAGCATTTGCTATTAGTTAATTATTTGTTATTGCTAATTGGAATCCTGAATTATTCTAATGTACTGTTCAGAGCAATCCAACTGAAATTTGAAATTATTGTAACGATCAATATAGTGGAGTAGGAGGATGCAAAACTCAACTCCCCCTACAACTACATCAAAAATATCTACATGTAAAAAAATTCTCACTGAAAACTAACTGGAGACTGGTAGAAAAACTCCTACATAGCCAAAGCTGTAAGAAAGATCAACACAGAATCATGGAGGAAGGGAAGAGAACTGATTAGGTTAGGACCTCTGCCCTTGATAGGGGACTCAGAAGAATAGGAAGGTTACACAAGTAGAGATTCCCCCTACAGAGTGGTCAGCTGAAGTCGCATACTGGACACCCCAGAACTGGTGTCTGATAGTTAGAAGACAAGTCCTCCTGGCTGTTGGAGGAGAGCTGTGGGAAGCCTGGTCTCTGCTCATGACAGTGCACACATGCTTGCTTGCTTCTGAAACTGGGTGGAGAGGATGGCCAGAAACTGCAAAGGATGGAGGCTGGTTTCCCAAGACCACCCTGGTGTGCACTCCAGCCTGAGATAAACATCTGCTCAGGTCCACTTGCTTCATGATGTGGGTTCACCCTGGGGCAAGGGCTGCTGCTGGTGTGGAAGAGCTCAACTGTGAGGGTCAAAATGGCCCAGATGAGATACTGAATCGGAGCAAGGCAAGGGAACCATTACTGGTGCTTACTCAGACAGTGCATCAGAAGTGATCCAAGCGTCTGACTGTGGCTGGAACAGCCCACAGCATTCTCAACAATCCATGCCATGCCCCTGCACCAGTCCCACTTATTCTATAATACAGTTCAACACTAGGGTGAGGTTACAGTGGCCAAAGGAAGAGCTCAGCTGTGAGGGAGAAAAGTTGCACAGATGCCAAGAAGAGATAAAAAAGGGTAGAAGGTGTATTTGATGAAATGACTCCTGGAAATTTCCCAAACCTGAAGAAGAAAACAAATATCTAGAAACAGGAAACACAAAGTGATTCCAAACAAGATGAACCCAAACAGATCCTCATCAAGAAATACCACAATTAAAATGGTAAAAGTTAGAATATTTTAAAGGCTGTGTGCTGTACTCAGTTGTGTCTGACTCTTTGTGAGCCCATGGACTGTAGCCCGCTAGGCTCCTGTGTCCACAGGGATTCTCCAGGCAAGAATACTGGAGTGGTTGCCATGCCTCCCTCCAGGGGATCTTCCCAACCCAGGGACTGAACCCAGGTGGGTTCAAATGCAGTGGATTCTTTACTGTCTGAGCCACCAGGGAAGCCAGCAAGAGAAAAACAGTCATATACAAGGTCATCCTTGTATGATTTCTCTCCAGAAACTTCTCAGGCCAGAATTGAGAGGCATGTTATATTCAAAGTGCTTAAAGGAAAAACCCTGCAACTTAGGATACTCCACTCTGCATGATTATCATTTAGAATTGAAGGAGAGATAAAGAAATTCTGAGACAAGCTAAAAGAGTTCATGAATACTATTAATAAATCTACTCTAAAAGAAGTGTTACAGGGTCTTCCCTGAATGGAAATGAAAAGGCTACAAGTATCTGTAGGAAATTAAAAATCCTACTAGTAAAGACAAATATATAGTAAAAATTGGGTATTAATCACCTTAATGAAATAGCTCAAATAATAAAAGAAAAATGTAAATTCAACTATCAACAATAAGTAAAGGGATTTAATGAGGATATTAAGAATACAAAATGTGTGGGGTGGGAATTAAAAATGTAGATCTTTTCAAATGTGTTTGAACTTAAAGACTGCCTGATTTAAAAACATAGTTGTAGATCAACATATACTAATCCCATGGTGACCACAAATCCAAAATCTGCAATAGATACACAAATACTATAGTAAGAAACACAAATATGCTACATAAAAATTATCAACCAAAAGGAATAAATTAGAGAAAGAATTTAAAAAGTGGCTGCTGCTGCTGCTACTAAGTCACTTCAATGAAGAACTACAAAAAATAACCAGGTAAAATAATGATAATAAGTACAGACCTATCTCCTAAAGTGATAATAATAACTTTAAATGTTGGTGGATTTAACTTTTTCTCAATGGATAAAATGTGGCTTACTGGGGAAAAAAAAAAAAAAAACAGGACCCATCTACATGCTGCTTACAGAGATGTCATAGCTAAAGACACATACTGAATGTTGATGGGGTGGATAATATGTTGACCAAATACAAGGCTTAACAAATTGAAGCAGATAGAAATTAAATCAAGCATTCTTTCTGACCAAAATGTTATCAAATAAAATCAATTACAGGCAGAAAAATGGGGAAAGAACATACACATGGAAACTAAACAATATGCTACTAAGAAACCAATCAGTCAATGAAGAATTTATTGAAGAAGTCAGAAAAAATATATTGAGATAAATGGAAATGAAAATAAAACTTTCCAAAATCCATATGATATAGCAAAAGTAGTTCTAAGAAGGAAGTTTATGGTGATAAAGGCCTAGCTCACGAAACAAGAAAAATGTCATACAAACAAGATGAATTACGAAACAAGAAAAATGTCATACAAACAAGATGAATTACCATCTAAAGGACTCAGAAGATAAGAAAACAGTCCAAAATCAGCAGACAAAAGGAAATAAATATCAGAAAGTAAATGAATAGAAAAATAGGGGAAAAAAAAGTAAAAGAGCTCTTTTTTAAAAGATAAACAAAATTGAGAAAAATTTATCCAGACTCATCAAAAAATAAAAAATAAAAGAGGACTCACATAAACAAAATAATAAAGAGGGAAAAGAACAACCAATATCACAGAGCTACAGAAAAAAAAAAATCATAAGAAAATACTATCAGCAGTTATATGTCAACAAATTTTACAAACTAGAAGAAATAGAAAAATTTTCAGAAATATACACTCTTCCAAAACTGTATCAGGAAGAAACAGACAATCTGAACAGACCAATCACTAGTAGTAAAATTGAATTTGCAATTAAAGAAAAATAAAACCTCATAAAGAAAAGTCCAGTACTGATGTCTTAAGTCAATACTAGTCGATCTCAAACTATTACAAATAATTAAAAAGAACAGGATACTTGCAAAATCACAATTACTCTGATATTAAAACCAAAGAAAGGCACTACAAAAGAGAGAAAATTACAGGCAAACATATCTAATGACTATAAACACAAAATATCTCAGCAAAATATTAGAAAAGTGAATTCAACACACTGAGGAAATCAGAATTGAAACAGACACGTGTACCCCAATGTTCATTGCAGCACTCTTTATAATAGCCAGGACATGGAAACAACCTAGATGTCCATCAGCAGATGAATGGATAAGAAAGCTGTGGTACATATACACAATGGAGTATTACTCAGCCATTAAAAAGAATACATTTGAATCAGTTCTAATGAGGTGGATGAAACTGGAGCCGATTATACAGAGTGAAGTAAGTCAGAAAGAAAAACACCAATACAGTATACTAACACATATATATGGAATTTAGAAAGATTGTAATGAAAACCCTGTATGCGAGACAGCAAAGAGACACAGATGTATAGATAGGACTTTTGGACTCTGCCGGAGAGGGAGAGGGTGGGATGATTTGGGAGAATGGCATTGAAACATGTATACTATCATGTAAGAAACAAAACGCCAGTCTATTTTCGATATAGGATACAGGATGCTTGAGGCTGGTGCACGGGGATGATCGAGAGAGATGATATGGGTTAGGAGGTGGGAGGGGTTTCAGGATTGGGAACTCAGGTACACCCGTGGCAGATTCATGTCAATATATGGCAAAATCAATACAGTATTGTAAAGCAAAATAAAATAAAAAGAAAAATTATAAAAAGAAAAGTGAATTCAATGATATATAAAAAGGACACCTACAACCATGATCAAGTGGAGCTTGCCCAGGATCACAAGGATGGTTCAACACTTGAAAATCAATCAATAGCATACACCACATTAACAAAAGGAAGGATAAAAATCTCATGATTATCTCAATGGATGAAGAAAAGGTATTTTAGAAAGTTCAACATCCAGTTGTGATAAACTCATCAAAACTGGTATAGAAGGAACAGGCATAGACAGAACATGTCTCAACATAATAAAGACCATTTATTACAAACCCACCACTAACATCATATTTAATGGTGAAAAGTTGAAAGCTTTTCTCCGAAAATCAGAAATGAGACAAGGATGCTCACTCTTGCCACTTCTATTTAATGTATTGGAAGCCCAAACCATAGCAATCAGACAATAAAAAGAAAGAAAAAGCATCCAAACTGGAAGAAAAGGAGTAAAATTCTCATTATTTGCAGATGGCATAATTCTATATGCGGAAAACCTTAAATTCTCTGTCTATAAACTAGTCAAACAAATAAAATAATTCAATAAAATTACAGAATACAAATTACTATACAGAAATCTGTTACTTTTCACAGAGTAATAATGAAGTATCAGAACTAGAAAACAAAACATCATATTTAAAATTGGATCAAAAATAATAAAATACCTAGGAATAAACTGAACCAAGGAGAAAAACCTATAAAACTGAAAACGGAAATGATAAACATTGATGAAAGGAACTGAAGATGATAGAGAAATGTAAAGATATTCTGTTATTGTATTGGAAGAATTAATATTACTACAATGTCCATACTGCACAAAGAAGTCTGCATATCTGATGCAATAGCCATGATACTTTTCAACCAATTAGACCAAATAATCCTAAAATGTATATAGAACCACAAAAGACTTCATGTTGCCAAAGCAATCTTGAAGAAAAAGTACAAAACTCAAATTATCATGCTCCCTGGTTTCAGACTATACTACAAACCTACAGTAATCAAAACAGCATGGAGCTGGAACAAAAAGAGACACATAGACCAAGGAAACAGTACTGAGACCCAGAAACAAATCCACACTTTTATGGCCAATCAACAGGTAAGAATATAAGGTTAGAAAAGAACTTATCTTCTATAAGCAGTGTTATGAAAATTGGTCAGGTACATGTAAAAGAGTGAAATTGGATCATTTTCTTACACCATATACAAAAATAAAATGGATTAAAGACCTAAAAACTATAGAGAGTTCTTGATTTCTGACCTATGTTTAGCTATGTTATCTAACTTGTTTATCACTTTTGTTTTTGTCCTTCTAGGCACTGGTAAAGACTAAGGACATGTGATGTTCCTTGTTATGCAATTTTAAGTACTGTATATTTAGTGTCTTCTAGTGGCTGCGATTCATGGGGTCGCAAAGGGTCGGACACGACTGAGCGACTGAACTGAACTGAGTGGCTCCTTGGAGAAGGAAATGGCAACCCACTCCAGTGTTCTTGCTTGGAGAATCCCAGGGATGGGGGAGCCTGGTGGGCTGCCATCTCAGAGGTCATAGAGTCGGACACGACTGAAGTGACTTAGCAGCAGCAGCAGCAGCAGCAGCAGTGGCACCTTGGCAGAGAAGGCAATGGCACCCCACTCCAAACTCTTGCCTGGAAAATCCCATGGATGGAGGAGCCTGGAAGGCTGCAGTCCATGGGGTTGCTGAGGATCGGACACGACTGAGCAACTTCACTTTCACTTTTCACTTTCATGCATTGGAGAAGGAAATGGCAACGCACTCCAGTGTTCTTACCTGGAAAATCCCAGGGATGGGGGAGCCTGGTGGGTTGCCATCTATGGGGTCGCACAGAGTTGGGCACGACTGAAGTGACTTAGCAGCAGCAGCAGCAGTGGCTCCTTAATCAGAATTTTCTCTCTGGTTTCCTAAAGTCAATTTCTCAATGAACATCATTTCCTGCATGTTTTTTTGTAGAACACTCTTTTCCCATCTTTATGCTATTGATACTTCATGAAGCTCAAAACATAGTTTTTCAGTCCTGTAAAGCAAATTTAATGATTCCTAAGTGCATACTGATACGATTTCCCCAGTAATGAAGGCATGGAAATATCTACAAATGTAGGCACCAGCATATGGATACAGAAAATCAGCAGACATTATAAAAGAAAACAAACCTAATTGTTCTGATTCTTTTAGATATTAAAGTAGTTCTTTCTGACAATGTGGTTAATTTTTCTGTTAGTGTTCTTTTGTCCTGTTTTCTATTTAAATGTAACATCTATTTTTTTATAACTTACATTTTAAATGACATTGTACCATCTATTCAACAGCAACACACTTCTGCTCTGCTAAAATGAAGTAATGAAACTTAATATTCAATTTTTTTCATAACTTTGTCATCTCTAGCATATGACAGAGTTCAACATGTTATAAACATTACTAACTGTCCAACACTGAGGAGATTAAATATAATTTCTTTTAAAAAATCTAACGAATTAAATGTATGAGAGAAAAGATTCATGACTAGTCTTAATAAACTAATTAAGTAGAATAATTACTTGTTCAGAGGATTAACACATTTTCTGTTCAGTTACAAAATATAAGTTCAAGCTATAAAGGTCTCTGAAACCAAATTCAAAATAGGAAACATTTCTTCAAAATGTCAAAGTACTTTAAAGTGTTGGTCTAAACCTATATGCAGGTCAGGAAACAACAGTTAGAACTGGACATGGAAGAACAGGTTCCAAATAGGAAAAGGAGTACGTCAAGGCTGCATATTGTCACCCTGCTTATTTAACTTATATGCAGAGTACATCATGAGAAACACTGGGCTGGAAGAAGCACAGCTGGAATCAAGATTGCTGGGAGAAATATCAATAACTTCAGATATGCAGATGACACCACCCTTATGGCAGAAAGTGAAGAGGAACTAAAAAGCCTCTTGATGAAAGTGAAAGAGGAGAGTGAAAAAGTTGGCTTAAAGCTCAATATTCAGAAATGAAGATCATGGCATCTGGTCCCATCACTTCATGGGAAATAGATGGGGAAACAGTGGAAACAGTATCAGGCTTTATTTTTGGGGGCTCCAAAATCACTGTAGATGGTGATTGCAGCCATGAAATTAAAAGATGCTTACTCCTTGGAAGGAAAGTTACGACCAACCTAGATAGCATATTGAAAAGCAGAGACATTACTTTGCCAACAAAGGTCCATCTAGTCAAGGCTATGGTTTTTCCAGTGGTGATATATGGATGTGAGAGTTGGACTGTGAAGATAGCTGAGCACCGAAGAATTGATGCTTTTGAACTGTGGTGTTGGAGAAGACTCTTGAGAGTCCCTTGGACTGCAAGGAGATCCAACCAGTCCATTCTGAAGGAAATCAGCCCTGGGATTTCTTTGGAAGGAATGATGCTAAAGCTGAAACTCCAGTACTTTGGCCACCTCATGCGAAGAGTTGACTTATTGGAAGACTCTGATGCTGGGAGGGATTGGGGGCAGGAGGAAAAGGGGACGACAGAGGATGACATGGCTGGATGGTATCACTGACTCGATGGACATGAGTCTGAGTGAACTCTGGGAGTTGGTGATGGACAGGGAGGCCTGGCATGCTGCGATTCATGGGGTCGCAAAGAGTTGGACATGACTGAGTGAACTGTCTTTGTAACATTTATAAGCCTCTTTTTGTACCTCATGCTTTAATTTGTAAATATTGATCTGGCTCTTCTAATAGGAGGACAACACAGAACTTGCAATGTTTTATTTCCTAGTTTGAAAGGCATGCAATAAATTATGTAACATAAATTCTCCAATATGCTTCATAATTTTAGAAAGTATCTGGGTTTTAGTTTTCAGAAGGACAGTATACAGATCATCTTCTAGTCAATACTAGTGTTTATATTCGATTTCTTCCATTTTTTAAGCAATTCTTTACACATAATGAAATGTTATAATTTTTAAATATTTAAATTATCAAAATACTTTTCATTAAGTTATAAATACTATGTATGAAATACCTCATTAGGTTCCTGGAAGACAGTTAAAGCCAGCACAATTTTAAGAAGATTAAATTACAGAAGATAGTAAGAATTCCTAATAATAATGCAAAGCATGAAAATCTAACATCATGGGCATTGTCAATATCCCACCCAGACTTCTGGATTTTTGTTGTTGTTGTTATTATCTGTGGGTTCACACCCCAGTTCTGTATGTATTTTCTTCTAGCACCCACTGTCCAATACGGTATTTGGACAACTGTCCTTGGCTACTGGACCTGCTTTACTTCTTAATCCAGAGATCCTGTAGCTCCTGGCAGGTCATGGCAGGAGTTCCCAAACCTCAGGGTCTAATGCCTGATGATCTGAGGTGGAACTGATGTAATAATAATAGGAATTAAGTGCAAAAAAAAAAAAAAATGTAATGTACTTGAACTATCCCTAAAGCCATCCTCCCTCTCCCCAGTCCATGAACAAATTGTCTTCCTAGAAACCAGTCCCAGGTGACAAAAAGGTTGGGAGCCACTGGTTTATGACTTCCAGCCCTCAATGGTGAGCCTTAGTCAATGAGGGAATGTAAAAGGCTGAATTTGGAACTAACCCTAGTTTGTTAACTCACAATAAAGCTCTGCAGTAGGCTCTGGCTGATACTTTGCATGAAATCACCACTTACTTGGACTCCTTTCCCAATCCTGCTTACGTGATATTAGCCAGTTTTTCCCGGAATGTATTATTCATAAATCATTTGTGCATATATTGGCATCTCAGAGTCTGCTTCTAGAGAACCCCATTTAAGACACCTTACTATTAGCAAGAAATTCAGAAGATTATAGAGAGAAAGGAAATATATTAATGAAAATAAAGAATACAAGATACTTCCAAAAGAAAACTACAATAAAGTTAAAAACAATTTCAGAGATCTTCCAAGCCTGATAGGCTACATTACAGATTCATATGAGAGGTATTTTGAGTCAATAGTTGGAATAATTACTATAAGTACTATTTGAATAAATAAAACTGGGCCTGACTGATTAAATTTTTTTCTCATAAATACTAAACAACTAAAAGTTACTTGGTTTATAAATCAGAGAAAAATAGAGTATGGGCCTGCAACAAAGGCCCAGGGCAATCTAGTGTTTAACATACTATCTGCAAGGTTATGACATACAACACCTCACACCAGGTGTACTCCACCCTATCTCTCCAAATAGTTTTGGCATTCATTATAAGAACAATTTAGATAGCAAATTCCCTGGTAGCTCAGCTGGTAAAGAATCAGCCTGCAATGCAGAAGACCCTGGTTCAATTTCTGGGTTGGGAAGGCTACCCACTCCTGTATTCTTGGGGTTTCCATGGTGGCTCATACAGTAAAGAATCCGCCTGCAATGAGGGGAACCTGGTTCAATCTCTGGTTTGGAAAGATCCTCTGGAGGAGGGGATAGCAACCCACTCCAGTATTCTTGCCTGGAGAATCCCATGCACAGAGGAGCATGGTGGGCTATGGTCCATGAGGTGACAAAGAGTTGGACATGACTGAGTGACTACACACAACACAGCACAGCATAGGAACAAATTAAATACAGCTTTAGTAGAGCTATAGCTCAGAATGTTATTCTCAAGAATAAGAATAGAAGGAAACTTCTGAAAAAATCCACATAACATCATTTTTAATGATGGACTCCTTTTCATCTATAATAAATTATTTGTCTATTAATTTTCTCTAAAAATAATTATTATAAAGCATTAAATTAATAGCCTCCATTGTTAAGAGCAAGACTTGTACTCTCAAAAGACATGATGCTATTTGCAGAAAATTATAAAAAATACACAAAGAAATAAGTACAATTGTTAAAAGCTAAAACTATAAATTCCTTGGAAGGAAAGTTATGACCAACCTAGATAGCATATTGAAAAGCAGAGACATTACTTTGCCAACAAAGGTCTGTCTAGTCAAGGCTATGGTTTTTCCTGTGGTCATGTATGGATGTGAAAGTTGGACTCTGAAGAAGGCTGAGTGCCAAAGAATTGATGCTTTTGTACTGTGGTGTTGGAGAAGACTTTTGAGAGTCCCTTGGACTGCAAGGAGATCCAATCAGTCCATTCTGAAGGAGATCAGCCCTGGGATTTCTTTGGAGGGAATGATGCTGAAGCTGAAACTCCAGTACTTTGGCCACCTCATGCGAAGAGTTGACTCATTGGAAAAGACTCTGATGCTGGGAGGGATTAGGGGAAGGAGGAGAAGGGGACGACAGAGGATGAGATGGCTGGATGGCATCACTGACTCGATGGACATGAGTCTGAGTGAACTCTGGGAGATGGTGATGGATAGAGAGGCCTGACATGGTGCGATTCATGGGGTTGCAAAGAGTCAGACAAGACTGAGCAACTGAACTGAACTGAATACTTGTTTTAAAAATCTTAGAACTGGTGTGAAATGGTTTGTGTCTTTGTGTGTATGTGTGAGTGAATTTTCTTTTGTTTTTCCACTTTTTTTAAAATATATCCATAAACCTCATGCATAATATATGACTGATATATTTTTAGATTTATTTATTTTTCTTGTTTGTTATCATTTTGGGTAATTTTTCCTTTTTTGAATTTATAATAATGACGTGAGTCTCAGTGAACTCCAGGAGTTGGTGATGGACAGGGAGGACTGGGGTGCTGCGATTCATGGGGTCGCAAAGAGTCAGACATGACTGAGTGACTGAACTGAACTGAACTGATAAATAAGAGTTCAAGAAAAAAGAAAACAAAAAAATTATAACACTGACTTAGATCTCAGATATGACATCAAATCCATGAACTGCAACTTTTTAAAATGATAAATGAGAATTTATTTTTAAAAAGAAAAGATATAACATTAAAGATAAAACAAGCTACAGATTGGGAGAAAATATTTGTAAATTATATATTTGACAAGGGGCTTGTATCCAGAATATATTACTTGTAACTTAATAATGAGAAAGTTAAGTAAAAGTGGAAAAAATGCTAAATGTACTTTTCACGAAAGAAGACATATATATGGCCAATGAATGCGAGAGAAGGTAAACAATCTCATTACTTGTTAGGGGGATGCAAATTAAGCCCACAGTGAGAAACTCACTTTTATGGCTACAGTGAAATAGATGATACCAAGTGCTGGTGAATGAGAGTAGATATTGGATTTCTTAGACTTTGTTGCTTGAAATGTTAAAAGCAACCCACTCCAGTTCTTGCCTAGAAAATCCCATGGACAGAGGAGCCTCGTGCAGTCTACTGTCCATGGGGGTCACAAAGAGTTGAACAGGACTGAGTGATTTCACTTCACTTCAAAGATATTTTTGGTAAACAGTCTAACAATTTCTTTGCAAGTTAAACACAAACTTAACAAGTAATTCCATTCTTAGGAATCTGTCCAGGAGAAACGAAAACTTATGTCCAAACAAGACTTACACTCAGATTTCATAGCAGCATTATTTGTAATAGCCCAAATTGTAAACAAGTGCCCATCAGCTTCTGAATGAGCAAATATAACCTGATGTAGAATGTATAATAGAATACTATATTGAAATAAAGTATCAATGTATCCTACAACATCAATATATCTGAAAATACTTTTGCTAACTAGACTATGTGAAAGTTGCTCAGTCGTATCTAACTCTCTGCTACCCCATGGACTGTAGCCCACCACGCTCCTTTATCAGTGGAATTTTCCAGACAAGACTACTGGAGTGGGTTGCCATTTCCTTCTCCAGGGAATCTTCCTGATCCAGGAACTGAACCTGTGTCTCTCACATTTCTGACTGGCTCTTTACCATCTGAGCTACCAGGGAAGTCCCAAATAGACTAAGTCTCAAATAGACTAAGCCAATTGAAAAAGAATATATAATTTATGATCCATTTTTGAGAACTTTTGACTGTTTGAAGAACACAAATTTAAAAAGACAGAAAGCATACTGGTGCTTTCCTAGGGCTGGTGTAAAGATTGCAGATGATTCACAAACAGGCTCCATGGAAATATGGGGGAATGATGAAAAATTTTTTAAACTGAATTTTTGTGATAATTGGTTATAGAGCAACTTCATGCATTTATTACAAATAAATGAATTGTTTAAAAAAAATCTAATACAATTCCAAGAGAATAAATCAAGCCAAACCTAACAAAATATCTTTAGTATATCAGGGCACAGTTAGCATGACCAACTATCTACATGTGGTGAACCTAAAAGGAAAAATGAAGCTAGAGGTTTTAGCCCACTTCACAACAGACTGTCAAATACTTTGGGCTGAATGGCCCTACTCCCATCATGTAATTAGTGGGCATAGTGCACAAAATACTACAGAGACTTTCTAAAACACTGTATAAAACTTTCTTGAACCATTGACTGTGGGGGTAATGAAGAATGGGAACTGATTTATACTAGTTTTTGTTATTTTTAATGACTCCATAAAGCCTGGGTAGAATGCATCCAAGCCTGGGTGCATTCATATTTTACAGGTAAAGAAACTGAGTAAATGAATTAGTTCACCAATGGAACCATTTATAAGAACATAAAACATAGTAATTGGCAAAACCAAAACTTGAACCCATATAATTTTAACAACAAATCTTTAGGGTTCATTTTATTATGCTTACTTTTATAGTATTAAAACAGGAAAAGAAAATGGTGTGGCTTTTTAAAGCTCAGTTTTGAGCTCTATATATGATGGTGTGGGAAAGAAATAGTAAACACTTCCTATGCGTCTGGCATCAACATAAGTCTGGTCACCTCCCTTGTGGAGCATACAGTCTAGTAGGGAATAGAAACCAAAAAGAAAAAACAAAAAACATGCAGTTTCATATATAAACATTTATAGCTTCATCACAAGTGCTATGAAGTCAGATAAAATTATGTAGTATAAAATGAGGATGTGACCTCTTTAAAGAGATAGCATTTAAAGAACATCTGAATGATGAGAAGGAACTGCACCTTTGAAGAGCAAGACTGTCAGAGGAGCAGCAAGTCTCCAAATAAGAAGAAAGACCATATACAAAGGCCCCACATCTAGAAGTGCAGCTTGAGAGGATGCTGCAGAAGTAGACAGGAGTTGGTTTGGCAGAGTTACTTGGATTATGGAAAAGAGTTCATGGTGTAATATATGTAAGCTAGTATGGAAAACATTTGAAAGTTTTATGCAGATAAAACCTATAGTCTGATATACATTAAAATATTGTATTAAAACTGAGTATAGGAATACGCTATGACCTAGCATTCCCACACTATATGCCAAAAAAAAAACCTCTACGCATGCTCAAGCACATTTACCAAAGTATATACATTAAAATGTTCTCACCAGTCTTATCTGTGATAACCAAATTTGCACACTGCCCAGATGTTCATCAACTAAAGAACATATCATGTCATATTCATACAGTGGGATACCACACAGCAATAACGATGAAAATCCACAACACAAACAGTGAATAAATCTTACAATCAATATACTGAGTGAAAGAAGCTAGACACGAGAGAGTACATACTAGTGATAGTGACATTGGAAGATCCCAAACTCACCTCTTCCACAGACACACAGTCTACAGCTACAGATGGAACAATTTGCTCCTACAAAAACCTAAAGACTGGCTGAGTAACAATGACAAACTGGGCAAGTAAGAAAAAAAACACACACACACCAAAGTGGGTGGAGGAGACTGGGACTCAATCTCACCACAAACCTCACTCCTGACACTGTGACCCATAATCAGGAAAAACTCAAAACCCAGAACTTATATCTGGGGCATAAAGAATTTGAGCCCCACATCAGGCACCTTAGTTTTTAAGATATGGATCTGAGAGATAAGCCCTCTAAAGCACCTACCATTGACAACCAATGGGGCTTATGTCCTGAGATCCACAAGACTGGAACAATCTGAAAAATGACTCCATGGCAGCTGGTCTTTCCCTGACTTAAGAAGGCTCACCTGCTTATATTGAAGTATTGTCCTAGGGGCAGGCATATAACTTACATGTATCAGGAGCCTGCTGAATACTCTCCTGGGATATAGAATGAGAAGCGCCATCTTCATGATGTCAGTTTTCTATGTTCCAGAGCAACGGTACCTCTGCCCCAATTATTATTTCTTCTGCCAGGGGGCCCCTGCATCATATCATCTGGCTCTGATGCCCAGTGGTTGTGGGTAACACAGGATTATAACCAACATGGAAAAGGTCTTAAACACTAGGGCACAGTAAGAGGCAACAGATCGAGGGACTCTTTCTGTGAAGGATGTCTATTAGCTAAATCATTATGGCTGTGGCATAAGGGGCAAGCTCCTAAAAAGTATGCCTTTAGGGGCTGACTGAAATTCTTTCTAGAGACCTCAGAGGTAAGTGCTGACTGTGCACTCTCCTTCTGCTTTGCCCCTGCTCATTGATAACTCTCAGAAAAGAGCTAATACAGTCATGTGGAGCCCCAGTTTTTGTGACTTCCACCCAGGGAATACCACCAGATGGCCTGGCTCTCAGGGCCATTAGGGCTTATGCTTGCAGTCCCACAGGACTGTCTGTATTTATCTGCTTCAATAAACTGCTATGATTAGGTTCTGTCCTCCAATCAGCTTGAAGTACAGCCTAATCTAGGTACTAAGATCTTCCCCTTAAGGACAATGACAGGACTTGTCACATCCTTAACTACCAGGGGCTAAAAATATAACAGACTGTTTGGACAATCAAAGTTTTGAGAGAAAGAAAAGAGGTGGGGCAGGGTTGAACAAAGAGCTGGCAGGGCCTTAGGTAGGTTTATTAGCTACATAAAGGCCACACCTTCAAGACTAGAGAAGTGGCTGCTTTATCTACTGTATAGAAACCAATACAGAAAGCCAAGAAAAATGAAGAAACATACTAATATGTTGCAAAAGAAAGAACAAGATAAAACCTCAGGGAAAGTACATCAGTGAAATGGAGATAAGTTATTTACCTCAAAAAAGAATTCAAAATGATGGTCATAAACATGCTCACCTAAGAGGGGGCAAGAATGGATGAGAATAGTGAGAACTTTGACAAAGAGATGGAAAACATATGAAAATACCAAACAAAAGTCACAAAGCTGAAGAATTTAATAATACAGTAACAACTTAAAAAAAATTAGAAGGGTTCAACAGCAGACTTGATAAAACATAAGAAAATGAGGGAGTCACAGGGCCACAAAGAAATAAATAAAATGCTCTTGACATCTTTATACAGAAAGGAATTTTAGGTGGCAGAAACAAATGAACCAGTAGTTAAGTTCTTTTCAGATTTACCAAAGAAACCATTAGTTAACCCAGAAAAGAATAAATCTTCCAGAACTTTAGAGCCTTGGGCCCCGACCTTATTTTCAGAGAGGAAAGGCTTATTACAGATCCCTGAAGTAATATGTGGTCTGCATTCCCCAGTTCAGATATGCCCAAGGAGAATAATGAACAAGTTCTCAGAGATCAGAACCAGGGTTCACAAAAAACAGTGAACAATGGGCTCCTTCTGTGAGTAGAGTCTGAGCTTAATCAAGGTAATTCTGCATCCCCAGTGTGTGCATCTGGGAGGTTTATTTAAATCTCTTCCTTATGGGATTTACATTGTTGATTTCCAGTTGATGTTGTATGCCTCCCATCCTTTGTCTTTCCAAGTGGGGGTGATTATTCTCTATATCCTGTGCCAGCTCCATCACTGCATTCTGGGTATTTTTGCTGGAGAGGGGAAGAAAATTTGCCCTTTAAATGGGTATGACTGCAGACTAAAAGGAATCATATCTAGACCTGGTGGAACCTAGAGACATGGACTCTAAACAATAATAATTTCCCAGTTAGGATCTTATATTTTCTCTTTCAGGAAGGGGTGAGAATGTTCTGTGTGAAGGTAGAATAAAATGATCTGGTAACCAAAATGCTCTATCAAGGATAATAGAGTAGTACATACTTCAAGGCTGTATATTGTCACTCTGTTTATTTAACTTATATGCAGAGTGCTGTGCAGTGCTAAGTCACTTCAGTCATGTCTGACTCTGACACCCTATGGACTATAGCCCACTGAGTTCCTCTGTCTGTGGGATTCTACAGGCAAGAATACTGGAATGGATAGCCATTCCCTTCTCCAGGGAATATTTCCCACCTGGGGATTGAACCAGCATCACGTACATCTGACCTGCATTGGCAGCCAGGTTCTTTACCACTAGCACCACCTTGGAAATTCAGATCAAAGATAATAAGATGTATTCAAAACACTACCTCCTTGGGAACTCAAAAGTCTGACCTTCCAAATCTTTCTTGTAGTTAGGTTCAGTTCAGTTCAGTCCAGTCACTCAGTCGTGTCCGACTCTTCGCGACCCCATGAATCACAGCACGCCAGGCCTCCCTGTCCATCACCATCTCCCAGAGTTCACTCAGACTCATGTCCATCGAGTCTGTGATGCCATCCAGCCATCTCATCCTGGGTCGTCCCCTTCTCCTCCTGCCCCCAATCTCTCCCAGCATCAGAGCCTTTTCCAATGAGTCAACTCTTCGCATGAGGTGTCCAAAGTACTGGAGCTTCAGCTTCAGCATCACTCCTTCCAAAGAAATCCCAGGGTTGATCTCCTTCAGAATGGACTGGTTGGATCTCCTTACAGTCCAAGGGACCCTCAAGAGTCTTCTCCAACACCACAGTTCAAACGCATCAATTTTTCGGCACTCAGCCCTCTTCACAGTCCAACTATCACATCCATATGTGACCACAGGAAAAATCATAGCCTTGACTAGACAGACCTTAGCTGGCAAAGTAATGTCTATGCTTTTGAATATACTATCTAGGTTGGTCATAACTTTCCATCCAAGGAGTAAGCATCTTTTAATTTCATGGCTGCAGTCACCATCTACAGTGATTTTGGAGCCCAAAAAAAACAAAGTCTGACACTGTTTCCACTGTTTCCCCATCTATTTCCCATGAAGTGATGGACCAGATGCCATGATCTCCGTTTTCTGAATGTTGAGCTTTAAGCGAACTTTTTCACTGTCCTCTTTCACTTTCATCAAGAGGCTTTTTAGTTCCTCTTCACTTTCTGCCATAAGGGTGGTGTCATCTGCATATCTGAAGTTACTGATATTTCTCCCAGCAATCTTAATTCCAGCTTGTGCTTCTTCCAGCCCAGTGTTTCTCATGATGTACTCTGCATATAAGTTAAATAAGCAGGGTGACAATATACAGCCTGACGTACTCCTTTTCCTATTTGGAACCAGTCTGTTGTTTCATGTCCAGTTCTAACTGTTGCTTCCTGACCTGCAAATAGGTTTCTCAAGAGGCAGGTTAGGTGGTCTGGTATTCCCATCTCTCTCAGAATTTTCCACAGTTTATTGCGATACACACAGTCAAAGGCTTTGGCATAGTCAATAAAGCAGAAATAGATGTTTTTCTGGAACTCTCTTGCTTTTTCCATGATCCAGCAGATGTTGGCAATTTGATCTCTGGTTCCTCTGCCTTTTCTAAAACCAGTTTGAACATCAGGGAGTTCATGGTTCACTTATCGCTGAAGGCTGGCTTAGAGAATTTTGAGCATTACTTTACTAGCATATGAGATGAGTGCAATTGTGCAGTAGTTTGAGCATTCTTTGCCATTACCTTTCTTTGGGATTAGAATGAAAACTGACCTTTTCCAGTCCTGTGGCCACTGCTGATTTTTCCAAACTTGCTGGCTTATTGAGTGCAGCACTTTCACAGCATCATCTTTCAGGATTTGAAACAGCTCAACTGGAATTCCATCATCTCCACTAGCTTTGTTGGTAGTGATGCTTTCAAAGGCCCTCTTGACTTCACATTCCAGGATGTCTGGCTCTAGATTAGTGATCACATCATCATGATTATCTGGGTCGTGAAGATCTTTTATGTACAGTTCTTCCGTGTATTCTTGGGAATGGCAAGCCACTTTAGTATTCTTGCCTTGAGAACCCCATGAACAGTAGGAAAAGGCAAAATGATAGGATACCAAAAGAGGAACTCCCCAGGTCATTAGGTGCCCAATATGCTACTGGAGATCAGTGGAGAAATAACTCTAGAAACAATGAAGGGATGGAGCCAAAGCAAAAACAATACCCAGTTGTGGATGTGACTGGTGATAGAAGCAAGATCCGATGCTGTAAAGAGCAATACTGCATAGGAACCTGGAATGTCAGGTCCATGAATCAAGGCAAATTAAAAGTGGTCAAACAAGAGATGGCAAGGGTGAACGTTGATATTCTAGGAATCAGTGAACTAAAATGGACTGGAATGGGTAAATTTAACTCAGATGACCATTACATCTACTACTGTGGGCAGGAATCCCTCAGAAGAAATGGAGTAGCCATCATGGTCAACAAAAGAGTCTGAAATGCAGTACTTGGATGCAATCTCAAAAACGACAGAATGATATCTGTTCGTCTCCAAGGCAAACCATTCAATATCACAGTTATCCAAGTCTATGCCCCAACCAGTAACGCTGAAGAAACTGAAGTTGAACAGTTTTATGAAGACCTACAAGATCTTTTAGAACTAACACCCAAAAAAGATGTCCTTTTCATTATAGGGGACTGGAATGCAAAAGTAGGAAGTCAAGAAACACCTGGAGTAACAGGCAAATTTGGCCTTGGAATACGGAATGAAGCAGGGCAAAGACTAATAGAGTTTTGCCAAGAAAATGCACTGGTCATAGCAAACACCCTCTTCCAACAACACAAGAGAAGACTCTACACATGGACCTCACGGATGGTCAACACCGCAATCAGATTTATTATATTCTTTGCAGCCAAAGATGGAGAAGCTCTATACAGTCAACAAAAACAAGACCGGGAGCTGACGGTGGCTCAGATCATGAACTCCTTATTGCCAAATTCAGACTTAAATTGCAGAAAGTAGGGAAAACCACTAGACCATTCAGGTATGACCTAAATCAAATCTCTTATGATTATACAGTGGAAGTGAGAAATAGATTTAAGGGTCTAGATCTGATAGATAGAGTGCCTGATGAACTATGGAATGAGGTTTGTGACACTGTACAGGAGACAGGGTTCAAGACCATCCCCATAGAAAAGAAATGCAAAAAAGCAAAATGGCTGTCTGGGGAGGCCTTAGAAATAGCTGTGAAAAGAAGAGAGGCAAAAAGCAAAGGAGAAAAGGGAAGATATAAGCATCTGAATGCAGAGTTCCAAAGAATAGCAAGAAGAGATAAGAAAGCCTTCTTCAGCAATCAATACAAAGAAATAGAGGAAAACAACAGAATGGGAAAGACTAGAGATCTCTTCAAGAAAATTAGAGATACCAAGGGAACATTTCATGCAAAGATGGGCTCAATAAAGGACAGAAATTGTCTGGACCTAACAGAAGCAGAAGATATTAAGAAGAGGTGGCAAGAATACATGGAAGAACTGTAAAAAAAGATATTCACGACCCAGATAATCATGATGTAGTTAGGTTACGGACTGTATAATTGAATTCTGACTAGGAAAATATAGGTATATTTGATATAAGACACTTCTAGATCTCACCCAAAAGTTTGGGCTCACTGTGAAACATTTCCCTGAATCTTTTTGCCTTCAGTTGGGAGCAGAAGGAAGGATCAGTCAGCTAAAATTCAAGGAAGTAGAACTAACCCTACCAGAGCAGCAAAAAGAAAAAAGAATGAAAACAAGTGAACATAACTTAAGGAACTTATGAGACAACTTTAGACAGACTATGATTTGCATTTTAGGGTTACAGAATGAGAAGAGAGAGAGAAAGTTATAGAAATTTTATTTTCAGAAACAATGGCTGAAGAATTCCAGAGAAGGAAAGATACTTCCAGATCCAGAAAACCCAAAGAGTTCTAAAAAGATAAGCCCCAAAAGATCCAGATCAACAAACATAATTAAAAGGTAAAAAGGTAAAGGCAAGGACAGAATATTAAAAGCAGCAAGAGAAATACAATTTGTGTAGAAGTGAATCTTCATAAAATATTCTTTTTTTTTTCAGCTAACAAAACTTCCCCAAAAGAAGTGGCACAATATGTTCAAAGTGCTGACAGAAAAAACCTCCAACCAAGAATACCCAGCAAACTAGTAATTCAGAATTGGAAGAGAGATAAAAGTTTTTCAGACAAGCAAAGCCCCTAAAGAATTTTATCACCCCTCAAATGACCTTACAAGAACTGCTAAAGGGACTTCATTGGGTTGGAAATATGGGATATTAACTGATAACAAGAAAACACATGAAAGAATAAATCATATTGGTAGGCAAATATATGATAAAAGTAGTGGGTTAATAACTACAATATTTAGCCAAGAGGCACACAAGACACTCACCTGAGATGTAAGGACACAGATGACTGAAAGTTAAGGAACAGAAAAAAATATTCCAAATGGAAACCAAAAGAAAGCTGAAGTTGCTGAACTCATATCGGACAAAACAGACTTTAAACAAAGACTGCAAAAAAGATGAGCACTACATAATAATAATAAGTGGGTAATCTAACAAGATGATATAAAATTTGTATATACATATGCACCCAACATAAACACTTATATAATGCAAATATTAATAGTTCTAAAGTGAGAAATAGACAGAAATACAAAATAGTATAAGATTTAATACTCCACTTTCATCAGTGGGTACATTATCCAAACAGAAAAATCAAAAGGAAACATTTCTCTTAAACAACATTTTAGACCAAACAAACTTAAAACACACATACCGAATCCTCAACAAAAAATATTACCCAACCAAATTCAACAATACAGTAAGAATATCATGCACCATGATTCAGTTCAGTTACTCAATCGTGTCCGACTCTTTGCGACTCCATGGATCACAGCATGCCAGGCCTCCCTGTCCATCACCAACTCCCAGAGTTCACTCAGACTCACATCCATCAAGTCAGTGATGCCATCCAGCCATCTCATCCTCTGTCGTCCCCTTCCCCTACTGCCCCCAATCCCTCCCAGCTTCAGGGTCTTTTCCAATGAGTCAACTCTTCACATGAGGTGGCCAAAGTATTGGAGTTTCAGCTTTAGCATCAGTCCTTCCAATGGACACCCAGGACTGATCTCCTTTAGGATGGACTGGTTGGATCTCCTTGCAGTCTAAGGGACTCTCAAGAGTCTTCTCCAACACCACACTTCAAAAGCATCAACTAGGATTTATTCAGTGAGTGTAAGAACGGTTCAACATCCACATATCAGTCAGTGTGATATACCATACTAACAAAATGAAATATAAAATTGATAATGATCACCTCAATACATGCAGAGAAAGCATTTGATAAAATTCAACATCCATTTATGCTAAAACCTCTCAATAAAGCATATACCTCAAAACAATAAAGGTCATATACGACAAGTCTACAGCTAACATCCATCATAGTCAACAGTAGAAAGCTGAAGGCTTTTCCTCTAAGATCAGAAAGAGGATAAAAATGCCCATTCTAGTCACTTTTATTCAAGATAATATTGGAAGACCTTACCAGAGCAATTATGCAAGAAAAATAAATAAAATACATCTAAATTGGAAAAGAATAAATAAAACTGTTATTTATAGATAACATATTATATATAGAAAATCCTAAAGACTCCTTAAAAAAAAAAAAACCTATTATAGCTAATCAGTGAATTTAGTAAAGATACAGGATACAAATATAATACACAAATATCTGTTGAGTTTCTATACACTAATAATAAACTATCATAAAGAGAATTCAAGAAAATAAACCACTTAAAATTTTGTCAAAATAATAGAGTATCTGTGGAAAAATTTAACCGAGGAGGTTAAAAATAAGTGTATATTGAAAACTGTAAGGCATTAACGATATAAACTGAAGAAAATTCAAATAACTAGATATTCCATGGTTATGCATTGGAAGAATCAATACTGCCAAAATATCCATACTTCCCAAAGCAATCTACAGATTCAATGCAATCTGTTTAAAATTTCCAAAGGCATTTTTTTCACAGAAAGACAACAGATAATTCTAAAAGTTTTACAGAACCACAAAGACCCTAAGTAGCAAAGATAAAACTGAGAAAGAATAACAAAGCTGGAGACCCCAAGAATAACAAAGCTGGGCTTCCCTGGTGGCTCAGACAGTAAAGAATCAGCCTGCAATTCAGGGGACCTGAGTTCAATACCTGAGTTGGGAAGATGCCCCAGAGAAGGGAATGGCTACCCACTCCAGTGTTCTTGCTGAAGAATCCCGTGAACAGAGGAGAGTCTGGTGAGCTACACAGTCCATGGATTGCAAACAGCCGGACATGACATCACGTGTTATTCATTGTTGGGGACACCATGCTCTCATTTCAGATTACATTACAAAGCTATAGTAATTAAAATTTGACATTTTCATAAAAACAGACACAAAGACTAAGTAAGTGAGACTATCATATTAGAAAACTTCTGCACAGCAAAAAAAAAAAAACATTAACAAAATAGAAAGGTAACCCACAGAATTAGGAAAATAATATTTGTAAATCATATCATAAATCTGATGAGATGAATATGCAAAATAAAGAACTCATACAATTAAATTGCAGCAACCAAACAACCTGACTGAAAAATGATCAGAAGGTTTGCATAGAAATTTTTCTAAAGAGAGCATAGAGATAGCCAGGAAGCATGAAAAGATCCTCAATATCACTAACATCAGGAAAATGCTAATCAAAACCACAATGAGATACCAGTTGTTAGAATGTGTGTTATCACAAAAGGAAGAAATAACAACTGTTGGGGAGATGTCCACTGATGAATATATTGATAAATAAGACAGGCTGTGTGTATATGTGTGTGTGTGTGTGTGTGTCTGTGTATATAATGGGATAGTATTTCACCTTAAAAATGAATGAAGTCTTGCCATTTTGAGACCACACAGACGGACCTCAAGCATACTATGTAAGGTGAAATAAACCAGACAGAAGAAGACAAAATAGTTCTACTTCTCTTATATGAGCAATCTTAAAGGCAAAACAAGCCCAACCACAGCTTGATAGTAACCAGAGGTGTAGGGTAAGAGTAGAGGAAATTGTATAAACATAAGAAAAAAGGATGCAATCTCAAAAATGACAGAATGATCTCTGTTCATTTCCAAGGCAAACCATTCAATATCATGGTAATCCAAGTCTATGCCCTGACCAGTAAAACTGAAGAAGCTGAAGTTGAACGGTTCTATGAAGACCTACAAGACATCTTAGACTAAAACCAAAAAAAATGTCCTTTTCATTATAGGGGGCTGGAATGAAAAAGTAGGAAGTTGAGAAACACCTGGAGTAACAGGCAAACTTGGCCTTAGAGTACAGAATGAAGCAGGGCAAAAGCTAATAGAGTTTTGCCAAATGAACGCACTGGTCACAGCAAACACCCTCTTCCAAAAACATACAGGGTGAAGTAAGCCAGAAAGAAAAATACCAATACAGTATACTAATGCATATATATGGAATTTAAAAAGATGGTAACGATAACCCTGTATGCGAGACAGCAAAAGAGACACAGATGTATAGAACAGTCTTTTAGACTCTGTGGGAGAGGGAGAGGGTGGGATGATTTGGGAGAATGGCATTGAAACATGTATAATATCAAATAAGGAATGAATCACCAGTCTAGGTTCGATGCAGGATACAGGATGCTTGGGGCTGGCACACTGGGATGACCCAGAGGGATGGTATGGAGAGGGAGGTGGGAAGGGGGTTCAGGATTGGGAACACATGTGCACCCGTGGTGGATTCTTGTTGCTGTATGGCAAAACCAATACAATATTGTAAAGTAAAAAATTAAAAAAAAAAAAATAAAAAAAGAAACACAAGAGAATGCTCTACACATGGACATCACCAGATAGCCAACACCAAAATCAGATTGATTGTATTATTTGCAGCCAAAGATGGAGAAGCTCTATGCAGTCAGCAAAAAAAAAAAAAAAAAAGACCTGGAGCTGACTGTGGCTCAGATCATGAACACCCTGTTGCCAAATTCAGACTGAAATTGAAGAAAGTGGGGAAAACCATGAGACCATTCAGCTATGACCTAAATCAAATCCTTTATGATTATACGGTGGAAGTGAGAAATAGATTTAAGGGGTTAGACCTGATAGACAGAGTGCCTGATGAACTATGGACAGAATCCATGACATTGTACAGGAGACAGGGAGGAAGACCATCCCCAAGAAAAAGAAATGCAAAAAGCAAAATGTCTGTCTGAGGAGGCTTTACAAATAGCTGTGAAAAGAAGAGAAGCAAAAAGCAAAGGAGAAAAGGAAAGATATACCCATTTGAATGGAGAGTTACAAAGAATAGCAAGGAGAGATAAGAAAGCTTTCCTCAGTGATCAGTGCAAAAAAATAGAGGAAAACAACTGAATAGGAAATACTAGAGATCTCTTCAAGAAAATAGAGATACCAAGGGAACATTTCATACAAAGATGGGCTCGATAAAGGACAGAAAAGGTAGGGACCTAACAGAAGCAGAAGATGTTAAGAAGAGGTTGCAAGAATAACCAGATGAACTGTACAAAAGAGATCTTAATAACCAAGACAATCATGATGGTGTGATCACTCACCTAGAGCCAGATATTCTGGAATATGAAGACAAGTGGGCCTTAGGAAGCATCACTATGAACAAAGCTAGTGGAGGTGATGGAATTCCAGTTGAGCTATTTCAAATCCTAAAAGATGATGCTGTGAAAGTGCTGCACTCAGTATGCCATCAAATATGGAAAACTCAGCAGTGACCACAGGACTGGAACAGGTCAGTTTTCATTCCAATCCCAAAGAAAGGCAATGACAAAGTATGCTCAAACTACCACACAATCACACTCATTTCACATGCTAGTAAAATAATGCTCAAAATTCTCCAAACCAGGCTTCAGCAATATGTGAACTGTGAATTTCCAGATGTTCAAGCTGGTTTTAGAAAAGGCAGAGGAACCAGAGATCAAATTGCCAACATCCGCTGGATCATGGAAAAAGCAAGAGAGTTCCAGAAAAACATCTATTTCTGCTTTATTGACTATGCCAAAGCCTTTGACTGTATGGATCACAATAAACTGTGGAAAATTCTGAAAGAGATGAGAATACCAGACCACCAGACCTGCCTCTTGAGAAATCTGTATGCAGGTTAGGAAGCAACAATTAGAACTGGACAAGGAACAACAGACTGGTTCCAAATAGGAAAAGGAGTATGTCAAGGCTGTATATTGTCACCCTGCTTATTTAAGTTATATGCAGAGTACATCATGAGAAACACTGGGCTGGAAGAATCACAAGCTGGAATCAAGATTGCCGGAAGAAATATCAATAACCTCAGATATGCATATGACACCACCCTTATGGCAGAGTGAATAAGAACTAAAGAGCCTCTTGATGAAAATGAAAGAGGAGAGTGAAAATGTTGGCTTAAAGCTCAACATTCAGAAAACTAAGATCATGGCGTCTGGTCCCATCACTCATGGCAGATAGATATGGAACAATGGAAATAGTGGTTGACTTTATTTTGGGGGGGCTCCAAAATCACTGCAGATGGTGACTGCAGCTATGAAATTAAAAGACACTTACTCCTTGGAAGGAAAGTTATGACCAACCTAAATAACAGATTAAAAAGCAGAGACATTCCTTTGCCAACATAGATCTGTCTAGTCAAGGGCTATGGTTTTTCCAGTGGTCATGTATGGATGTGAGAGTTGGACTATAAAGAAAGGTGAGCGCTGAAGAGTTGAGAGTCCCTTTGACTTCACGGAGATCCAACCAGTCCATCCTAAAGGAGATAAGTCCTGAGTGTTCATTGGAAGTACTGATGTTGAAGCTGAAACTCTAATACTTTGGCCACATGATGCAAAGAGCTGACTCATTTAAAAAGACCCTGATGCTGGGAAAGATTGAAGGCAGGAGAAGGGGATGACAGAGGATGAGATGGTTGGATGGTATCACTGACTGAATGGATATGAGTTTGAGTAAACTGTGGGAGTTGGTGATGCACAGGGACCCCTGTCATTGCTGCGATCCATGGGGTCACAAAGAGTCAGACATGACTGAGTGACTGAATTGAAGAAAAATATATATATACCATTATTGTTTCAGGAATAGAACAATGAAAACAGATATACTAACCTATGTAACTAAACTCAGATTAGCATTGAATCTTGATGACATAGGAAATTTCCAGGATGTTGTAAAATTCAGTTTCTTGATCCAGGGATGTTATATGACTGTATTAAGTGAATATACCTGGAGGAGGAAATGACAACTGACTCCCCTATTCTTGCCTGGAGAATCCTCATGGAGAAGGGAGCCTGGTGGGCTACAGTCCATGGGGTCACAAAGAGTCAGACACATCTGAGCACCTAAGTATGTGAATATACCTCAAGCTGTATGAAAACTATATGTTAACTTCAACAATATGGCATAACTGTAAAGATGGAAATTTAAGCACTTTAAGTTATGAATTACAGAAAATTTTAAGAAAATATTGAAACCACTTACAAATACAAGAGGGACTTATCTATAAATTACCTGTTTATGGAGTTAAATACATCTATGTAAATGATAGATGGATTCATATGTAAATGGAGAGATGGTTAAACAGAGGGAAAGACTGATGTGTATAGAGAGAGACAGAAAGATACACATATACTGGGTCATGAGTTACATTGTAGTTATTAGTGCTGAGTATGTGGAGTTTAGTAAAAGAAAAAAATTCTATATAATCTTCATTTCAATTATTCATCTTTAACCTTTATATTTTCTTTCTATTACTTGCTTTGGATTTAGTTTACACTTGGCCTTCTTACACTTAACGTGGTATGTTAGATTATTGATATCAGATATTTTATTTGTTCTTGACATAGGCATTTGTGGCTATATATTTTCACTAAACAAATGCTTTATTGGCACCCTATAAATTTTTTGTAATTTTAAACTGAAATGTTCACAACTATGTTACTAAGTAAACAAAGTAAATGTATCTACATTAAATAAAACTTATAATCATATTTAATTAAATTATTGACTCATTATTATAAATTCAAAAAAGGAAAAATTACCTGAAATGATAACAAACAAGAAAAATAATGAAATCTAAAAATATACCAGTCATATATTATTCATGAGGTTTGTGGATATATAAAAAGAATGGAATAACAAAAGTAAATTCACTCACACACACACAAAGAAACAATTTCACACCAGTTCTAAGATTTCTAAAACAAGTATTCAGTTCAGTTCAGTTCATTTCAGTCGCTCAGTCGTGTCCGATTCTTTGCGACCCCATGAATCGCAGCACGCCAGGCTCCCCTGTCCATCAACAACTCCCAGAGTTCACTCAGACTCACAGCCATCGAGTCAGTGATGCCATCTAGCCATCTCATCCTCTGTTGTCCCCTTCTCCTCCTGCCCCCAATCCCTCCCAGCATCAGAGTCTTTTCCAATGAGTCAACTCTTCGCACGAGGTGGCCAAAGTACTGGAATTTCAGCTTTAGCATCATTCCTTCCAAAGAAATCCCAGGGCTGATCTCCTTCAGAATGGACTGGTTGGATCTCCTTGCAGTCCAAGGGACTCTCAAGAGTCTTCTCCAACACCACACTTCAAAAGCATCAGTTCTTCGGCACTCAGCTTTCTTCACAGTCCAACTCTCACATCCATACATGACTACTGGAAAAACCATAGCCTTGACTAGATGGACCTTTGTTGGCAAAGTAATGTCTCTGCTTTTCAATATGCTATCTAGGTTGGTCATAACTTTTCTTCCAAGCAGTAAGCGTCTTTTAATTTCATGGCTGCAGTCACCATCTACAGTGATTTTGGAGCGCCCCCAAAATAAAGTCCCCCACTGTTTCCACTGTTTCCCCATCTATTTCCCATGAAGTGATGGGACTGGATGCCATGATCTTCGTTTTCTGAATGTTGAGCTTTTAAGCCAACTTTTTCACTCTCCTCTTTCACTTTCATCAAGAAGCTTTTTAGTTCCTCTTCACTTTCTGCCATAAGGGTGGTGTCATCTGTATATCTGAGGTTCTTGATATTTCTTCCAGCAATCTTGATTCCAGCTTGTGCTTCTTTCAGCCCAGCGTTTCTCATGAAGTACTCTGCATATAAGTTAAATAAGCAGGGTGACAATATACAGCCTTGACATACTCCTTTTCCTATTTGGAACCAGTCTGTTGTTCCTTGTCCAGTTCTAACTGTTGCTTCCTAACCTACATACAGATTTCTCAAGAGGCAGGTCAGGTAGTCTGGTATTCCCATCTCTTTCAGAATTTTCCAGTTTATTGTGATCCACACAGTCAAAGGCTTTGACATAGTCAATAAAGCAGGAATAGATGTTTTTCTGGAACTCTCTTGCTTTTTCCATGAATCAGTGGGTGTTGGCAATTTGATCTCTGGTTCTTCTGCCTTTTCTAAAACCAGCTTGAACTAGAGTTTGGCTAAAATATAAGTTGGTAACTTACTAGTTAAGTCTCAACATGTGACCAAAAAATAAAATATCTCTGTATTTTATCTAAAAGAAGCAATCTGATACAGTTTATCCTGACTTAAAAACTTTTAAAATGAACCCTGTCTTCTGAGATTTTAGAGTAAATAAAATGAATTCTCAGGACATTAGTTCTGTGATTGAAATTCTTATATCTCTACAGGAAGTGGATTTTCCTACCAAAAGTTCAAGTGATAAATAATTTTTAATAACTGGTAGCTTAGCATTTTTGACCCTTGTGTTTCTAAAATAGCTTTTCATTTTCCCTGAAGGAATTATCATATTGTTCCTTTTATACCCCTCAAAATACCATATTGTTTCCTCTTTTCAATATTAAGTAAGTGTCTGGAGAGGCTTATGAGCTATTTTTGAAGTTAATGATTGCATATTTCCTTCCATAATTTTTTGGCAACAATGAACATATAATTATCATATATTTTAGGATATGTTATTTCAAGTCACAGGTCAAAAACAAAATTATTATTCATTCAATAAAGTGAGTTAAGCACATAATGTATCAAGAAGATAAAAACACCTTCTTTTGGCTTTTGGGAGCTCTCAACCCTCCTTTATTCAATTCATCTGGGTTGAAGAAGAATGAGTTTTCTGTTTAGTAAATTTGGGGTTAAGAACTTTGAACTTTTCTCTCCCACCCTTTTGAATAGTTGAGGTGCACAGAATAAGTACACTGATCTCTCCTAAATTTGATGGTAAAGGCAATTCTTTATCCAGTGAGTTAAAAAGTAAATGTTTCACTATGACCTGACAATGAGAGTGAGTGTCCAATATGGGCTTCCGTACTAGATACCTCCCTTCTTGTCCTGTAACTAAGCCATAGTCTCAGCATTTATCAGTGATGGAACTGGTATTTTGGGTCCCATTCACTGATTCTTTTGGCTATACCCAATTAATTTAGAACTAGGTTGAGGAAGAGAGCTATAATGTATTGGGAATATTTTCATAGCATCATCTGCTGAATTGATTGGGAATCTTGAGAAATAGTAAACTGAAGATGCAATTATGATAGAACAATTTTTTGGCACAACCAATGTAACTGACTGTATTTATTTTTTGAGTAGCATAAGAGACTTAATTTTTTTTAATTGAAGTTAGTTGATGTACAGTGTTACAGAAATTACAAATGTATAATTAGTGATTCACAGTTTTTAAATATTATACTTCATTCATAGGTATAAAATATTTGCTATGCGACATTAAACTTTACTGTGTGGTACTAAAGCCAGCAGATTTGTTGATTTACTGGTTTTAGTTTGGTTTGTTTTATGTCCATAGTTTACAATGACTGATTTATGTCTGGCCAGATGTAGTCTAGGTATGTGACATTAGCCTTTGACCGTGTGTGATTATGATCTTGGTAATCACTAGAGTGTATTGTGTTTTTTACCCATGACTGGCTGTTTTTTTTTTTTTTTTTTTTTTTACAGGCACAGCAGCAGGTGCCAGCTTTAGCTGGTCTCCAATACCCTCAATAAAGTTGTGGACTGTATGTCTCTTGGCTCTCCCAACTTGACATTGAACTGCACATGCAGTTTAGCTTAGTGTTGCAGGCAAGACAGAGGTATGATTGGATCATGTTTGGCATTGGTGAGAAGAAAACAATCTCCTTGCTTTCTCTATTTTCCCTCCTCTAGAAGGGGAAGAAACAAATCTGATCTGTGATTTTGATTAAACTAAAAAATGAAAACAAGCTCAGCAACTGAATAGTCTTAACTAAGAATTCTGTTCCCTCTGATTGCTCTCCAGGTGTACTCAGTCTGATAGTCTCCCCTGTTGAAAGAGAATGGTGGTTGTTCAGTGACATCTGTGGCAGAATGAATCCAATATTAGAATTCTATATTAGGTATAGCATTGTTTTCCCATATCTAAGGCTCCCTAAAATCTGCTCTACAAGTGAAAAGGCCGCTATGTTTATATTTATACATCTAATACTTGTCTTTGTTTTATAACTTAAGATTTCAAGAGAGAGACTGATTTTATGAAAGACAACAAGAAAATATAAATATTTAGTATTTTTTAATCCTTTAGCAGCTTTTAATTGTTTGAAGCTTTCCTTTCTATACTGTTTGCAATTTTCAGAAAAGAAATGCTGATTTTAAATGATACGAGCAGAAATGTATTAGAATTGACAGCTAGTATTTAATGGCAATGCTTAAAAGTTTAGTAGATATCATTTATTTGGATTCCGTTTGCTCATTCTTTTAAATTAATGCATGAGGTTGATTTAATGAATAACTCTTTTCTTTTTCCTTTCCTTTTTTTTTTTTGGCAGTACACTGCCAGAGACACTTTATGTCTGTGCTATATATCATTATGTGCCAAGTAGCACTATTTTGTATAGTTGTTGTCGGGTTTTTAGATGATGTATAATATATAAAGCACTTCATGTTTTTCAGACTCACAGACTGTTATTTTTCCTGTTTTATTCTTATCATTATTTTCTGTTGCCTTTGAGAAAAGCAAATACATAGCAAAAAATATACATAAATGAATAAATAAAAGAATGAACCTGGGCTTTTAGAAGCACAAAAGATAATCACTGCAGGAAAGTGGCAAGAACATGGAAATATGACTATTACCTAATGTGACTCTGTACACATGACTACGAATGAAAGAAACAAAAGTATTCACATTCTTTTAGAGATCTGACCCAGAAATTTAGTTTCGATTTATTGTTGACAACTTCGTGTTTAATTTCTTTCTTGTCTTCTACTTTCTATTCAAAATGTAGTAAAAGCATAACAGATATAAAAAAAATTATAGTACAGTGGTATGGCAGAAAGAGTTAATTTTGTATATATAATTTTACATGCTGGGTCTTTCATTTATTGCCTATATGACATAGCAAGCCATATCAGATCTCATATATGTTATATATCCTGAATGATCTCTCCGTATGAATATTTAATATATGTGTATCATTTATATTTGAATTAATGCTCTAATGGCTACTATGTCTTTCACAAAAGAAAAGGAAGATGAAGAAGATATATGTGTGAGCATGAGAGAGTGTGTGTGTGTGTGAGTGTGTGTGTGTTTGGCAGAGTGTTAATCACTTTAGGGCCTTAGGGCCAGTAATCCTTTTAAACATATGAAGTTAGTTTTTCTAAAACTATATGATTAGTACTCATATTACTTATATATACATGAGTGAGTGAAGTCGCTCAGTCGTGTCCGACTCTTTGCAACCCCATGGACTGTAGCCCACCAGGCTCCTCAGTCCATGGAATTTTCCAGGCAAGAGTACTGGAGTAGGTTGCCATTTCCTTCTGCAGGGGCCCTTCCCAACCCAGGGATGGAACCCAGGTCTCCCGCACTGCAGGCAGACGCTTTACCGTCTGAGCCACCAGGGAAGCCCTATATATACATATTACTACTCATATAATCTATACAATATTGTATTTATCAGAATTCAAAAATTTGTTTCTTTATACTCATTGATATTTCACTCAATATTTTAATATATATTAATTATTATTATTACACAGGTAAAATTTAGTTTTAAGGTGTGTATAATACTAGTATAGTACTAGTCTTAAAAGTTCAAAATTTTATTCATGAATTATAATATTCATTCTTTTATTTATTCATTCTGAATAGTAGGGAACTCAGAGAAAGTAAAATCTGCCCAGGCATTTGTTAATCTATAATAACAGACATACAAACCCAGTTGACATCTTAATAGGAAACATTTCTCCCACAGCCACTGCAGCTCAAAGTACTATGACATCTCCACCATCTTTTTTCCCATTGAGGAATACTAACTCACTGAGAAATTTTGCTGTCTGTAATTACAAAATGTCACAAACACCGATTTTTGAAATTAGAAGAATAAAATATCCCAATCGTCAATGGAGAACTAAAGTAACTTCGAAAAGGAGTTGTCTCGATTTACAACCCAGGAACAGAACTCCGGATACAGGATTTCTGGACTCAGAATCCCAAATCAATCTTCACATTACAAGAAAATAGATTCTGAGTTGACGTTTCAGTAGAGACCTGAACTTTTTCTCACGTTTATATGTAACCCTGCTTTTTCTCTGAACCATATTAAAACACTGCTGTTAAGTTACTCTTAAAAACCATGCTTCCCAAAATACTATACCATATACTATATGTAAATATCATATATTACAAATATCATATAATATCACATATATAATTGGTATATAACAAAAATTATAGAAATGAACTTGCTTACAAAACAGAAATAGACTCACAGGTCTCGAAATCAAACATATGATTACCAAGGGGCAATATAAGGGGAAATATAAATTGGGAGACAAAGATTGACATATACACATTAACATAAATTTTTAAAAAGATATACATATATATGTATATATATAACTGAATCACTTTGCTGTACCCCCTGAAACTAACACATTATAAAACAACTATACACCAATAATTTTTTTAAAGTAACATAAGGAAAATATCATAATCCAATTACTGATATTCATAGATATAAATTTCCTAAAAGCAGCCAGAGAAAGAATGATAGGAAGCAACGACAATCATAAGATATTTCTCATTAAAACCAAACTAATGAGGAAAAAATCAAATACTGTATTTAGAAAACTGAAAGAAGGAAAATATGTTAACCCTGACTTTAATACTTACCAAAAATATTATTCAAAAATATAGTTAATTCTATTTTACTGGAGTAATACAATCAGGATAATTAATCATTTCAACCTACATTGCTATGCTTAGTTGCTCAGTCATGTCTGACTCTTTGCAACCCCCTGGACTGTAGCCTGCCAGTCTCCTCTGTCCTTGGGGATTGTCCAGGCAAGAATACTGGAGTGGGTTGCCATGCCCTCCTCCAAGGGACCTTCCCAACCCAGGGATCGAACCCAGATCTCCCTGATTGCAGGTAAATTCTTTATTGTCTGAGCCACAGTCCTCAGACATGCATTAAAAGACTTTAAAATAATGTCTTTTAAAAAGGAGATAAAATATCCCATATAAAAGTATTTTAAAACTTATAGCATAAGAAATGAACAAAAATAGGTTCATGAGAACAAATTAAAAAATATTTTCTCACGTTTAATCTCTTTAAAAGATAATTGATTGTTTAAAAGGAAAAAATTATAATTTTTTGAATTTATGTAATGAATACTACATATGCAGTATTACCATCTATGAGAAGTAAACCCTAGAGTAACTAATAAAAATGTATATCTAGAAATATAGCTAATAAGGGGTATAGCAGGAAAAAAAGGAGAAATAGACAATAGCAATCAAAAATCTAAATTTAAGCCAAACTCTAATGATACTTAAAAAAAACATAAATTGTCTCAACTCTCTAGTTAAAAAGGTTTGTGACACTAAATGCAAAATCAGATACAAGTTTATGCTTTTTATATAAATCCATGTTAAATAAAGAAAATATCCTATTAAAAGTAATAGGATATAAAAAGAAAAGAATCATACTTCTGAGGAAAGTGGGATAGGCTGAAGCAATGTCAGGCAAATAAGATTTCAGGATAGTAAATAATTCCAGAAGTAAAGAGTGATATATCATAATGACAAAAGGTTTAATTCAGATAGAAGACATGTGACATCTTACATATGTATGCACCTAAACAGAAAGTTTCAAAGTGCATGAAAGGAAAACTGATTTGACTGACAAGAAAAATAGATAAAGTTATAATTATACTTAGAGACTTATAATACTCTTCTCACAATACTTCATAAAATAAGCAGAAAAAATTTATGTTCAAAAGATGAGTTAACCAATACCAGCTAACATAAATAGCATTTATACACACTGCAGCAAACAATAATGATTAGATATTTCTTTTATGTGTACATATGGTGATTGCAGCCATGAAATTAAAAGACGATTACTCCTTGGAAGGAAAGTTATGACCAACCTAGATAGCATATTCAAAAGCAGAGACATTACTTTGCCAACAAAGGTCCATCTAGTCAAGGCTATGGTCATGTATGGATGTGAGAGTTGGACTGTGAAGAAGGCTGAGCGCCGAAGAATTGATGCTTTTGAACTGTGGTGTTGGAGAAGACTCTTGAGAGTCCCATGGACTGCGAGGAGATCCAACCAGTCCATTCTAAAGGAGATCAGTCCTGGGCGTTCTTTGGATAGAATGATAAAAAGCTGAAACTCCAGTACTTTGGCCACCTCATGAGAAGAATTGACTCATTGGAAAAGACTCTGATGCTGGGAGGGATTTGGGGCAGGAGGAGAAGGGGACGACAGAGGATGAGATGGCTGGAGGGCATCACCAATTCGACGGAAGTGGGTTTGGGTGAACTCTGGGAGTTGGTGATGGACAAAGGCCTGGCGTGCTGCGATTCATGGGGTTGCAAAGAGTCGGACACAACTGAGCGATTGAACTGAACTTAAACCACTTAATAGATCATACTCTGAGAAATAAACAATAGTTCGGTTAATATGAAAGCCATAACATTCTTGTTAACACAGTGGAAATAAACCAGAAATTAATAAGAGATATTGAAAAATCCAAAAAGTTTTCAGTGTGAAATAGCATCTCTCTAAATAAAAAATTGTTGTGTGATAGGATATTGGAATGCATTTTAATGAAATTGAAAATGAAAACATATTGAAATGTGTGGAAAGTTAATGTGTTTAGAAGAAAATGTATAGCATTATCAATAAATACTTACTACTATATGCACAATAGACAACCAACAAGGACTTACTGTATAGCACAGGAAACTATATTCAATGTTTTAATAACCTACAAGGGAAAAGAATCTGGAAAAGAATCTATCAGTATACAGGTACATGATAAATAGATTCTTCTAATTCAAGAACACGATTTATCCTTCCATGTGTTTGTGTCATCTTCAATTTTTTCATTAGCATTGGATTATACTACCCAACATAATCTACAGATTCAATGCAGTCCCTCTCAAATTACCAATGACACTGTTTGGAGATCTGAAACAACTGTTCCCATGTTGTTAAAAGTTGTATGGAAACAGAAAAGATCCCAAAGAGCCAAAGCAATCTTAAGAAAGAAAAAAGGAGCTGGAGGAATCAGGCTCCTTGATTTCACAATATACTATAAAGCTAGTCAAAAAGGCAATCAAAACAGTATGGTACTGAGACAACAATAGGCTTACAGATGAATGGAACAGCATAGAAAGCCCAGAGGAGAGGCCATGCACCTACGGCCCATTAATCTATGACAAAGGAGGTGAGAATGTACAACAGAGAAAAGAATCTCAATAGTAGTGCTGAGAAAACTATATACATATTGTACATTATTTTATATACATATAAAATAATGAAATTAGAATACTCCCTATCACTATATACAAAATAAATTCAAAATGATTTAAATACCTAAATGTAAGACCAGACTGTATAAAACTCTTAAAGGAAAACATAAGCAAAACACTCTTCAACATAAATCACAGCAAAATCTTTTTGGATCCATATGCTACAGTAATAAAAATAAAAACAAAAATAAACAAATGTGACCTAATTAAACTTAAAAGCTTTTGTACAGAGAAGGAAACCATACACAAAATGAAAAGACAACCCTCAGAATGGAAGAAAATATTTGCAAATGATGTGACCAAAGGATTAATCTCCAAGATATACAAATAGCTATCAAAAGAACAAACAACCTGAACAAATAATGGGCAGAAGATCTAAGTAGACATTTCTCCAAAGAAAACATACAGATGGCCAAGAGGTGCATTGAAAAATGCTCAGCTTGTCTAATTATTAGAGAAATGCAAATCAAAACCACAAAGGGGTATTATCTCATGCCGATGTCATGCCCCCATTGGATCCAGAGTATCTAAAGTGTGACAGTGTTGGCAAAGAGATTTATTTAGAGAGAGATAAAGAAAGAATGTTGCAGATAAGAAAATAGAGGAGAGGAAGAGGCTCATATTCCTTTGTTTACACAGAAAGCCAATAAAGTCCCAAGACAAGGGACTTGCTCTGTTCATGTAGGCCGCAGGCGCCCTCCTGGTCTCCCAAGGGAGTGAAGATGCAGAGTGCCTTCCCATTCAGGTCTTAGAAGCCCAGGCAGGAAACTGAACACAGAGAGCCTCTATGCTCCAAGGGATTAGCCTGAAAAAGAGAGTAAGAAAGAAAAAGAAAGCCATGGGGGAACCAGGCTTTCATGGAACTGGTCCTGGTCCTGGTCCATCACTTTATTTTTCAGGGAAGCTTTTATACCTTGACTTGTACATAGAGGGAAATGAAAGATGCAAGGTCATGCAGAATTAGCCTAAACACTCCAGCAGTTTTGCCCTTATTGAAACCAGGATTTTTTCTGCAAACCTTTCCCATAAACAATGTTGTGTACATTATCTTCTGGCCTTGGAGGTCTGTGGACATTTTATGACCCTCTTTTGATAAAGGCTGCTCAACCAGAAAACTTACTTTCCCTTGAAATGTTCTTTCTTTATATTTCTAATCTATGTCAGCCTCAGAAAGTATTAAACAGAGTTACATTTCTCATTGAGCAAAGGTGCAGTGCGTTACAACAAAGAAAGAACCAATTATCTCAAAGGTCTAATATGGTTAATTCCAAGGTTACTGCTTGTTTTTCTTATATTCCAACTATGTTACCTAATGCATTCCCAGGTGCACAGTGGATAAGAGATATGGGAACTTAGCAGCAAGCATCGGCTCAACAATGAAATCCTATACCAGCACTATTCTAATAGCTTTTAACTCTTTGAAAGACTCTATATTTTCAGAATGTTTTAGGCTTTCCATGCCCCTCACAGTTGGGAGGCTGTGAACAATCACAAGTGTAGCTGCAAGAGTCTGGATAAACCTGTCAGGCAAGCTAGAAAGCCATCAGAGGGGGTTTGAATTGAAACACTCCTATCATGTCCAGGAGACTTATTAACTAAAGCCCTAAGTTAACTTTTTCCAGAAAAAGGTGGTCGGGGATAGCCCCCTGTTAACGTCAGAAGAGTTGGTGAAAGGCATAAAATAGTAAGACAGACAAATTCTGGTTTGGGGGTAGATGCTTGAGCAGGTCTCTTCTGCATGACCTTGTCATGGGTGGGATCAGCCCAGGGAGTCCCTCGAGTCCTGAAGCCTTGCTTATCAGGTCTCCTTCGCATCACCTTGTCATGGGTGGGATCTCCCATGCTGGCTTCCAGCAGTCTCATATTGGCCAGAATGGCCACCATCAAAAAGTCTACAAACAATACATACTGGAGAGGATGTGGAGAAAAGGGATTACTTCTACACTTAGCAGGAATGTAAACTGGTACAACCAATATGGAGAACAGTATGAAGGTTCCTTAAACTAAATATTAAACTACGTTATGATCCTCCCAGAGATGGTGAAGGACAGGGAAGTCTACATGCTTCAGTTCATGGAGTTGCAAAAAGTTGGACATGACTGAGCAACTGAACAGCAATGATCCTGAAATCCCACTCCTGGGCATATATCAACAGAAAGCACACTTTGAAAAGAAATGTGTACCCTGATGTTTATTGTTACACTATTTACAATGGCAAGATATGGAGGCAACCTAAACATCCATCAACAGAGGAATGGATAAATAAGTGGTGTGTGTATACACACACACACACACACACACACACAATAGAATATTACTCAGTCATAAAAGAGAACCAAATGATGCCATTTGCAGTAACATGACATAACTAGAGATTATTACACTAAGTGAAGTCAGACAGATAAAGACAAATATCATATCATAACACTTAATGTGGAATCTAAAAAAATAATACAAATAAACTTATTCATAAAATATAAATAGATTCACAGACTTAATAAACAAACTTATAGTTAGCAAAGAGGGATTAACATATACACACTACTATATATAAAATAGATAATCTACAAGGCTTATTGTATAGCACAGGGAGCTCTACTCAGTAGTAACCTATATGGGAAAATAATCTGAAAGAGAATAAACATATGATTGTACAAATGAATCACTTTGTTATGCACTCAAACCTAACAAAGCACTGTAAATCAACTATACTTCAATAATAAAAGAAAGATACATAAAATCAGTCCTAAATTTCTACTTCTTAATCTTCTACTTCAATGCATTAAAAAATACTAACAAAAAAGTAAGTTTAGGAAAATAAAAATAAAAATATCAGTGAAAAATAAATAAATAAAAACATTTGACAATAAAACTAATACCCATTCATGATGAGAATATTCAGCAAGCTAAGAATTAAGAGGAATATCCTCAACTTGGTGTACCAACAATTAATATAATTTCTATTGGTGAAAGATAAACTATCCCCCCACTAAGATCAGTAACAAGAAAATAATGTTTTTTGTTAATGTTTCTATTTAATACTGTACATAATTGCCTAACCATTATAATAAAAGAAGAAAAAGAAACAAACTATAGCTTTGAAAGAAAGAAATTAAACTATTGGTAGAGGATGTTATATTTAGAGACATGAAGAATTCAAGAATTATTATCAAAACTAATAAATAAATGTAGTAAGATAGAAGTTTAATAATGTACTAAAAATGAATTTTATATATCTATAATATGTGAAATTGAAATAAAATACTATTTGCAAGTGAATAAAAAAATGAAACACTCAGATACATTTAAAATGTTGCAAAGTTTTGTACATAAAAATTATATAACATTGTAAGGTCATTAAAGAGGATCTAAATGAAAAAATATATGATACAAAGCAGAAGATCCAATAATATTAAAATATCAGTTATAGGGGGCGGTCCTAAGATGGCAGAGGAATAGGACGGGGAGACAAATCTCTCCCTCACAAATTCCTCAAAAGAATATTTCAACACTGAGCAAACTCCACAAAACAACTTCTGAACGCTGGCAGAGAACATCAGGCACCAGAAAAGCAGATCATTGTCTTCAAAAACAGGTAGGAAAAAATATAAAAGACGAAAAAAGAGACAAAGGAGGTGGGGAGGGAGCTCCATCCTGGGAAGGGAAGCCCATCCTGGGAAGGGAATTTTAAGAAGAGAGGTTTCCAAACACCAGGAAACACTCTCCCTGCCGAGTCTGTGGCGAGCCTTGGAAGCACAGAGGGCAACATAACAGGAAGGAAAAATAAATAAATAATTAAAACCAACAGATTACAAGCCCAATAGTAACTCCCCCAGTGGAAAAGCAGCGCAGACGCCTGCATCTGCCACTAGCAAGTGGGGGTTGGGAAGGGAGGCGCGGGAGGTGTGGGCTGCAGTGCTTTGTAAGAATCAGGTAGGAACACCCCGTGAATAACCAGAACAAACTAACTTGGGCTAGCAAACCAGACTGTGGGATAACTACCACGCAAAAAGCTCAAACATAAGACACTGCCAGGACCGTGCACAGAACAAAGGATGGAACGGAAATAGCTGGCTGCAGACTATCCCCCGCCGGGGACAGGCAGCCAGAGCCGTAAGGGCTGGAAAGGGGCAATCACAGCCCCGGAGAGACGTTACCTACCAAACTGCAAGCAGGCTCCTTTGCTAAGACTTCTGGGGGTTCTGGACAGTCACCATCTGCCTCACAAGGAGCGCCAGCAGTACACCCAGAAAACTGAGCAACAGAGACAGGAAAGGCGATAAGTCACAGCGACTGTGCTCGCCAAACACCTGAGCTACTCCGACCTGGGAAGGGCACAAAATGCAGTCCCAACCGAATCTGCACCTATGCGGGCTACCTAAGTGCCGAACCTGAGCGGCTTAGACCGTGGAGGTGCACACAGCCTAGGGCCGGCCTCAGATGGTTCCCAGCTGAGCAACGTAGAGCCAGAGCCGTTTGTGCACCACGAGCAGTGATAGGCCCAGTGGGGCTGAGACTGCGTGTACACGACAGCGTTATTTGTTTGCAGCATCCCTCGCTCCCCACAGTGCGACTGAACAAGTGAGCCTAAAAAAAATAATAAAAAAAAGTGTCCACCACCCTCCCCCCCATGTCAGGACGGAAATCAGACACTAAAGAGACCAGCAAACAGAAGAAGTTAAACAGAGGGAACCGCCTTCGAAGTGACCCCACACTGCACAACATCAGAGAAAGGGCCAGATATATCTTTGCTATTTTTACAATCATTCCTTTTTCTTCTTTTTTCTTTTTTTGTTTTGTTTTGTTTTGTTTTTTGTTGATGCTGTTGTGGGGTTGTTTTTTCTTTTCTTTTTCTTCTTCTTTTTTTTTTCCTAATATTTTAAAATTGTTAAGTCCTCTATTTCTCCTCTAATTTTTATTTCTATAACCTACTATTACTTTTCCAAAAAAAAAAAAAAGACTCTCTTTTTTAAAGCAAACACCATATATAGTCTTTGTGTTGTTGTTGTTGTTTTTCAATGATTCTTGTGGCTTTGTTCGTTTCTTTTTTATTTTTTTTCTTCTTCTTCTTTTCTTTAATATTGTATTTTTGAAACTCCAACCTCTACTCTAGATTTTTAATCTTTGCTTTTTGGTTTTTGTTGTCAATTTTGTACATTTAAAAACCCAAACTTCACTATCCAATTTTACCTGACTTGACCACTCTCTTCTCCTTTGGACTCTCCTTTTTCTCCACCAGGTGGCCTCTGTCTCTTCCCTCCCCCTTCTCTTCTCTATCCAACTCTCTGAATCTCTGTGTGTTCCAGAGAGTGGAAAACACCTAAGGAACTGGTTACTGGCTGGATTTGTCTCTCTCCTTTTCATTTCCCTCTTTTATCCTCCTGGCCACCTCTGTCTACTTCCTCCCTCTCCTCTTTCCTGTATAACTCCGTGAATACCTCTGAGCGGTCCAGACTGTGGAGAACACATAAGGAAGTGCTTACTGGCTAGCTTGCTCTCTCCTGTTTTGATCTCACTGCATCTCATTCCAGTCACCTCTAACTACCCCCTCCCTCTTCTCTTCTCCATGTAACTCAGTGAACCTCTCTGGGTGTCCCTCAATGTGGAGAAACTTTTCATCTTTAACCTAGATGTTTTATCATTGGTGCTGTATAGATGGAGAAGTCTAGAGGCTACTGTAAAAATAAAACTGAAAATCAGAAGCAGGAGGCTTAAGTCCAAAGCCTGAGAACATCAGAGAACTCCTGACTCCAGGGAACATTAATCAATAGGAGCTCATCAAACACCTGCATACCTACACTGAAACCAAGCTCCACCTAAGGGCCAATAAGTTCCAGAGCAAGACATACCATGCAAATTCTCCAGCAACACAGGAACACACCCCTGAGCTTCAATATACAGGCAGCTCAAAGTTACTCCAAAACCATTGACGTCTCATAACCCATTACTGGTCACTCCATTGCACTCCAGAGAGAAGAAACCCAGCTCCACCCACCAGAACTCCAACACAAGCCTCCCTAACCAGGAAACCTTGACAAGCCACTGATACAAACCCACCCACAGTGAGGAAGCTCCATAATAAAGAGAACTCCACAAATTCCCAGAATATAGAAAGGCCATCCCAAACGCAGCAATATAACCAAGATGAAGAGACAGAGGAATACCCAGCAGGTAAAGGAACAGGAGAAATGCCCACCAAACCAAACAAAAGAGGAAGAGATAGGGAATCTACCTGAGAAAGAATTCTGAATATTGATAGTGAAAATGATCCAAAATCTTGAAATCAAAATGGAATCAAGATAAATAGCCTGGAGACAAGGACTGAGAAGATGCAAGAAAGGTTTAACAAGGACCTAGAAGAAATAAAAAAGAGTTAATATATAATGAATAATACAATAAATGAAATCAGAAACACTCTGGAGGCAACAAATAGTAGAATAACAGAGGCAGAAGATAGGATTAGTGAAATAGAAGATAGAATGGTAGAAATAAATGAATCAGTGAGGAAAAAAGAAAAACAAATCAAAAGAAATGAGGACAATCTCAGAGACCTCCAGGACAATATGAAATGCTCCAACATTCGAATTATGAGTCCCAGAAGAAGAAGACAAAAAGAAAGACCATGAGAAAATCCTTGAGGAGATAATAGTTGAAAACTTCCCTAAAATGGGGAAGGAAACAATCACCCAAGTCCAAGAAACCCAGAGAGTTCCAAATAGGATAAACCCAAGGCGAAACACACCAAGACACATAATAATCAAATTAATAAAGATCAAACACAAAGAACAAATATTAAAAGCAGCAAGGGAAAAACAACAACACACAAGGGGAATCCCATAAGGATAACAGCTGATCTTTCAATAGAAACGCTTCAGGCCAGGAGGGAATGGCAAGACATACTTAAAGTGATGAAAGAAAATAACCTACAGCCCAGATTACTGTACCCAGTAAGGATCTCATTCAAATATGAAGGAGAAATCAAAAGCTTTACAGACAAGCAAAAGCTGAGAGAATTCAGCACCACCAAACCAGCTCTCCAACAAATTCTAAAGGATATTCTCTAGACAGGAAACACAAAAAGGGAGTATAAACCCGAACCCCAAACAATAAAGTAGATGGGAACAGGATCATACTTATCAATAATTACCTTAAACGTAAATGGGTTGAATGCCCCAACCAAAAGGCAAAGACTGGCTGAATGGATACAAAAACAAGACCCCTATATATGCTGCTTACAAGAGACCCACCTCAAAACAAGGGACACATACAGACTGAAAGTGAAGGGCTGGAAAAAGATATTCCACACAAATAGAGACCAAAAGAAAGCAGGAGTTGCAATACTCATATCCGATAAAATAGACTTTAAAACAAAGGTTGTGAAAAGAGACAAAGAAGGACACTACATAATGATCAAAGGATGAATTCAAGAAGAAGATATAACAATTATAAATATATATGCACCCAATAAAGGAGCACTGCAATATGTAAGACAAATGCTAAAAGTATGAAAGGGGAAATTAACAATAACACAATAATAGCGGGAGACTTTAATACCCCACTCACACCTATGGACAGATCAACTAAACAGAAAATTAACAAAGAAATGCAAACTTTAAATGATACAACAGACCAGTTAGACCTAATTGACATCTATAGGACATTTCACCCCAAAACAATGAATTTCACCTTTTTCTCAAGTGTTCACAGAACCTTCTCCAGGATAGATCACATCCTGGGCCATAAATCTAACCTTGATAAATTCAAAAAAATCAAAATCATTCCAAGCATCTTTTCAGACCATAATGCATTAAGATTAGATCTCAATTACAGGAGAAAAACTATGAAAAATTCCAACATATGGAGGCTGAACAACACACTTCTGAATAACCAACAAATCACAGCAGAAATCAAAAAAGAAATCAAAATATGCATAGAAAATAATGAAACTGAAAACACAACAACCCAAAACCTGTGGGACACTATAAAAGCAGTGCTAAGAGGAAAGTTCATAGCAATACAGGCATACCTCAAGAAACAAGAAAAAAGTCAAATAAATAACCTAACTCTACACCTAATGCAACTAGAAAAGGAAGAAATGGAGAACCCCAGAGTTAGTAGAAGAAAAGAAATCTTAAAAATTAGAGCAGAAATAAATGCAAAAGAAACAAAAGAGACCATAGCAAAAATCAACCAAGCCCAAAGCTGGTTCTTTGAAAGGATAAATAAAATTGACAAACCATTAGCCAGACTCATCAAGAAACAAAGAGAGAAAAATCAAATCAAGAAAATTAGAAATGAAAATGGAGAGATCACGACAGACAACACAGAAATACAAAGGATCATAAGAGACTACTATCAGCAATTATATGCCAATAAAATGGACAACATGGAAGAAATGGACAAATTCTTAGAAAAGTACAACTTTCCAAAACTGAACCAGGAAGAAATAGAAAATCTTAACAGACCCATCACAAGCACGGAAATTGAAACTGTAATCAGAAATCTTCCAGCAAACAAAAGCCCAGGTCCAGACGGCTTCACAGCTGAATTCTACCAAAAATTTAGAGAAGAGCTAACACCTATCCTACTCAAACTCTTCCAGAAAATTGTAGAGGAAGGTAAACTTCCAAACTCATTCTATGAGGCCACCATCACCCTAATACCAAAACCTGACAAAGATGCTACAAAAAAAGAAAACTACAGGCCAATATCACTGATGAACATAGATGCAAAAACCCTCAACAAAATTCTAGCAATCAGAATCCAACAACACATTAAAAAGATCATACACCATGACCAAGTGGGCTTTATCCCAGGGATGCAAGGATTCTTCAATATCCACAAATCAATCAAAGTAATTCACTGCATTAAAAAATTGAAAAATAAAAGCCATATGATTATCTCAATAGATGCAGAGAAGGCCTTTGACAAAATTCAACATCCATTTATGATTAAAACTCTCCAGAAAGCAGGAATAGAAGGAACATACCTCAACATAATAAAAACTATATATGACAAACCCACAGCAAACATTATCCCCAATGGTGAAAAATTGAAAGCATTTCTCCTAAAGTCAGGAACAAGACAAGGGTGCCCACTTTCACCACTACTATTCAACATAGTTCTGGAAGTTTTGGCCACAGCAATCAGAGCAGAAAAAGAAATAAAAGGAATCCAAATTGGAAAAGAAAAAGTAAAACTCTCACTGTTTGCAGATGACATGACCCTCTACATAGAAAACCCTAAAGACTCCACCAGAAAATTACTAGAGCTAATCAATGAATATAATAAAGTTGCAGGATATAAAATCAACACACAGAAATCTCTTGCATTCCTATACACTAATAATGAGAAAGTAGAAAAAGAAATTAAGGAAACAATTCCATTCACCATTGCAATGAAAAGAATAAAATACTTAGGAATATATCTACCTAAAGAAACTAAAGACCTATGTATAGAAAACTATAAAACACTGATGAAAGAAAACAAAGAGGACACTAATAGATGGAGAAATATACCATGTTCATGGATCGGAAGAATCAATATAGTGAAAATGAGTATACTACCCAAAGCAATTTACAAATTCAGTGCAATCCCTATCAAGCTTCCAGCGATATTTTTCACAGAACTAGAACAAATAATTTCAAGATTTGTATGGAAATACAAAAAAACCTCGAATAGCCAAAGCAATCTTGAGAAAGAAGACTGGAACTGGAAGAATCAACTTGCCTGACTTCAGGCTCTACTACAAAGCCACAATCATCAAGAAAGTATGGTACTGGCACAAAGACAGAAATATAGATCAATGGAACAAAATAGAAAGCCCAGAGATAAATCCACACACATATGGACACCTTATCTTTGACAAAGGAGGCAAGAATATACAATGGAGTAAAGACAATCTCTTTAACGTGTGGTCCTGGGAAAACTGGTCAACCACTTGTAAAAGAATGAAACTAGATCACTTTCTAACACCATACACAAAAATAAACTCAAAATGGATTAAAGATCTAAACATAAGACCAGAAACTATAAAACTCCTAGAGGAGAACATAGGCAAAACACTCTCCGACATAAACCACAGCAGGATCCTCTATGATCCACCTCCCAGAATACTGGAAATAAAAGCCAAAATAAACAAATGGGATCTAATTAAAATTAAAAGCTTCTGCTCTGCACAACAAAGGAAACTGTAAGCAAGGTGAAAAGACAGCCTGCTGAATGGGAGAAAATAATAGCAAATGAAGCAACTGACAAACAACTAATCTCAAAAATATACAAGAAACTTATGCAGCTCAATTCCAGAAAAATAAACGACCCAATCAAAAATTGGGTCCAAGAACTAAATAGACATTTCTCCAAAGAAGACATACGGATGGCCAACAAACACATGAAAAGATGCTCAACGTCACTCATTATTAGAGAAATGCAAATCAAGACCACAATGAGGTACCACTTCACACCAGTCAGAATGGCTGCGATCCAAAAGTCTACAAGCAATAAATGCTGGAGAGGGTGTGGAGAAAAGGGAACCCTCCTACACTGTTGGTGGGAATGCAAACTAGTACAGCCACTATGGAAAACAATGTGGAGATTCCTTTAAAAATTGCAAATAAAACTGCCATATGACCCAGCAATCCCACTGCTGGGCATACACACTGAGGAAACATGTACCCCAATGTTCATCGCAGCACTGTTTATAATAGCCAGGACATGGAAACAACCTAGATGTCCATCAGCAGACAAATGGATAAGAAAGCTGTGGTACATATACACAGTGGAGTATTACTCAGCCATTAAAAAGAATACATTTGAATCAGTTCTAATGAGGTGGATGAAACTGGAGCCGATTATACAGAGTGAAGTAAGCCAGAAAGAAAAACATCAATACAGTATACTAACACATATATATGGAATTTAGAAAGATGGCAATGATAACCCTGTATGCAAGACAGCAAAAGAGACATAGATGTGTAGAGCGGACTTTTGGAATCAGAGGGAGAGGAAGAGGGTGGGATGATTTGGGAGAATGGCATTGAAACATGTATACTATCATGTAAGAAATGAATTGCCAGTCTATGTCCGATGCAGGATACAGGATGCTTGGGGCTGGTGCATGGGGATGACCCAGAGAGATGTTATGGGGAGGGAGGTGGGAGGGGGCTTCATGTTTGGGAATGCATGTACACCCGTGGTGGATTCATGTCAATGTATGGCAAAACCAATACAGTATTGTAAAGTAAAATAAAGTAAAAATAAAAATTAAAAAAATAAAGTAAAATATTAGTTATAATCCAATAATTCTATAAGATCATTATAATTTCAATCAAATTCCAGGAAATTCTTTTGTAAGGAGTAGTAAGCTGATTCTACAATGTATATGGATTATGCAAAGTAATTATAATAGCCAAACCCCTTTGAAAATAAAGATCAAGTTTAGAGGGCTTACATCTAATTTTAAGACACATAAAACTATAAAGATATAATTATGCATCAAAAATGTCAGAGTAGAGAGTTCAGAAATAAACACACACATATAAGTTTAACTGATTTTTAAATGAAATATGTAATGTGGCTAAATCATGAAATTCTTCTTTTTTGCTTTGGTACTGTTAGAGGCCTCTGTGGAAAATGAACCTGAGCCAATCCCTGGCCTTACATAACATACAAAGTTTATCTCTAATCAGACCATAGAATCAATAAAATTTGGAAATATAGAGCTTCTAAAATACAGGAAAATATTTTTCAATTCAATAGTTTTGCAAGTTTTTTTTTTTTTTTTAGGATACATAAAACTTTAACCATGAAAAGAAAAAATGTAAAGAGTTTTACTCTTCAAAAGATACCAGTAAGAAAATGAAAAGATAAACCAGAGACTGGTGAAATACTTGGAAAACAAATCAAATGAAAGACTTGTATGTTGAACATAGCTTTTAAAAAAGGAACACCACTTTGAGAATTTTGTCTTCTTTACCAAAAATTTCATTTCAATCCAAGAATTCAGAATTTACATTCAAACTACTTCTCTCATACTTCCAAGCATATATACACAAGTGCCTCTGTGAAGAACCCTTCAGTTTCTGTGGCATTTCTACATAAAATGATTTGAGCTCTAACCTTGTAAAAGATGGCTAATATGGTTTAGTTACAAACAAGTCTTACTCCAATTAAAGTTTCCTGAAATATGAATGCTAGTGACTTCAATAAGAATCTCCCTTTATTCTGAGGAATGCATTCAGAAGACTAGCAACATTTTTATTTGTACATATTACACAATACTTACTGTATCCTGAAAATTTTTAGTTTTAAAATTCTTACTGGTGCAGTTTTATTTGGCATTTATCCATGTCTTCTAAATAATACAAGTAATTCAATTATCAATCCCTTTCCATGTATGTAATAGTCTAATGATTACTGAAATTTTTCCATCTAAAGAATAACAAAGTCAATATTACATTGTCATTCATCAGTATTAGAAGAATAACTTTAAAAATTTAGACAATTCTCCAAATTGCCTTTGATTAGAAATAAGTTTAAAAGTTATACTGTATATATGAATAGGAACTGGTACATTTCAACTCTCAGGTAAGAAACATTATGACAAGAGATAAACTGTAGTAAGATCAGAATGTGTCAAGCAGTATAAAAATTTTAAATGCTCTGACATATAAAAGAAACAAATTAACTTCTCATTGAAAAGAAAATTACAGCATTATTTTTTCCCCTAGGGAAGGCAATATTTTCAAAGGGACACTGAGATGTTTTCTGCCAGAGTTTAAGCATAGACAAAAGCAGAAGATAGGATGAATGAAAAATACAGAGGTTTTTGGGTGAAAATACAAGCTGTGGTAGTGGTTTAGTTGCTAAGTCATGTCCAACTCTTGTGATCCTATAGACTGTAGCCTGCCAAGCTCCTCTGTCCATGGGATTCTCTCAGGCAAGCAATACTGGAATGGGTTATCATTTCCTTCTCCAGGGGATCTTCCCAACCCAGGGATCGAACCAGTGTCTCCTGCATTGCAGGGAGACTCTTTACCAACTAAGCTACAAGGAAAGATAAAACAAAAAGCTACAGAGGAAAGTTCAGTTAGATCTTCCAGTCAAATTCTATGGTTAGTTGCTCGTAATAAATTCTATATACCATGAGAAATACTCCAGGTTTCTTAGCAGAGAGGAGTGTTTTAGGGAAAAAAAAATTATGGAAATGTATTTGACAGTACTCAAAAAAAGAGATTGAAAGTTAGAAATAATTGCTTCTAAGAAATTGCACTGTAACAGATGGAATGGGTAAAGTCTAAAGTAGAGCAAGGCAATGGATATAGAAATGACAAGCCAATAGTAAGTCAATCGAGGATCAATTTTGACTATGAATATTAGGAAGAAAGAGACTGAATCTTTAAAGATTTTTTTTAAGATTTCCAACCTGTATTGTTAGCAATAGAAAATGAATTTACATAATTATAGAAACCAGCCTCACAATTTTATTTGGCTTTGGAAAGATTGTGAATGAATTTTCAATGTGTTTAGCTTGTGAAAAGAGAATAACAGTTATTTTAGCCAACTGATTATAAGAGCATAAAATCTTTCAGTTAATTAAGTGTAAAATCTTTTAGCCGATTAAAAGCTGGCTCCTTTGACAGAAAATAGACAATTAAAAAGATTAGTTTTTAATCTAAGAATGACTAAGAATTAATTAGCATATAAAATTTATTACATTATTCAATAAAAGTGCAAATGACATAATTTTGCCTATAATATTTACATATATAAAAATGGTAATCACTAATGATAAAGAGGATACTGTGCAATTATTCTCTGCAAAAAATTGAGAGGTCAGTTGGTGCCTAGTTATGGGACCTTGACATGTGTCTGATTTATATGCAGTGGATCTTCTGCTAATATGGAAACCCTCATTCTCTCAGTTGCTTCCCTGGTGGCTCAGACAATAAGGAACCTGCTTGCAATGCAGGAGAAAGAGGTTCGATCCCTGGGTCAGGAAGATACCTTGGAGAAGGCAATGGCTACAACACTCCAGTATTCTTGCCTGGAGAATTCCATGAGCAGAGGAGCCTAGTGGGCTACCGTCCATGGGGTCACAAAATGTCAGATATGACTGACTGACTTTTTAAATTTTTTTAAAAAAAGGAACTAGCTTTCCCATGGTTACACCTCATCTCAGGGAGTAGCTAGTATATAACAATTTGTTGAGGCATCCCTGTTCTTTGTCTTATTTGTAAATGGCCACCCTAGTTTCAGAGATCCACTTAAGACTGGCTGAAGACTATCGATATCACAGATCTCAGCCTCTCCCCCGGTACAGTCCTACTGTTAGGTGTCTACAAAATTAATACCTTCACATAAGTCTCCATTTCAGAGTCTGATTCCAAGGGAAACCTGAACTACAAAAACTGGGCAAAGAAATCATCCTAGGAAGCAGATTTTAAAAATGGAATTTGTGATCTGGATTACCTTTAGGTTTGTTGACACTTTTGTCCCTATTACTGGTTGTAGCTGAAGTAATTTTAGCCTATTTTAAACAGGATTAACTATGTCCATCACATCCATATTTAATTCACAAGTCTTGCCTCTACAGAAAAAAAAAAATACTGAAAGATGAGAGAGGAACACAAAATCAATCAGCAGTAGCCTCAACTATAGACATTATGCCAGATGTTGTATGGGATCTATACTGGAACAGATTTACATGGTCTCAGTAACAAGGTATGTATATGGATACTGATATTGTTAATTTGCTAGTTCTAACCACTATGAAGACACAGTACAAGTTACCATAGTCACATGGGGAAGGCAACAGTACACACTGAGGTCCTGTCCAGGGGCTTTGCTCACTCTTGAACATCTGTCATAATATTATCTGAAGGGATCCCAAATTTCTGAATCTTCTACAGAAAACCTCATTGATATTTGCTGAGAAATAAATAGCTTGAAAAATATAAACTACCAAAATTTATAGGGATAATTTTACATGTCCCTGTGTGTGTTGAAAGAATTCAACATCTATTAAAATAAAATCTTTCTAACAAGAAGGCCTCAGGCCTAGATGGTATTATTAAACATTTAAGGACAAGTCATACCAATCTCACAAAATCTTGTAGAAAACAGAGGGGAATAAATTATTCAATTCATTTTAAGAGATATAACTCCAATACTAATAGACTGTTTATTGGTTTGTTTTTTGGGGGGGGCTTTTATATTATTTTGGGGGGATAGGGGTTTCTTTGATGGGGGAAACCCTATTCTTCCACCAAAGATACTTTCTGTGCACTCATTTACTTTGGATGGTTCATCAGGACAAATGATATTTATAATTTTACTTGATTTTCCATAATATAAATAAACAGCCTAGTTTTTTTTTTAATCCAAGTATTTCTAGGTCATTGGAAATATAATCATGAACAGGACTGAAGTTGATTTAATTAATAATTGAATTAGACCAAAATTTTACAGTCTATTATAATAATAAATGGGCTTCCCTGATGGCTCAGATGGTAAAGAATGTCCCTACAATGCAGGAGAACCAGATTTGATTCCTGGATTGGGAAGGTACCTTGGAGAAGAAAATGGCAACCCACTCCCGTATTCTTCCCTGGAGAATCCCATGGACAGAGGAGCTTGGCAAGCTACAGTCCATGGGGTTGAAAGAGTCAGAAAAGACTGAGCAACTAACACTTTCCACTATAAGGATAAATAAACCAAAAAATACATGCCTAGCTAGGAAATTTTAACACACAGGAATTACTAAAAATGTGTAAGTTTTGCTGACATTATTCATTTGGAGACAATCATATGATATAGAAAAAATAATTAGCAATGCCTTAAAAAAGAAAAATATTATGATCCTCATGTAAATATTATCTTATTTAAAATAAAAACAGTGATTCTAGTGGTTATTATTATAAACCTGATCTAACTCCCTCAGGTTTATTTTAGGCTTAGAATTCTCCATGATTAATATATTCAATGATATTTTAAACTTAAAAATGCTCACAGGAATGAAATTTATGAAACTTAGTTTCTTCCTGAATTCCATCAGAATATTTCAGTGTGATAAAGTGTCAGATATTACTGTCAATCAATAGTGCATTCTCTCACAAGTAGATAGAACCATTAAGGTAATCTAAGTAAGCTCAAACAGTGACCTGATAAACAGGGAATCAGCATCAATACAGCTTAAATCAATAAGGGAATAGAAGTTATTGATATTTAGCCTGGAGAAGAAAAGACTTGGCAGAAAACATGATGGCTACAATTCATTATTTTACAGTGCAACAAGAGAAACAAAATATGGTAATTTTAGGTAAATTAAAAGTTTAGGAAGAAGAATGATCTAATCTCAAATTATTGGTTAAATTTTGAACAACTGCAGCTGACCAACAAGAATAGAACAGCCTCTACTGCAAACTATTAAACTCCCTGGATTCCAACAGTGGATAAACAAAAAGAACTAAGGCCTCCTATACTTGAATACAGAGTTTTCAAGCCTAATCCTTCATTCATCTATGTAGTATAATAACTGCATTGTGCCTTGTTCTACTTGAGGCATTTTGCCCTTTTACTCATTTTCTACTTTTTCCAAAAGAAAATATATATATACTTGTGTTAAGAAACGCCCACTTCTGATCTGTGACACTGTTTCTAATGAGTCTTTCTGAGAGGTATTTTACCTATTGGCTTCAATCTGCTGAAAAAAAAAAAAAAAAAGGAGAGATCAGTATATTTCCTAACTATGCAAACTAGTTTGGTCAACTACTCATCTCTCATCAATTTCCTTTCACTTTCTATGTTATTTGACCTCTCAAAATTCACATATAATGTCCTTCCAATTTCTTTAACAACTTCAGCATTTCCTTCTCAAACATATTTTCTGTCTCTAGCTAATATCCTTGAAATCAAACACCACATTATTTTTTATCCCTGGTCTAAAAGTTTTAGAAATTGACTGACTCCAGTGATAGTTGGCCAAAGCCTAGTATAATTATTCATTAACACTGTGACACCACACAGGCCTTTATCACCTGGAACTGTTTCACCAATGATAACCTAAATATCCTTGAATCTGAAAACAGCATCTTAACTAATAAATCTAGTTTTCACATTTGTTGAAAAATCTAAATATCAGTCTCCTATTAAGATATTCTCAGTCATCATTCAGATTTTAATTGCACAACTTCCTGTAAAGAGTCGGGGTTGTGTGAATGTTCATTTCCTTTTTTTACAGTTTCATTGAGGTAAAATCGACATACAATACTGTATAAATTTAAGATTTACAGCTTAATGACATATACCCACTGTGACGTGATTAACACAATGCATTGACATCCATCATTTCATATATTCAAAAAGGTTTTCTTTGTGATAAGATCTTTTAGGATATACTTTTAAATATACTATACAGCAGTGAAAATTATGTCTTCCCTGGTGGCTCAGTTGGTAAAGAATCCACCTGCAATGTAGGAGACCTAGGTTCAATCCCTGGGTTAAGAAGATCCTCTGGAAAAGAAAATGGCAACCCACTCCAGTATTCTTGCCTGGGAAAACCCATGGACAGAGGACCCTGACAGGCTGAATTCCATGACATCGCAAGAGTTGGACATGACTTAGTGACTAAACCACCATCTGTGTTAATTACAGCCATCATGTCGTGCATTATATCCCAGAACTACTTTATCTTATAACTGAAGTTTGTACCTTTTGACAACTCTCATTAATTCTCCCACCCCAAGTCCCATCTCTGGTGACCACAAATCTGATCTCTTTTTCTGTAAGTTTAGTTATTTTTAGATTTCACAAGTAAGATCCTATAGTACTTGTTTTGCTCTGTTGGACTTCTTTCACTTAGCCTAACTCCCTCAAGTTCCATCCACACTGTTGCAAATGACAGGACTTCCTCACTTTTTTATGACTAAATCTTATTCTATTCTCTGGGTGTGTTTGTATATACCTAACATTAACTTTATCCATTTATCTCTCGATGAACACTTAAATTGTTTACTTGTTTCAGAGACTATAAATAATGCTGTAAGAATAAGGGAGTGCAGATGTCTCTTTGACATAGTTATTTTGTTTCCATCAGATATATACACATAAACAGAACTGTTGAGTCATATGTAGTTCTATTTTTATTTTTTTGAGCAACCTCCATACTGTTGTCTACAGTGGCTGCACCAATTTACATTCCTAGCAACAATGCACCAGAGTTCCCTTTTCTCCACATTATTGCCAGCATCTGCTATCTCTTGTCTTTTTGCTGATAGCCATTGTAACACATGTGAGATGATACTTCATTGCAATTTTTTGCATTCCTTAATGATTAATGATGATGAGTATCTTTTTATGTATGTGCTGGCCATTTGAATAGCTTCATTGGAAAAATATCTATTCAAGTTCTATGCTCATAATATTTGAAAGGGGGCCAAGAAACCTCAATGGAGAAAAGATAGTATATACAATAAATGATGTTGGGGAAGTAAGATGTTCACATATAAAAGAATGACAAGACCTCTGTCTTACACAATCACAGAAATGAACTCTAATGGATTAAAGGCTTAAATGTAAAACCAAACACCTTAAAAATTCTAGACAAAAACACAGGGAAAAGCTCCTTGACAGATTCATGACTGATTTTTTTGCTTTATATGACACCTAAAGCACAATCAGTGGAACACAAAAATAAACAAAGGTGACTACATCAAACTAAAAAGTTTCTGCATAGCAAAAAGGGATAATCAACAAAATGATAAGGCAACATACAGAATGAAAGAAAATACTTGTAAATCATGTATCTAATAAGAGGTCAAAATACATAAGGAACACATATATCCTCAATAGCAAAGTGACCAAATAATCAAATTTAAATGGCTATTTCTTTCAATGCTGATTGATAGTACAAGAGAATCACAAGCTTCTTAGAGAACCCCAGCAAATCCAATAAAAAACAAAATATACCTAATTCTGTATCATCCATTCTGTCTACTTTCACCGTTCATGCTTTTAGGCTGTAGAATATTTTCTGAGAAACTGGTTTAAGTAAATAAAATACTTCATCTTTCCTTGTTTCACCTGTATGTCTCTCTTTCCTTTAATTTATATCTTGTAAAAGTTGTATGGCATTTCATAGGAGTCCTTAATCCTCACTCTTCTTTATTCTTCATCAATGACCTAATTAATTTTTCTTAAAGGCTAAAGCTTTGATCATTATATCTTGGGAGGTTTACACATCAAATATTTTGAAGATATAGTATCTTTTTGAAAAGATCAATATATGCTTGGAATTAACATTAAATGAACTGCTTCTCAAAATTAAGGAAAAAACAAAAACACCTAGAGAGCTTATAAAAACATATATTTCCAGGTGCACTCCAAACCTCTTACTTCTAGAGGAAATTAGGAAGGTTGTTGTTGTTTAGCTCCTAAGTTGTGTCCAATTCTTTGTGACCCCATAGACTGCATCAAGCCAGACTCCTTTGTCCATGGGGTTTCCCAGGCAAGAATACTGGAGTGGGTTGCCATTTCTTTCTCCAGGGGATCTTCCCAACCCAGAGATCAAACTTGCATCACCTGCATTGGTAGGCAGATTCTTTACCACTGAGCCACCAGGGAAGTCTCACGTTATTAGACTTTTTGAGATGCTTTATTCATTCATTGTTGCTGCTGCTGCTTAAGTGTATATTCAATATTATTTCCACACTGTCACTGATATTTATCTCAATGACAGCAGAGATAATATGTTCTTGCATGGAATCCTTTTTAATCTAGTAACTTTTTTTTTCAATCAGTCTTTGATTTTTCTTTTCAAAACACCTGAAATGTCTATGTGCTTATTTCCAATTAGATCCAAAAAAGAAAAAACTGAACTAAACCATTTTTCACAACTTCTTCAACCTCCACCTTGAAGTCTTCTCATATCCTCCCAATTTTTATCTAACTGCAATGCATGTACTCATGAAACTCTGATTCCTTAAGGTTAAAAAACTATGAAGGAAACAGTGGCTATATACCAATTTGAATTGAGGTAAACAGCATATAATATTAATGTTTAAGTGATATATAATTATGTTTGCAAATTAGAAGCTCTGAAAAATCCTGCAAAAGTTTTAAATGTGTTTAATTCAATGTGTCTCAAATTTATTTAGATATAGAGTGCCTCTTTAGGGATATGCTGATATCACTATTGAATACTGTCTTAGGACAATGTGAAAATGCTTTCTATGTATTTGGTTTGTTTTAGCAAAAAGATAGTTTTTATTTAAATGTTTGCATAGTTCTCATTACCTTAATTTTTTGGCACATCTACTAATGAAAATCACTTTCATAGACAGATTCATATTTAAATCATTTTCCATATACCATCACTATTTTAACTGGCAATGTTTACTGCAGGGAACTAAGTTATATTAGAAAGAAATTATAATAACATAGCTAGAGCATGAGCTTGAATCTGTACACTAATCCTTACTTGTGTGATTTAAAGCAAACTATAAAAGTAGCAAGTCTCCTGAAAAGCATCAAAAGACCAATTGTATGCTAATCCCTAGCACACAGAGCACGGTAGATAAATTCTCAACACATCACAGTTTAGCAATCAATTGTGTAGTAGCTTCAAAAGCATAAGTACGGGGGGAAAAGCTGTTCTAACAATTATGATGCTCATCCTTTAATCCACAGTCTACTCTTGTTATATAAATAACCATCAGAAAGCAGCGAAGATGATGTTGCCATTAGCTTCATTTTGGGGGTGTTATGAGAAACTGTGTTTGGAATCCTTCCATTCTGTTTGCATAAGGATACCATTTGCTTCATCATTCACTACATCGTGTTTTTTTCCCTTGAGAATTTGTAAAAACTTCACATACTAGAGATTTATTGTGTTTCCCTTAAGTAATTGTTGCATTTTTCATGCTATATTTTTGTGAACCTCAAACATAATATATTCCTTTTGAAATACCTATTAAGTAAGTTAAGTATTAGTCACTCAGTCGTGTCTAACTCTTTGCTACCCCATGGACTGTAGCCTATCAAACTACTCTGTCCATGGGATTCTCCCAGTTAGAATACTGGAGTGGGTTGCCATCCCCTTCTCCAGGGGATTTTCCTGACCCAGGGATCAAACTCCTGTCTCCTGCATTGCAGGCAAACTCTTTATCATCTTAGCCATCAAGGAAGCTCTATTAGAAAGCAATATATGAGAGTTCATATATGTATTTGCATTTAGTGTAAAAACACTATGCCTGCATCCATTGTGCTTGGAACCATTTTGTAAGGAAAGATAACAATAAATGTGTGTGTATAAGTATATATGCACTGTGTGTGTATATATATATAGTTATGTGTGTGTTACACACTCACATATTGCAAGACTAGTACAACTACCCTTTTAATAAGTTCACCATTCCTCTGGATTTGAATATAGTATGCCCTGTTTATGCATGCACAGTCACTCAGTCATGTCTGACTCTTTGTGACCCTTGGGACTGTAGTCTACCAGGTTCCTCTGTCCATGGGATTTTCCAGGCAAGAATACTGGAGTGGGTTGTCATTTCTTCCTCCAGGAGATCTTCCTGACCCAGGGGTTGAGTCAATGTATCCAGTTCTAAACAGTTAGTATGAATAACTTAAGGCTCAAAATAATCTATTCAATTATTAAAATCAGGAACAATTATTAAAATCAGGAACAATTATTAAAATCAGGAAATTTAACACCAATGCAATACTATTATCTAATCTAAGTTATTGGTATACTGCTGCTGCTAAGTCACTTCAGTCGTGTCTGACTCTGTACGACCCCATAGACGGCAGCCCACCAGGCTCCCCCATCCCTGGGATTCTCCAAGCAAGAATACTGGGGTGGGTTACCATTTCCTTCTCCAATGCAAAAAAGTGAAAAGTGAAAGTGAAGTTGCTCAGTCGTGTCCGACTCTTAACGACCCCATGGACTGCAGCCTACCAGGCTCCTCCGTCCATGGGATTTTCCAGGCAAGAGTACTGGAGTGGGGTGCCATTGCCTTCTCCAAGTTACTAGTACAATTTCATTATAATTTCAATTTTCTTAGTATTGCCATTTATCAGTTTTTCCCCATACGGATACAGTTAATATCAAGCATTGCATTTTATCATTATGTTTATTTAGTCTATTCTAAAAGAATTCTTTTTTTTTAATGTCAAGCATTTTGTGATCTAAAGGTGAGTTATTTTTGTAGAATGTCCCTCAATTAGGATTTATACAATATTTCTTTCAGATTAGGTTCAAGTTATGCATTTTGTTTATATTACTACAAATACGATGTGTTCATCATGGTAATCATATTAGAAGCCATGTAATATTTGATTCCTAAAGTTCTGTGCTAAGTTGCTTTAGTCGTGTCAGACTCTGTGTGACTGCATGGACTGCAGCCTGCCAGGCTCTTCTGTCTGCAGGATTCTCCAGACAAGAATACGAGAATGGGTTGCCATGGCCTCCTCCAGGGGATCTTCCTGACCCAGGGATCAAATTCACGTTGGCAGGCATGTTCTTTCTAGTATCACTTGGGAAGCCCATCCTAAAGTTGGTAATATTAATTTTGATCAATTGGTTTAGGTGGAGTCCACTGTATCTCTCCTGTGTAAAGTTTTTATTTTCCATATTGTCATTAATAAGTAATTTGTAGCGAGATACTTTTCAGACCCCATAAATATCTTATTTCTCTTCACTATACTCCCAACCAATAGTTTTACCAACTATTAATGATTATATGGGGCTCAGTGATTAGCAGGTGGCTCAGTAAGGAGTCACCAGGTAATGGCTCTGCTTACCAATGCAGGAAATGTAAGTTCAATCCTGGGGTCGGGAAGATCCTCTGGAGAAGGGAATAGCAACCCACACCAGTATTCTTGCCTGGAAAATCCTATGAACAAAGGAGCCTGGTGGGCTACAGTCCAGGAAGTCACAGAGTCGGACACTACTGAGCAACTAAGCACACAGGCACAATGATTATATAATTACATCATTCTATATGTATTTATTAGCTGATTTTTTTTTTTTGCAAGAAAGCACTTTTTCTTCTCTTTAACTTTTCTGTCCATTTGTTTATAATACTAATAGCTAATGAAACTTTATTAAGTGAATTATAATCAATTGCTACCACTATATATTTTGATGTCCAAATTATCCTAGATGTCCCCACTGAAAGCCTCTTCAAGCTGGCCCATATTTCTTTTCCTTCTGTCTACATTGTTTTTTTGACTGTTTCCCTCATTTCTAGCACCCTGAGGTATTACAAGTTCATCTTAATTTTTCTCAGCCTAAGTTTATCAGGAAATGGAGTTTTCTCTAATGATCCTTGGATTATTTCAGTGGAAAATGATATGAGTTAAAATATGGGACCAAGGCAAGAATGCCTACTTTCACCCCACCCCCCAGTCAATATTGTACTGGAAGTCCTAGCTAATATAATCAGAAAAGAACAAAAGAGGTATACAGATTGAGAAGGAAGAAATAAAACTGTAGTGATTTGCAAAGTACATGACTGTCTTAGTTAAAAATCCCAAAAAGCCAATAAAAAATTCCTAGTAACTACTGAGCACTTATGGAAACATTGCAAGATGCAAGTGTATTACATGAGTCATTTTTTGTCTCATAAATAACAACAAATAATTGGAATTTTAAATTTAAACATACTATTTAACAGCAAAAACTTTAAGCATAAACCTAATAAGCAATTTTATATATAAAGAAAGCAATAACTCTCTGATAAGGAACTTCCCTGGTGGTCCAATGGTTAGGCTATTTTAAAATTTTTTTCCACCTTTCAATGCAGAAGGTACGGGTTGAATCCCTGGTTGTGGAACTAAGATCACATATGCCTTGTGGCCAAAAACCAAAACATAAACAGCAAAAACAATATTGTAACAAATTTAACAAGGACTTTAAAAATGGTCAACATCAAAAAATCTTAAAAAAAAAATCTCTGGTAAAAGACATCAAAGAAGCTTTCTTTAAATGAAGATTACATATGTATGTGTTGGAAGACTCAATAATGTCAAGATGTTAGTTCTTCATAGAGTCAATGAAATCTCAATCAAAACCCCAATATTATTTGGATATTAACAAATTGTACTACATTCTAAACTACATATGGAAAAGAAAAAAAGAACAGCTAACACAACCTCAAGGGAGGACAAATTCATAGGACTAACAGTATGTGATTTCAAGAGTAAGTACAAAGCTACAGTAATAAAGTAATATGTACTGTCTGTACATTTGAAACTAACACAACACTGTAAATCAACTGTGCTCAAATAAGTAGTTGATTTATGTGTTAATTTTTTTTTCTTTTAAAAAGAAAAAAAGTAAGATGATATTGGCAAAAAAACAGATAACTAGATAAATGAAATAGAATAGAGAGGCCAGAAATAGACCTGTATACATATAGCCAACTGGTCTTTCACAAAGGAGAAAAGGTATTCAATGGATAAGAATACTTTTTGAACAAATGTGCTATAAAAACTAGACATACACCTATAAAAATAATTTAAAAACCTAATAATTTTATATAGGAACTACAAATTGATTATAGACCTATATGTATAATGCAAAACCATAGATTTCCTAGAAGATAACACAGGAGAAAATCTAGGGTGTCTAGAGTTTGGCATTGACTTTTTTTTTTTTTTACACTACCAAAGGCACAATCTATGAAGGGAAAAAAGAAGTAAGTTAGAAATCATTAACATTAAGAACTTCTCTGTGAAAGACACTATTAAGGGAATAAATATACAAATCATGTTGGAAGAAATTGCAAAATATTTATCTGATAAAGGATTATTATCTAAAATATATTAAGAATTCTTAAAAACTCAACAAGAAAACAAATGAAACTATCAACAAGAGGGAAAATATCTGAACAACTATCAAAGAAAATATACAAATGGTAAATAAATATATGAAAACATTGTCAACATATGTCTCTAGAAAATTGAAAACAAAAACAGCAGAGAGATGTCATTACATACCTATTACAAAGGCTAAAGTCTAAACCACTGACAACACTAAATGCTGGTGAGGATATGGAGCAGCAGGAATTCTCATTTATTGGTTATGGGAATGCAAAATGAAACAGCCACTTTGGAAGACAGTTTGGCAGTTTCTTACGCAGCTAAACCTGGGATTGAACCTGAATCTCCAGTTAAGCTAAACGTAGTCTTACCAGAAAAATCTAACAACGATGCTCCAAGGCATTTATTCAAATGAGCTCAAAACTTCTGCCTATGTGAAAACTTCACACTAACGTTTATAGCAATTATATGCAAGGTTGCCAAAATTTGGAAGCAACCAAGGTGTTCTTCAGTGAATGGATAAACTGACGGTGGTAAATCCATTAAATACTATATCATTCAATAATAAAAAGAAACACATTCTCAAGCTGTGAAGAGATGGAGGAATGTTAATTGCATATTGCTAACCAAAGAAGCCAATCTAAAAAGGCAACATATTACTTGACTCCAACTATATGACACTCTGTAAAAGGCGAAACTGTGGACACAGTAAAAGGATCAGTGATCTCCAGGATGCCAAAGTAGGTGTGGAGAGAAAAAGGAATAAATTGGTAGAGCAGGGCAGTGAAATTATTGTAATGCTGGATCTAGGTCATTATTCATTCATCAAAACGTGTAGAGTGTATAATACAAACAACAAACTTTGAAGTAAAATGTGAATTTTAGCTAATAATAATGTATTAGTGTTAGTTCATCAACACAACAAAATTTCATCCTAATACAAGATGATAACAGAGGAAACTGAGGAGTGAAAGATGAATAGATATATGGGAATTATCTCTACTCTGTTCAATTTTACTACAAACAATCAAACTGCTTCAGAGAAAAGTATTAATTTGTCTAAAAACGAAGATATGGATGTTATGTGTGCTCATTGACATTGGTGTGTCATTTCTTCTGGGTGTTTTCAGAAAACAGAACTAGAAAGAAGTACAAATGTACATATGCAGTACATATATACATACAATTATGTATGAATTTTAGGTTCACATATATGAGACCCTATGGAATGTAGCCTGCCAGGCTCCTCTGTCCATGGGGATTCTCCGGGCAAGCATACTGGAGTGGGTCACCAAACCTTTCTCCAGGGATCTTCTTGACTCAGGGATCAAATCCACATCTTTTATGTCTCCTGCACTGGCAGGTGGGTTCTTTACCACTAGTACCACCAGGGAAGCCCCTCATACATATATACAAATATATAAAACTATATATAGCTTTTTTATATATACAAATATATAAAACTACATATATATAAGATGTATGTATATATAAAGCTTTATGTACTAATCTGTACTTATACTCTTTAATTTATACTAGCACTGAGAATTCCAATTCAATGTGCACTGAGTGGGCATTCCAGTCTGTCCTCTTTTCATGTTTATAACACTCTGCTTCATCTGGGATAAAAGAAAGTCAATGAAATTACTATTTTTCCCCAAGTCTGGAGCTCACAGAAAATGTTTTAGAAACACTCATATTACTATGGAAAACAATTTTATTACGTTTATTTGTATATTTAAATTTGATAGTTCAGACAAGTGGCCATCATCATGTAAACTACACCTCTATCAATGTATAGAACACATTTTATTATGCCAGAAGTTTCTTGTTTCCGTTTTCTTAATTTCCTCATCTGGCAGCAATCAAATTCTAGGATATTTTTCTCATGAAACATTAGTTTTGTCCAAAACACACACAGACACATAAACACACCCCTCTATTTGTATGAGTTTTCATTGTCCTGCTTCTTAAACGCTACTCAGCATCTTGAGCTCCATGCATGCTGTTGAGTGTAAGAATCATTTACTATTTTTTGCTAAGTAAAATTCCTTTCCTTCTTTCCTTTTTCTGTGGATTAATCAAGAAATTTTTATTTCATTTTCTCTATTGGCATTATAGACAGCTATACCTTCTTACCCTGTTGTTTATTTCTTTGAATTAAAGTTTATTTAATTTAATTTAAGTTTATTTTATTATTTTCACAGTATATTTTAATAATGTATTATTTATATGAACTTTAATAATCTTTTGCTATTATAGACACATTGTATAATGCATACATATCATACATATATATTGTATAATACAAGCATATACATATCTATGATATATATAATACTTATCTTACACAGAGCTGGACTGAATGTCTTATAACCTATCCTGAATCTTTTAAAAGAAGTAATATCAATGTTAATCTATTAAATGAGCAAGTGATATTTTGTTGCTGATGAAATCTATTAGCTTTAAAATATTATCAATATTGAATGAATATGGACAACTTCATAAAAATGGCTTATAATCTTTAAGAAGTTTCAGTAAAAATCTATATTAAAAACAAGGATTTCTGTTGCTACAGGCAAAATTTAACCTTCATCAATCACAATCCCCTATTTTTGCTTACTTTGTGAAGTTTTTGTGAATGGTGCTACAGCTACAGGAAGTCAATTAGTTTTATGTAGGTTTTTGAAGGCAAAGTAACTTTGTAAAATTTTAAAGCAGATAAATGAACAAAGATTCTAAATCAGGAATATGCTCTTTGTTCTGCTTCCATTTAGGTAAGTTTAAAGTATTATTCATTCCAGGAGTTATTTTAAATTATGCTCCCCAAAGGCACTTAAGAAAAACTTAATGTGTTTCTATATTTATTTTCCCCTTCTTAGCCTCTTTTAAGTTTTTTTTCAAAGCTATCGTCCCTGAAAAGTGTCTGAGCTGATAATCTGACAATGTACATGTCACTGTTTTGTCCAGTTAAATTATCCTGCATTATAGTAAAACAAGCAGTTTCCAAAAATGAGACAATCAATTCACTCACACAATGTATCTTGGAATTGTATTTTCTTGTTAGAAGTCCAAATTATATAAAAGGCCTTAGTCCTAAGATAAATTTTGGAGCAAACCCTGTGACATAATAACTTCAAGTATAACAATGAGAGTTCAAAGAATCTTTGTTCCAATTCCTCTAAATTTTTTCTTTATGCTGTCAAGGAATGAGACCTGTAGAAACTGCAATGCATGTGATCTTTGACACATAAAATGATCATTGTCTCTCATTTCCAGTTAAGAAGAAATAACATTTCCTGACTCTCTGAAAAGACCGTACGTAAATTAAACTTGTTTTTGTGCTGATTGTATTACATCTTCACCCAGTACAGCAATAATTATGTACTAGTTTTTAAAGGAAAATTTTTCTTCCCATTATTGGTATTTTTATTCTGTGAACAGAGATACGTTTCTAACCCTAAACCTTTTACTAACTTTTTCCTGATTCCACTACTGAGGAGGTATATCTTGTCTGATTCCTAGATTTGAACAGAATGACAACGCTTGTATGTGTGTGGGGGTGGGGGGGGGGGCGGGGGTATTCCCCTCATGTGAGTTTCTAATGCTCAGAAAGTGAAAGTTGCTGGTTAGTGTCCAGTGCTTTGCAACCCCATGGGCTGTATAGTCCATGGAATTCTCCAGGCCAGAATACTGGAGTGGGTAGCTGTTCCCTTCTCCAGGGGATCTTCCCAACCCAGGGATCAAACCCAGGTCTCTTGCATTGCAGGCAGATTCTTTACCAGATGAGTGACAGTATGCTCTATTTTACATACTTTTCAGTCCTTCTGATTTTTCTGTATTCACGTGACTTGCTTTGGGCAAGAAAATATGGGCAGAATTATCAGGCCAGTTTTGAAGCCAGGGCTTTAAGTAGCATTGCTTGATTCCAGTCTGTGCTTCAGTGATCTGTCATGAGAAAAGCATGATTAGCTAGGTGCTGGTACAGAGAGAATGCAAAGATGGAGCAAGTGTTGGAAGTGTTAGTCGCTTAGCCATGTCTGACTCTTTGCAACCCCATGGGCTATAGTCCACCAGGCTCCTTCCTGTCCATGGGGTTTTCCAGGCAAGAATACCGGAGTGGGTAGCCATTCCGTTCTCCAGGGGAATTTCCTGACCCAGGGGTAGAACCCAGGTCTCCTGCATTTCAGTCAGATTCTTCACCTTCTGAGCTACCAGGGAAGCCCACGGAGACCAAGGAACAAACCTAAAATCTACTGCAGCTGAAGCCCAGCCAAGTCGGCCAGTAGCCTAAACAGACCCACCCTCCTAACACATAGACTGGAAATAGAGAAAAGCATGTGCTGTTTGAAATTACTGAGCTGGGAGTGTTTGTTACAAAACCTGATGCAGCATTGGTGAAGAAATACAACATGCCTGTCCTATATCGGTGCTATTTCTATTCTTGGGAGTGGCTTTCTCAAAGATAGCACTTGTCAGCTCCCCTTTACACCATGTCTTAACCGACATAGTCTGTCTGTTGCTGAGAGGCTAAGGGTGCCCATGGCTGAACTGTATTTAATAGGAGGTCTGATAGAAGAACTTTTCACACATCAGTGTATGGAGAAGTAGTTCTGGCTTATATATGATTTAAACTAACTAGAATGGCCTGTGTTGTGGCTATTATACACATATACTGTACCTCTGCTTTTAACTATTAAAGAAAAAAAAAACATTTGAAAATCAAAATGCAGTAACTGTGGTTCAGGCATTCAAAATGTAGCTGAGAGGCCATTGTTTCTAGGTAGATTGATTGATTTTTATGGATGTGGTTTTAGACATATTTCTGCATTACTGAGAACTTGATTTTCTAAACTTCCAGGTCAAGGATGTGACCAGTCATTCTCAAACAATACTTGCTAGCAGCTGCCAGCTTCAACCTTATGGCCTCAAGGCCTCCCTTGTAACTATACAACCGTTTTGGACTCCAACCAATTCTTACTTATGAAGCATCCTTACTTCTTGCAACATCCAATGCTAATTTTTGGCAAATATTTCATGTACTTTCAAGAGTTTTGCCTCTATATAAACATAATTTATTTTGTAGTCCAGTAGAATACAATTCAAGGGCTTCTTAGTTTGCATCTCAAGGGCCATAATGCTCAATTTGGTCCTCAAATAAAACACTTTTCTATTCCTATTGATTATTCCCATCAACAGGTCCTTGTGGCTCTCAAACTAAATCAAATTCCCCAGTTTATTTTCTAATAAGGATATTTATCTTCTATATTTACTCTTTCACAAAAGAAGGAATATACTATAAATTAAAGACTCACTGGAAACATAAGCAAAAGGAGCATAATTGTGAAACCTGTTTCCTAGAGACATGACCATTGATCTTAGAGGGATTTTTTTCTTTTGTACAATAACAATTAGGCCTGGGCTAGGACACAGGTCTAAATAATTGAAATGCAGGAGGAAAAGAAAAGTTTATAATATGGTCCTCACCAGATTTTCAAATCTCCCAGAAATCTATTTGCAGACGAATTCAACATTTGTTTAGCTATATACGTTAACACTGTTCAGTCGTCCAGTTGTGTCTGAGTCTTTGCAACCCCATGGACTGCAGCATGCCAGGCTGCATTAACATAGGTTTCTCCTTTTTAGAGGATTGATTCATCCATTTAAGGACCAAAATCAATAATTTTTAGAATGTTCTTTTTGTGTCAGCATTGAAGAATTAGGCTTTAAACTTTGCTAAAAACCAGTACTCCACATCTGCTCAACTGTCAAATCATCTAGGTAATTGCTAAAGAAGGTCCTTGCTAAAGGTAATTGCTAAAGAAGGTCCTTTAGTGACACTACATCCAACATGTTCTTTTCAAGAACACATGGGCTGTTTACCAAAAGAGACAGAACACAGTATATATAGAAAATAGACATTAACAAACATCTGACAGGAAAAAAAATGTAAAGGCAATGTGTTCTATTTACACGAACACAAAAATTCCAAATAAACTATGAGGCAACACAATCCATAAATATTTCATGACTATATGGGGTTTACTAGAAAAAATTCAAATTAATTAACATTCAAAAATTATTCAAAGTAATCCAGCATATAAATATAAAAAATCAACAAGATCTTTTTGCTAAATAAAATATTGAAATAATTGATAAAGCAAACACAGGTGACGATTAAAGTAAATCTTAAAAATATGCAGAATAGGAGCATCTTCAGTCTGGAAAGATATAAAAATATGCAACTAACATTCTACTTAAGAAATCAGCTTTCTTCTGAGTTTGAAAAGAAAAAATAATTTCCAATGTCTTCAATTTTTAATATATTGTATTGAAGGTCACCTATGCAAATAAAACAAAGGAAATGAAATTAAGAATGGTAAAGAATTAAAACTTTAATAATTTTTGAAAAACCAAACTGTGTGCAAATTATACTTTCAGGGAACTATAAGTAAACAAGAAAACAAAAACTAGAAAATTAATACATAAATTTGGTAGTTTTCCTGGAAAAAAATCAACATAAAATTTCCATTTTATTTTAAAATTCAAACACACTGGCATTATGCCTTCTGAATTTTTCAGATTGTGTTGGAGAAGACTCTTGAGAGTCCCTTGGACTGCAAGGAGATCCAACCAGTCCATTCTGAAGGAGATCAACCCTGGGATTTCTTTGGAAGGAATGATGCTAAAGCTGAAATTCCAGTACTTTGGCCACCTCATGAGAAGAGTTGACTCATTGGAAAAGACTCTGATGCTGGGAGGGATTGAGGGCAGGAGGAGAAGGGGACGACAGAGGATGAGATGGCTGGATGGCATCACTGACTCAATGGACGTGAGTCTGAGTGAACTCCGGGTGTTGGTGATGGACAGGGAGGCCTGGCGTGCTGGATTCATGGGGTCGCAAAGAATCGGACACAACTGAGTGACTGAACTGAACTGACTGATAACAGAATATTTTAGATATTAAAGTCATTCACATAATGACACTTGAACAGACGATTCCTGTGCTCTTAATATATTCTAGGTCTCTAGAATGTTTAATACAAACTATAGAACACTAACATCCTTAAAACTATGAAACACCGCAGAGTAAAACAAAGACCTTTGTAAATGTAGAAATATTATAAGTTCATGGATTGGAAGACCCTATTAGGGCTAGTGGTAAAGAATCTGCCTGCCAATGTAGCAGATGCAAGAGACAGGTTCAATCCTGGGTTGGGAAGATCCCCTGGAGGAAGAAATGGCAACCACTCAGATATTCTTGCCTGGAAAAATCCCATGAACAGAGGTGCCTGGCAGCCTAGAGTCCATGGGTTGCAAAGAGTCAGACACGACTGAGCACTTGTTAGCAGCAGAGCATAATAACACAATATTAATTCTTATCAAATTGATTTAGATATACAAAAAGAGCATAAGAAAAATCTCAATAGTTTTATGTGAAATTCTCTTTTCAATATTAATTCTAAAAGTTAGAGGGAAATACAAGTAAGTTAGTAAGTATTAGTCACTCAATTGTGCCTGACACTCTGCGACCCCAAGGACTGCAGCCCACCAGCCTCCTCTGTCCATGAGTTTTCCAGGCAAGGTTACTGGAGTGGGTTGCTATTTCCTGCTCCAGGGGATTTTCTCAACCCAGGGATCGAAGCCGGGTCTCCTGCACTGCAGGCACATTCTTTACAGACTGAGCTACAAGGGAAACCCAGGGAAATACAAAATGCCTAGAAAATCCTAGACAAGATTAAGAGAAACAAAATTAATAGGATTAAAACATACTATAAAACTACTCCAGACACTCACATGATTATATCATAATTTTTTAAAAGTAAATATGTTTAACAACAATTTTTCCAGTGATCATGTATGGATGTGAAAGTTGTACTGTGAAGAAAGCTGAGCGCCAAAGAATTGATGCTTTTGAACTGTGGTGTTGAAGAAGACTCTTGAGAGTCCCTTGGACAGCAAGGAGATCCAACCAGTCCTTTCTAAAGGAGATCAGTGCTGGGTGTTCTTTGGAAGGACTGATGCTGAAGCTGAAACTCCAATACTTTGGCTACCTCATGTGAAAAGTTGACTCATTGGAAAAGACTCTGATGCTGGGAGGGATTGGGGGCAGGAGGAGAAGGGGATGACAGAGGATGAGATGGCTGGATGGCATCACTGACTCGATGGACATGAGTTTGAGTGAACTCCGGGAGTTGGTGATGGACAGGGAGACCTGGCGAGCTACAGTTCACGGGGTTGCAAAGAGTCGGACACGACTGAGTGACTGAACTGAACTGAAGGAAGAAAAGTGGTACATCAACAGAATTAATGGAAGACAGAGGACAATGGAATCATAAATTTTATACTCTGAGAGAAAGCAAAACTACTCTTGGCTTAGAATTATATACCCAGCAAATGTACATTTTATTTTATTTTTTTTAATTTATTTATTTTACTTTACAATTCTGTATTGGTTTTGCCATACATTGATATGAATCCACCACGGGTGTACATGCGTTCCCAAACATGAACCCCCCTCCCACCCCCTTCCCCACAACATCTCTCTGGGTCATCCCCGTGTACCAGCCCCAAGCATGCCATATCCTGCATCAGACATACACTGGCGATTCGATTCTTACATGATATTATACACGTTTCAATGCCATTCTCCCAAATCATCTCTCCCTCTCCCTCTCCCACTGAGTCCAAAAGTCCGCTATACACATCTGTGTCTTTTTTTTCTGTCCTGAATACAGGGTCATCATTGCCATCTTTCTAAATTCCATATATATGTGTTAGTATACTGTATTGGTGTTTTTCTTTCTGGCTTACTTCCTACACTGTTGGTGGGAATGCAAACTAGTACAGCCACTATGGAGAACAGTGTGCAAATGTACATTTTAAATAAGTGTAAATTAAATACATTTTCAAATGAACAAATATGGGGTGTTTGCAATATTTGTTGAACATTATGTTTTTTCTTTTGTTTGACTATTGATAATCAACTGAATTCATTTCATGTTTACAGGCCTGCTCTTGTCATCTCATCTATCCTTATTTAAGAATGAATTTTCAGGAAATATGAAGTTGGAGAAAAGAACGTGCTATATCATAGCACACGTGTTGCAAGATATTTGATTTTTTTTCACAAAATACTTTGGACTGTTGCTAATTAATTTCCAACAGGATAACGCTGATCTTTTTGTTCACTGTGAAAGCATTTTAACATCTTCCAACTGCATGATGAATAACACTTAAATACTTTATCCAGTCATGGAAATTCCTACAAAGTCTCTATCATAAATTCTCACTGCTTCCTGTGGTCCCGCTGATAATAAGCTATCTGTTTTCTTGCATGCTTCAAATGTCCCTCTAAACACACTGCTCCTTCTCTCTGTATTACCCCTAAACCCTTACATACACGTTTCACCTTTTCCTCCAAGGTTTAGCTGGATAGAACTACATTTCTCTGAAGAACTTTTTGACCCCATTAAACAATACAATTTCACTTTTCTCTGAATTCCTTATTTAATTTAAACTTCTATCAGTTCCTTAGGAAAATGATCCATGACTACTTCACTCATAGAGCCCTCTAAAATCAAAGTGCCCTGCATATTATTGACAATTAATATAGTTGTTAAATAAGAAAACAAAGCCAAATAATCTTTAACCAACTGTAAAATTTCATCAAATATAGGTTAGTACTATGTTATGGGTTTTTAAGTATTAACAAGAATAATCTAATCAAATTTGGAGCCAGAATATAGATCCATATATTTAAGGAAACAAATTCAAAGTATGTAAACTGTTGTAGAGGACAGAATCAGTTTTTGGCTGGGAAGCTCTCCCTGGAATAATAAATAAAGACCTTCCAGTCCCAGCCATATTCATCTGGTGAGTCAATTGTGATCACCACATTCATATATATCCTTCCTGGATTCAGAAGGCATGTTTTTGTTGACTTTCATTTCATACTTTTCTATTTCCTGGTTTAAATAATATAGTATCTAGTAAATAAATGGAGTTGGCCTGAAATCAAGTGGGAATGTTACATTAAATTTACACCCAAATATATTGTGAAAATGTTTTTACATTTATGCACTGCAGGTGGCTCAGAGGTTGAAGCATCTGCCTGCAATGTGGGAGACCTGGATTCTATCCCTGGGTCAGGAAGATCCCCTGGAGAAGGAAATGGCAACCCACTCCAGTATTCTTGCCTGGAGAATCCCATGGACCGAGGAGCCTGGTAGGCTACAGTCCACGGGGTCGCAAAGAGTTGGACACGACTGAGCGACTTCTATTTTCACTTCACTTTTCACTTCACTCACTGCATTATTGAAATAGATATTATATAGTAAATCATTCTATTTTAACACTCATATTTAATAAGCCATTACATTCAAATCATTGATTTTATTAACTTATTTCAATCTTCTGTAACATTAAACACAATTTGGAGCAAATATATGAACATGAACATATGCTTTTCTTTAGAACTTAAAATATCATTGACATGGGTTTTAAAACACATTGAGAATGCCATTATAGCTAAACAAATACATTTACACATTCTAGAATTAATATTAAGAAAGTTATCAAAGTGGCTCATAATTCTAGCATAAAATTAAGGTACTGTATGATATATGTGATAAATAATACAAAACTGATACATTTCAAAATAAACTATGAGTTTGATAATTTAACAAAGTTTAGGTAAACTTTCATTGACTTTCCAGTTTATTGTAATTTAAAAGTTTCTGTTCTACTGTTTAAAAATAATTTCCATGTTTCTTTTTTAACATCATCCTGAGAAAGTTTCTTTGAATCATGATATAGATAGATTAGGTGAATTTTGTATTTTTAAAAACACTAAAGAGGAGATACAGAGGTTCCATTTTGCATGTCCATGATTTACCCAGTGAAAAAGGCTTTGCATAAATTTTGATGGGTTCTGACATATTTCTGCAGTAGTTTCATAACACAGTTGAGAGAAAATTCTTCATTAAAAATGGCATTTATCTTCCTAAACTTGTGAACAATACCAGCAACTGTTTAAGTCAGTTAAACAAAACTATGCTTTCATAATTTACTAAAATAAATCTCATTTTACACGATAGATATTTTTCTTTTTTCCATGAATTAACATAAAAGATTGTATCAAATGACAGATGTTTTTAGCGCTGGGAGCAAATTATATTAGAAGACTTGAATGATGTTTGCAAAGCTTTTGACTTGCCTATAAATCTCTCTTAAATATTTGAAAGTGCTTTAGAACAAAAACTGGAGAAAAAAATCTACAGAATATAAAATAAGTAACAATTTTAGTAATGTACAAAATATATCAAACTTAAATACCATAAGACTGCTTAATCATGCGGGCGTATGAATGAAGGAATAATAGTTTCAAGCTTCAGACTGAATAGGGTCTCATAACAAGATATTATAAGGCAGCTTAGGAAGAATTTAAATAAATTAGATAAATATAATCTGTATACAGTAAATATGTATACACACACACACACAGTGTCTTATATTTGTGTTAAGTGTGTCTGTGCCTGCGTGCTCTCAATCATCTTTCAGTCATGTACATATGGCTTGTAGCCATAAACACTGGGAGATATGAACTGGGTTTACAGTCAGGGTGACGTATGTGTATAAAACAGAGAAATTGCAAAAACATTTTGATGGTTATGATTTATTTAAACAGTAGTTGATATTGACTTTCTTTTTTTACTAGTCCCTATACTAAGCTCTTTACCTAAATTAGATAATTAAAACTCAAAATAATCTTTGGGAAATGAAATAAATAATATCTCTATTTTAAATATAAACACACAAATTTATAGTGCAGTTAGCCTTTAAGAAATTAGTAAGTGATAGAGCTGGGATTTAGACCCACATTCACCTCAATTGTTGTACCAGTCAATCCTTTTTTCTAGATCTCTTTTCTTACAATGAACTTTTAAGAGAATATATGACTTCATGTATGTTAGCCTTTTAGTCTTCACAGTAATTCTATGAAAGAGCCATTCATTATCATCATGGCCACCACATTATAAATAAAAAAGATATAATTTAGAAACTTAAGACATTTGCTTCAGTTCACATGGAGAATAAGTGGCAAAGCAGAAATTCAATCAGGCATTTTGATTTGGAAACCTATATCCTTAAACAGCACACCATACAAATGTTGTAGACAATCCTTGCATAGTTATAAATATCAAACTTGCTCCATTAGAGAAATCAATTGAAAAAAGTGGCCTCAAATAAAGTGCAATGTTTGATGTGACTCAAACATGGGAAATGGTAAGATGGGTAATAGTAAGAATGAAATGCATCTGAGTGTTTTCTATTTTCACCAATTATTCTAAGCTCTTTTTAAATTTCAATACTCTCAAGTATGTAAACACACACACACACACACATTTTTTAAATGCAGAATTTAGGACTAATTGAAGTCAGCTAAATCTCAGTGTCCTGGGACTAAGCCTAAGCTTTCTGTCCTAAAATACACTAAGTTCGTGTTTGGTTTTACATATCTGTTTGGTTTTGTTTTGGCTTTATGATCATTATACATTACAGATTCCATCCAGGTTTACTTCTGCTTCACATAATTTTTTAAAATTTATATTTTCTTGTCAAATCATCTATGTGAGCCTTTAGAATGTACTCAAGCATTTAGAATGTGCTTTAGTATATCTGCCTGCAGTGTGGGAAACCCAGGTTTGATCCTAGGATCAGGAAGATCCCTTGGAGGAGGAAATGGCAACACACTTCAATATTTTTGCCTGGGAAACCCCATGGACAGAGGAGCTGGTGGGGTCCATGGGGTCACAAAGAGTCGGACACGACTGAGAGACTAACACTTTTATACACACAGTTAGTATTTTTAATGAAATTAAGTACAATATTTTATAATGTTTAGATCTGCATGCATTTCCATTATTATTATTATATTTTTTTTTATCCCACATGGCATGTGGGATCTTATTCCTTGACCAGGGATCAAACTCTTTACACCCACATTGGAAGCATGGAGTCTTGACAACTGGACCCCCAGGGAAGCCCCCCTCCTTTATTATTTTAACTGAATATATTATTTTCTAATTAATTTTCATAATTTTATTATCATGGTATATTTTCAAAGATGCTACTCTTTGGTATAAGGATCAATGTAATTTTTACTTTCAAATCCATGAATTTATGCTTTTGTTTATATTAATATATTTTAATGCATTAATAATCTAATATTTTGAAAATCACTTTCATATTTCAGTTTATCTTAGGAATATTTCAACATTTAAAATTTGTGCCACCTGTCATAACTTGAATGTGTGTACTGTTTACTTTAATCACAATATATTTGAAGGGGGTAAAAGGCAAGATGAAAAGAAAATAGGTATATTACATTTCTAAGTGACCCTTGAGTTTTGATCAAAAAACTTTTTTTATTACAAAATGAATTCAGTACTTTACCAAAAATGAATTAAATTGATGACTGAGGAAAATATTTTCAGTTTCCTCTCATATACCATTTACTATTTTCTTTTGGAAAATTTAGTATTCCATTGGATAACATACCTTTATATGTTTTCCTATAACTGAATGACAAAAAAATAAGATGATTCAAAAATGAGCAAAATATTTCAATTAATTTCTATAAAGAAGATATACAAATGGCTAACAAGCACATAAGATGCTCAGTATCTTTAATCATTAGGGAATGCAGATGAAAATCACAATGAGATACCACCTTAAACCCATTAGGGTGGCGGTTGCTGCTGCTGCTACTGCTGCTAAGTCGCTTCAGTCGTGTCCGACTCTGTGCGACCCCATAGATGGCAGCCCACCAGGCTCCCCCGTCCCTGGGATTCTCCAGGCAAGAACACTGGAGTGGGTTGCCATTTCCTTCTCTAATGCATGAAAGTGAAAGTGAAGTCACTCAGTCGTGTCCGACTCTTAGCGACCCCATGGACTGCAGCCCACCAGGCTCCTCTGTCCATGAGATTCTCCAGGCAAGAGTACTGGAGTGGGATGCCATTGCCTTCTCCATTAGGACAGCTACTAGTAACAAAACAAACCACAAATAAGTACTAGTGAGGATGTGGAGAATCTGTGTTATGTTGATGGAAAGGTTAAACAGTGTAGTTGCAGGAAAACAGTATAGCAATTCTGCAAAAAATTAAAAATAGAATTGCCACATGATTCAACCATTCGACCTCTGGGTATATACAGCAAAAAATGGAAAGTGGAGTCTCAATGGGACATCTGTACACCCTTGTCATAGCAGCATTATTTCCAATATCCAAAATGTAGAAGCAAGACAGATGTCCCTCACCAGAGAAATATATAAAGAAAATGTGGTATATACATACAATGGAATATTATTCACTGTAACACAGTGACTACATGAATGAACCTTGAGGACATTAAGGTAAATGAAATAAGTGTTCACATAAAGGAAAATACTACATGGTTCAATTTACATGAGATAGCCTTAGTAGTTAAATTCAGAGTCAGAAATGGGGTGGTGGTTATCAGGGGCAGGGACAAGGGAGAATGGGTAGGTATTTATCATGTGATAGATACAGAGTTTCAGTTCTGCAAAAGAGTTCTAGAGATGGATGGTAGTGATGGTTATACAATAGTGGGACTATAGCTAAAAAGCCTGAACTGTACAATTAAAATGGTTAGGGTGGCAAATGTTGTTATGTATATATTGCTGAAATTAAATAAAAATTGTTTAAAAATGACTTGTCAGTCACTTATAACTATAGACAGCATGCTTTAAGTAAAATAAAGGTATCTACAAATTTAGTAGAGATAAACCATTAATGATCTATATGTACTTGAAAATTCTGACTTTTCTAAAGTAATCATAGGTAAAACTCTGAACATTCCCCCATAGGAAACCCAGAAAATTGAGCCTTAGAAAAAAGAGAAAAAAAAAAAGCAAAATTAGATACATGACACAAAGACAAAGAATCTAGTCAGTACATTGCTTCCCTAAGTATTAACATTAAACAAATAAATATCAATATCTACATCTATATTTATCTATCTACCTTGCAAATATTTCCACCACTGAAAAACATTTATATATCACTCTTAATTGCAGCATAACAGAACTGAGATAAAAATAAGTGAGAGAAAGTGTGAATGTTAAACTAATGATTAACAGAATAATACTCCATGAAGAAAATAAATAATAGCAAATTTTCAGGCACCAAATATATCTTAAATAGAAATACTTAAAGGAAATTTTGAGAAGATTCAGCAAAGATCCACAAAGATCTTTGTGAAGAATCCACAAAGCTATACATTTTAAAATTCCTTGCTTTGAAACATATACTCTGACAAAAAGTAAGAAAATGTAGAATATATTTGAAGAACACAATTAAGAACTTGCATGCAAATAAATATTGATAGAGTAGTCTTTTCAAAACACTTTCACAAGCCTGAATTACTTGAGTACTCCTACTTTCCCTAATCTATTTGTCTAAAATTAAAAGGAAAATGTCTTAATTTTACTGAATCAAATTAAAAATGGAATCGAAGCACTGCATCTAGTACAAATCATATTCTTGGGGAAGATGGCAGGAAGTGGAGGAGGGGCAAGGAAAGGACAAAAGATAACAAGGACCAGAGACGTATTCATATCCCAGAGATTAAAAATACACTCTATTCCACAACCTCCACCTCTTTAATATTTTTTAAGTCCTAAATCCTTATGTTGTTGTCATTACTAAGTCATGTCCAGCTCTTTTGTGACCTCATGGAATATGGCCCAACAGGCTCCTCTGTCCATGGGATTCCCCAGGCAAGAATACTGGAGGGGATTGCCATTTCCTTCTCCAAGTCCTTATAATAAGGTTTAAAACATCATAAAGCAGAAAGGGGAGAGTAAGGAGAAGATTGAGGGGAGAAAGAATGAGAGGACAACTAAAAAAGCATGGGGATCAGAAAGTAAAGAATGAAATCTGCAGTGATTTACAGAAGATAAAGAGAATACAACAAAGTATTGGAATGAATAAATGAGCTTATCAGTTTTGGCAGAAGTCAGATAAATATACAGAAATCATAGCATTTCTAGTTGCTAGCAGTTAAAATCAGAAAATTTCATTTAAAAAGGTTTGGAGAAGGAAATGGCAACCCACTCCAGTATTCTTGCCTGGAGAATCCCATGGACATAGGAGCCTGGGAAGCTACAGTCCATAGGGTTCCAAGAGTCAAACACAACTTAGCAACTAAACTACTACTACTACTGTATTAATAAAGTCACCAAAATATGCTTAGGAAGATATCTAACAAAACATGTGCAAGATTTTTAAATACTGAACAAATGGAAGAGAAAGATAATTAGTATAAGTTGAAAGGTACAAATTGTTTAGATGTCAATTTCTACCAAATTTATGAACTTAACACAATTTTAATACAATTTATTAAAATACAATTATTGAATTAGTAATATTAAATTTCAAAAGGAATTGTGAAGTTATATGCGTACTCAAAATAACTGAGAACATATTAACACATAGACATACTCTATCTAATATCAAGACATAAAAAAATGGTAGCTCAGAAGAATGTATAATTAATAAAAATGGAAACTGTCACCAAAACAGTCACCAAAATTACAGATTCAAACACACAAAATCTGTTCATATGTATACAAAAGACATATTAGGATAATTAGATACTATTCATTATGTTTTATATATTGGTTTCTATTGTGAAAATCATAGTTGGAATCACAAAACGCATGACACACTAATCAAAATTCTGAAAGTAAAAAAAAATAATAATAATAAGATAGACTAGGGCAGGAGACCTAACTAGAGATTTCTCCAAAGAAGACACACAGATGGCCAAAAACCACATGAAAAGATGCTCAGTGTTGTTAATTATTAGAGAATTGTAATCAACACTACAGTGAGGTACACCTCACACTGGTCAGAAGGGCCATGATTAAAATGTCTACATATAACAAATGCTGGAGTAAGTGTGGAGAGAAGGGAACCCTCCTACACTGTTAGTGGGAATGTAAGTCAGTGCAGCCACTATGGAAAACAGTATGGAGGTTCCTTAAAATGCCAAACAGAGTTACCATATGATCCAACAATCCCACTCCTGAGCGTATTTTCAGACAAAATTATAATTCAAAAAGATACATGCATCCCTATGTTCACAGCCACACTATTTACAATAGCCAAGACATGGAAACAATCTAAACGTCCATGGGCAGATGAATACTTAAAGATGTGGTTCAATTCAGGTCAGTCGCTCAGTTGTGTCTGACTTTTTGCAACCCCATGAATTGCAGCAAGCCAGGCCTCCCTGTCCATCACCAACACCTGGAGTTCACTCAGACTCACGTCCATCTAGTCAGTGATGCCATCCAGCCATCTCATCCTCTGTCGTCCCCTTTTCCTCCTGCCCCCAATCCCTCCCAGCATCAGTTTTTCCCAATGAGTCAACTCTTCACATGAGGTGGCCGAAGTACTGGAGTTTGAGCTTTAGCATCATTCCTTCCAAAGAAATCCCAGGGCTGATCTCCTTCAGAATGGACTGGTTGGATCTCCTTGCAGTCCAAGGGACTCTCAAGAGTCTTCTCCAACACCACAGTTCAAAAGTATCAATTCTTCAGAGCTCAGCTTTCTTCACAGTCCAACTCTCACATCCATATATGACCACTGGAAAAAACCATAGCCTTGACTAGACGGACCTTAGTCAGCAAAGTAATGTCTCTGCTTTTGAATATGCTATCTAGGTTGGGCATAACTTTTCTTCCAAGGAGTAAGCGTCTTTTAATTTCATGGCTGCAGTCACCATCTGCAGTGATTTTGGAGCCCCCCAAAATAAAGTCTGACACTGTTTCCACTGTTTCCCCATCTATTTCCCATTAAGTGATGGGACCGGATGCCATGATCTTCGTTTTCTGAATGTTGAGCTTTAAGCCAACTTTTCACTCTCCTCTTTCACTTTCATCAAGAGGCTTTTTAGCTCCTCTTCACTTTCTGCCATAAGGGTGGTGTCATCTGCATATCTGAGGTTCTTGATATTTCTCCTGGCAATCTTGATTTCAGCTTGCGTTTCTTCCAGTCTAGCGTTTCTCATGATGTACTCTGCATATAAGTTAAATAAGCAGGGTGACAATATATAGCCTTGACACACTCCTTTTCCTATTTGGAACCAGTCTGTTGTTCCATGTCCAGTTCTAACTGTTGCTTCCTGGCCTGCATACAGATTTCTCAAGAGGCAGGTCAGGTGGTCTGGTATTCCCATCTCTCTCAGAATTTTCCACAGTTTATTGTGATCCACACAGTCCAAGGCTTTGGCATAGTCAATAAAGCAGAAATAGATGTTTTTTCTGGAACTCTCTTGCTTTTTCCACGATCCAGCGGATGTTGGCAATTTGATCCCTGGTTCCTCTGCCTTTTCTAAATCCAGCTTGAACATCAGGAAGTTCACGGTTCACATATTGTTGAACCCTGGCTTGGAGAATTTTGAGCATTACTTTCCTAGCATGTGAGATGAGTGCTCTTGCTTAGTAGTTTGAGCATTCTTTTGCATTCCCTTTCTTTGGAATTGGAATGAAAACTGACCTTTTCCAGTCCTGTGGCCACTGATGAGTTTTCCAAATTTGCTGGCATATTGAGTGTAGCACCTTCACGGCATCATTTTTCAGGATTTGAAATAGCTCCACTGGAAGATGTGGTACATATATGCAATTGCATTAGTAAATAATACTACCATCAGTCAAGGTAATATTATTGTTATCAGTCAAGGAACAGAGAGATTAATAGTAAAAACAAAATAATGCTTCCTAAAAAGATTAGTAAGTGTGAACAATCCTGAAATTTTGAAAAACTAACAAAAGTAAATAATGGGAGAAATAATAACCATGGAGTCTAGATAGTATTTAAAGTGTTAGTCGCTCAGTCATGTCTGACTCTTTGCATCCCCATGGACTGTATCCCACCAGGCTTCTCTGTCCATGGAATTCTCTAGGCAAAAATACTGGAGTGGGTTGCCATTTCTTTCTTAGAACTGAATTTGTAGAGTTACAATTTGACCTTTATTTCTATCTATATTTTTCCTAATGTATATACTAATAAATTACTCATTTGTATTTTATAACTGTAAATATGCCTCCACACTCTATATAAGACATATCCAGTAACTAGTTCTCTATTTATAGAACTGAAAATATTCAGTAAAGTTTAAAAAAAAGTTCAACTAAATGTTTTATCCTAATATGTACACACAGAGAGTAAATATATCTTGGTTTTAAAGGCATGCAATTATAATTTAATTATTATTCTCTTCAGTTAAATAATATTCTCCTGAGCAAAGCATTTAAAACATTTTATTAAAATATATTACAGCTTTACTTTCTTCACATGAACACTTTGAAAATATACTTAGTTCCAGTTTTCTTAAAACATTTTGACATAATACCTTTCCTTTCTTCAGTACATTACATAGCATCAGATTTACAAAGTACATACAAACAGTACTTTTAGAATATATTCAATTCAGTTCAGTTCAGTCGCTCAGTCGTGTCCAACTCTTTGTGACCCCATGAATTGCAGCATGCCAGACCTCCCTATCCATCACCAACTCCCAGAGTTCACTCAGACTCATGTCCATCGAGTCAGTGATGCCATCCAGCCATCTCATCCTCGGTCGTCCCCTTCTCCTCGTGCCCCTAATCCCTCCCAGCATCAGTCTTTTCCAATGAGACAACTCTTTGCATGAGGTGGCCAAAGTACTGGAGTTTCAGCTTCAGCATTATTCCCTCCAAAGAAATCCCAGGGCTGATCTCCTTCAGAATGGACTGGTTGGATCTCCTTGCAGTGCAAGGGAGTCTCAAGAGTCTTCTCCAACACCACAGTTCAAAAGCATCAATTCTTCTGTGCTCAGCTTTCTTCACAGACCAACTCTCACATCCACCAATAGTTATTATATAAATCAAATAATTTAATTTGTAATATGTGCTTAAGAATTTTATTTCCCAACATGGACTTAATAAGAAATCTAGAATTGTATGTTAATTTTACTCATTAAAAATATTTTAGCATTTTCATTTAAATGTACTTCCTCCTTCAAAGTAGTGAACCCAAGATAAAATTTTCATAAAATAGATTTTATATATTTAATTCTTATGCTACATATTAATAAGTGGAATTCACTAGTTGCAAAGTTTGTGCAGTTTTCAGGAAACAGACAAAATATGCATGTGTTTTCAGACAAAATGTTTAGAAAGGATGATATTTGTGGATGACATCCATATTAGAGTTCTCCAGAGAAATAGACTAATAGGATATATAGATATATAAGAAGAGATTCATTAAAGGAAGAGATTCACTATGGGAATTGGCTCATGCAGTTTGGGAGGTTGAGATATGTGATTATCTGGGGCTTGCAAGCAGCAGATCCAGGAAAGTTGGTGGTATAATGCAGGCAAGGTCCAAAGGCATGAGAAGCAGGACTCCCATGTCCAAGGGCATAAAAATGGACGTTGTATCTCAAGAGTGAAATACAACACTCCCTTTTTGCCTCTTCTTTGCCTTTCAGTTCTACTTGTGCCCTCAACAGATTGGGTGATGCCCCCATCAATCACACTGGTGAGGCTGGTTTTCCTTATTTAATCTAATAAATTAAATGATCATCTCTTCTCGAGACATCTTCACAGCTATACTTAGAAATAATGTTTTACCAGCTATCTGGGCAACTCTTAGACCATTCAAGTTGATACAATACCCATCACAGCACCTCGTAAAATGTGTGTACCACAGTATAATTCACAGAGTTGGTGTAATTGGCAAAAATTGGAAGGATAATTTGCTTCTTATATGCATTGATTTTTAAATAACTTAGTGTTATCTATATACAAGTATTATGATAACGTCAAGAAACATAAGTAATGATATTTTGAAAAATGTGGCTCCATAAAACAAAGGCACCAAACAAAAGGGTGAAGATTTTGGCACAGAAAGTAGATACTTAAGTTTTGTTAAAATGAAAATCATTCTTATGTGTGTGACATGTGTAGCATGATAATTTTAAGTTTTAATACATTTAAAAATTATTTTTGAGGAAAATATTTCTAAAATGAGTATATCTTCTTTTTTTCTTAGGTTCAAAGTCATACACATCCATGTAAAGTATCAAGAAAATATAGATTGAGAAATTGTATAAATTTTATTAAAATACTGTTTAATTTGACAAACTCAAATAAATAATGTATAATATTAAAATTCTCAACCTGTCATTTATGGTCTGTGAGGTGAATTCAATCTGGCTTTAATTTTAATCACATCTCGACCTCCAATTATGCATATTCTGTACTTACTATTGTTGATGTATGTGACTTTTCATCCAACCTTGACAGTGTCAGATAGGAAACTTCCAATGCATCAAGGTAAAGATGACAAATTGATGTGTGTACACAACTATTTCTCATATGCTTCATTAGTCCTAGGATGAATTGAGAAGTTATTGTGCCCCATATTGCCCTTCTTACACTGTACTTACATATTTACTTTGGAGATTCAGGAATCTCCATGCATATGTATATGCATTTGATCAGTTTAGGATTGTTTATTACAGAAAAAGAAGTGACCTCTTCTCTATGAAGGCATATTATTGTTTGTGATGAAGAATCTCCAATTAGGGTCCATAACTTTTACTTAAAATGTCTTCATAAGCTTTATGATATAGCTCAGTATTTTGCAAATTGCATTCTTCAGATGGCTAATTATTTTTGATATTCTCTCAATAGAATATTTCATTCAATTCAGGGTTTCTTTTTTTAATTCACTATAGTCTCTGCCAATGATTCTTTTTATGTGTCCACAATCAGATGCAAAGCCAAGAGATTTATCTATATTTTCATATTGTTTAGTTTATTATTTAATCCATTATCATTTCCATGCATTCATTAAAGAACAGACAATGTTGAGAGGAAGCCACTCTGGGCCTTAAGTTACTTTTGTCACAAATCTGTTACATTTATCTCTAGAGTTACTAATCAAAATATCTCCTTAACCATTCAAATCTTTTGGTATATCTTTACATTAAAAAATATTATTGACAGAGAATACTATTCTTAACAGTGAAAGTTTTCAAAGTGCTCTCATTTTTAATAATTTTGATTAGAGAATTATTAGTGCTCACATTGTATATCATGTATTATGTGTCTAAATTCTTTATGTGGACATTTTCCCTCTTTTAAATGATTCTACTTACTCCTAGATAATTGTCTATATTTTTATTCTTATGGTAAACTGTAATCATGTTCTAAATTCACATTAGATGTTATCTCCACCATAAAGGTCTTTTTACTTTTATCCAATACCAAATATAATTAGCCTCTACTTTGTCACTATTACTGTTGCACCTTCTGCAATGATTCTGTATGGCAAATAACACACTGTTTTGTTATCTACTTATATGTCTGACTCTCACAGAGGAGCTGTATTTAATTCTTAATTGAATTAAAATTGAATTAATGATACAAAATATATTTAATATGTTGTAATAAAAATACAAAACTAATAGCACTTATAAAATTCTTGAGAATTTAAAATGTGCTAAAATTTAATTAGTTGAATTAATTATCTTTTGATAACATTTGTTAATTTTACATATTGATGATATATTACAGACTTTAAGATAGATATAAAAATATTAAAGTTGATCTGCTCTTTTTTAAAAGTACAGGTAAACATGATATTTGATGAGTCTTGACTTTTTTTCTAAATCATCATTTAAAAGTACTAAAAATACCATTTTGATGTAATGGAATGACAGAGAAAAAATAGTATTTTAGCTTTAGGTATTAGGTAAATTATATGGTTTGTTTCCAATGCAAACCATTCAACATCACATTAATCCACATCTCCACGAATTCAATCAATAATGCTGAAGAAGATGAAATTGAATGTTTCTATGAAGGTCAACAAGAACTTCTAAAACTATCACCAAAAAGAGATGTCCTTTTCATTGTAGAGGATTGGAAGTAAAAGTAGGAGGTCAGAGACACCTACAGTAACAGTCAAGTTTGGCCTTGGAGTACAAAATGAAGCAGGGAAAATGCTAACAGAGTTTTGTCAAGAGAACACACTGAACATAGCAAACACCCTCTTTCAACAACACAACAGATGACTCTACATATGGACATCATCAGAAGGTCAATAGTGAAAACAGACTGATTATATTCTTTGCAGCCAAAGATGGAGAAGCTTTATGTGGTCAGCAAAAATAAGGCCTGGAGCTGACTTAGGCTCAGATCATGAGCATCTTATTGCAAAATTTAGATTTAAATTGAAGAAAGGAGGAAAAACCACTAGGCCATTCAGGTGTGGCCTAAATCAAATCCCCTATGATTATTCAGTGGAGGTGATAAATAGATTCATGTGATTAGATCTGGTAGACAGAGTTCCTGAAGAATAATGAACAGAGGTTCTCAACATTATACAAGAGGTGGTAACCAAAATCAACCCAAAGAAAAAGAAATGCAAGAAGACAAAGTTGTTGTTTGAGGAGGCTTTATAAATAGCTAAGGAAAAAAGAGAAGCAAAAAGCAAGGAGGGAAGGGAAAAACATGCTCAACTGAATGCAGAGATCCAGAGTGGGGCAAGGAGAGATAAGAAGACCTTCTTCAATGAACAATGCAAAGAAATATAGGTAAACATGAGAATGGGAATGACTAGAGATCTCTTCAAGAAAATTAGAGATATCAAGGGAATATTTCATGCAAGGATGGGCACAATAAAGGACAGAAACAGTAAGGAATTAAGAGAAGCACAAAAGATTAAGAAGTAGCAACGATACATAGAAGAACTATACAAAAAAAGATCTTAATGACCCGGATAACCATGATGGTGTGGTCTCTCACCTACAGCCAAACATCCTGGAGTGTGAAGTCAAGTGGAAGCATTATTATGAACAAAGCTAGCAGACGTGATGCAATTCCAGCTAAGCTATTTCAAATCTTACGTGCTATACTCAGTATATCAGCCAATTTTGAAAACTCAGCAGTGGCCTCAGGATTAGAAAAGGCTCAGTTTTCATTTCAATCCCAAAGACAGGCAATACCAAAGAATGTTTAAACTACTGTACAACTGTGCTCATTTTACATGCTAGCAAGGTTATGCTCAAAATCCTTAAAGTTAGGCTTCAATAGTACAGGAACAGAGAACTTCCAGATGTGCAAGTTGTGTTTAGAAAAGGTAAAGGATCAGAGATCAAATTGCCAATATTTGTTGGATCTCAAAAAAGGAAGGGAATTCAATATTTTAAAAAATCTACTGTTTCGTTGATTACACTAAAGACTTTGACTGCATGGATCACAATAAACTGTGGGAAATTCTTAAAGAGAACACCTTACCTGCCTTCTGAGAAACCTGTATACAGGTCATGAAGCAACAGTTAGAATTGGACATGGAACAACGGACTGGTTCCAAATGGGGAAAGGAGTATGTCAAGGCTGTATATTGTCACCCTGCTTATTTAACTTGTATGTAGAATCAAGATTGCTGGGAGAAATATCAATAACCTCAGATATACAGATGACACCACCTTTATGGAGAAAGTAAAGAAGAACTAAAGAGCCTCTTGCAGAAAGTGAAAGAGGAAAGTAAAAAAGTTGGCTTAAAGCTCAACATTCAGAAAACGAAGATCATGGCATCTGGTACCATCACTTCATTACAAATAGATGGGAGAACAGAGGAAACAGTGACAGACTTTATTTTGGGGCTCCAAAATCACTGCAGATGGTGACTGCAACTATGAAATTAAAAGAGGCTTGCTCCTTGAAAGAAAAGTTATGACCAACCTAGACAGTACATTAAAAAGCAGAGACATCACTTTGCCAACAAAGTCCATCTAGTCAAAGCTGTGGTTTTCCAGTAGTGTAAGGATGTGAGAGTTGGACTATAAAGAAAGCTGAGTGTGAAGAATTGATGCTCTTGAACTGTGGTGTTGGAGAAGACTCTTGAAGAGTCCCTTGAACAGCAATGAGATCTAACCAGTCCATCCTAAAGGAAATCACTCCTGAATATTCATTGGAAGAACTGATGTTGAAGCTAAAAATCCAATACTTTGGCCACTTGATGTGAAGAACTGTCTCATGGAAAAGACCCTGATGCTGGGATAGATTGAAGGCAGGAGAAGGGGATGACAGAGGATGAGATGGTTGGATGGCATCACCAACTCAATGGATATGCGTTTGAGTAAACTCCAGGAGTTGGTGATGGACAGGGAGGCCTGGCATACTTCAGTCCATGGGGTCACAAAGAGTTGGACACAACTGAGCAACTGAACTGAACTGATGGCTGTCTATTGTCACCTACCCTGCTTATTTAACCTCTATGCAGAGTAGATCATGTAATATTCTGGGCTGAATGAAGCACAAGCTAGAATCAAGATTGCTGTGAAAAATAACATCAGATATACAGATGATACCTTTCTAATGGCAGAAAGTAAAGAGGAACTAAAGAATTTCTTGATAAAGGTGAAAGAGGAGAATGAAAAAGCTGGCTTAAAGCTCAATGTAAAAAACTAAGATCATGGTATCTGGTCCCATAACTTCATGGCAAAAGGAAGGGGAGAAAGTGGAAGTACTGACAGATTTTAATTTCCTGGTCTCCAAAATCACTGCAGACAGTGACATTATCCATGACATTAAAATATGCTTGTTCCTTGGCAAACCTAGACAGCATATGAAAAAGCAGATACATCACTTTGCCAACAAAGGTGCATATAGTCAAAGTTATGGTCTCTCCAGTAGTCATGAAAGGATGTGAGAGCTGGACCATGAAGAAGACTGAGCATTTAAGAATCGATGTTTTCAAATTGTGGTGCTGGAGAATACTCTTGAGTCCCTTGGGTTGCAAGGAGATCAAACTAATCAGTCCTGTGGAAATCAACCCTGAACATTCATTCATGGGAAGGACCTATGCTGAAGCTGGAGCTCCAATACTTTGGCCACTTTATGTGAAGAGCCAACTCACTGGAAAAGACACTGTTGCTGAGAAATATTGACGAAAAAATAAGAAGGGAGCAGCAGAGTTTGAAATGGTTAGATAGCATCACTGACTTGATGGACATGAGTTTGAGCAGACTCTAGGGGATAATGAAGGACAGGGAAGCCTGGCATGCAGCAGTCCATGGGGTCACAATATGAGTCAGAGCTTAGTGACTGAATAACAACAACTATACTATTAACATATCCTATAAAATGAAACATTTTAACAACAAATAAAGAATTCTATTTTGGTTCTTCAAATGTTGCGTAATTTTTGATAGTTACTGATAGATTCCCAACTCAAATTCTTACTGATGTTTCAAGCAGAAGATCTACATCAATACAAGAGTTTTCCAAAGGGGTAAATTTCTGTTTCTATGCTGGGAAGTAGTAGACAAAGCATGTTATCTGTGAATTTGAAAAAAGATTCAATTTCCAGACCAAACAAGAATGGAAATTTAGAAATGTACAAATGTTCAATTTCTTCTTCTATAAATAAGAATCAATGAAAATACTCAACATAAATTTGTTATTTGATTATTAAATGTATGATTCTCTCAAGTGATTCATCAAACAAATAAAGATACCAAAATAATGATTGATTTTTACAATGATAGTGATAGTGGCAGTGCATGTTGTTTAGTCACTCAGTTGTGTCCAGCTCTTCTGCAACACCATGGACTGCAGCCCATCAGGCTCCTCCATCCATGGGATTTTCTAGGCAAGAATACTGGAATTGGTTGCCATTTCCTTCTCCTCCATCACCATCTTTCTCCATCTCCACCACTGGTGGTGCATAGTGAAAAGTAACTAGAATTATTCAAATGATTGCAATATGAAAATTGTACATGGAAAAATTTAGAGATAGTCTATAGAGTAGACACATGGGAATTTTACTAGCATCCCTGAAAGGACTGATGATATATATAACATCCTATTTCCTTATTCTCAACAGTTACACTTCATGTGGACTATAAAATAGGCAAATAGCAGAAGATCTGTCCATCCTCTAGTAACCTTTATTAATTCAAAAAATTAGCAGATCAAGATAGCAGAGTCGGAAGATGATGAGGTCACCTCCACTTATGAACACATCAAAAGTACAATATTCATTGAGAAATTCTCACTGAAAACAAACTGGCAGAGGACTCTCCTATAATCAAAGCTATAAAGAAAGACCCACATGGAGCCAGGTAGGAAAGAGAAGTAATCACATCAGGACTTGTGCCCCTAAGAGAGTACACAGAGGGGTGGGGTGTATTACAGGCTGCCAGAAATTTTCTGAGGAGTGAGGGATTCCAACAACAGCCCTAGGATCTGACACCAGGAAAAATAATCTCCTTAGTTGGTTTAAAAACCATTGGTACTTACAAAAAGGCTGTAAGATACCAAGGTTTTGTGAAGAACATGTAAATGCTTGCTTATTACAGCATGTACCTTGTCTACATTGAGTGCCAGCTCTGCCCCCTTTGGCTTCAGCACAACTCTCCACTAGGGCCAACACTGCCACTGTGGAGGAATGCCCACTTGGGAGGACAGAGCCTGCTTGGACATAGCACTGCATGTGAAAGGGAGAGGGCAGCCATCGTTGACACACACAGAGGTGGTGGATTGGGAGCTATATCTGGAGCTCTGACTGGTGTGCTGGAACTGGCCTAGTATATACCCAGGCTTGCACTAGGCACCCACTTCAGCTTTTCTTGCTTCCATGCTACTAGCCACTGGGGTGAAGGTGCTTTGCCAAGGACAGAACATTTCAAATGAATAGTGTCAGCTTGGACCTGATCCTAAGGACTTCAGCTCCAGCACCTTGGAACATGCACCCATTTCTAACCAGAGAGCCATGACCACAAAGCATAGGAGAATGCCAGGCTCATATCTAGCCCTGGCTCTAGCCCGTTCATCTTCAGCTCTACCTCCCATCCACCCATGACAGAGACTCTCATTAGAGTTGGTACAGAGGGAACATACCTCAAGAGAATAAAGGTCATTTATAACAAACCCACAGCTTACAGCATAAAAATGATGAAAAGCTGAAAGATATTTTTCTTTTCTAAAATCAGTAACAAGACAAGGATGCCCACTCCTGCCACTTCTATTTAACATAGTATTGTGAGTCCTTGCTGCAGCAATCGAACAAGAAATAAAAAGGATCCATAATGGAAAGAAAGAAATAAAACTGTCGCTATTGCATGGGATATAATATTGTATGAAGAAAACCATAAAATCTCTACGTAAAAACTATTAGAAGTAATATTAAGTTGCAGAAGACAACACTAATATACAAAATTATGCTTTTGTGTATACTAATAATGAATAATCAGGATAATAAAGCAAAAAAATCATTTAAAATCACATCAAAGGAATAAAATACATAAGAATAAGCTTCAACTAAGGATAAAAAAAGACCTATAAAGTATAAAATGCTGATAAAGGAAATTACAGATGATACAAAGAAATGGAAAGATATCTCATGTCCATGGATTACACAAATTAATATTGTTAAAAGGTCCATAAAACACAAAGAAATCTACAGATTAATGCTATCTCTATCAAAATGCCCACAAACATTCTCACCAAAGATGATGCACTTAAGCCAGTTCAGCTCAGTTCAGTCGCTCAGTTGTGTCTGACTCATTGCGACCCCATGAATCACACCACGCCAGGCCTCCCTGTCCATCACCAACTCCTGGAGTTCACTCAAACTCATGTCCATCAAGTCGGTGATGCCTTCCAGCCATCTCATCCTCTGTCATCCCCTTCTCCTCTGCCCCCAATCCCTCCCAGCATCAGAGTCTGTAGAACGTAGCAGTAATTACATTGCATGAAGAATAATTGCCCTATTTAGATACAGAGGTATATTTGCACGAGGTGGCCAAAGTATTGGAGTTTCAGCTTCAATATCAGTCCTTCCAATGAACATCCAACACTGATCTCCTTTAAATGGACTGGTTAGATCTCCTTGGAGTCCAAGGGACTCTCAAGAATCTTCTTCAACACCACAATTCAAAAGCATCAATTCTTCGGCACTCAGCTTTCTTCACAGTCCAACTCTCATATCCATACATGACCACTGGAAAAACCATAGCCTTGACTAGATGGACCGTGATGGCAAAGTAATGTCTCTGCTTTTTAATATGCTATCTAGGTTGGTCATGGAGAAGGCAATGGCAACCCACTCCAGTACTTTTGCCTGGAGAATCCCAGGGACTGGGGAGCCTGGTGGACTGCCATCTATGGGGTCACACAGAGTCGGACACGACAGAAGTGACTAAGCAGCAGCAGGTTGGTCATAACTTTCCTTCCAAGAAGTAAGCATCTTTTAATTTCATGGCTGTAGTCACCATCTGCAGTGATTTTGGAGCCCCCCAAAATAAAGTCTGACACTGTTTCCACTGTTTCCCTATCTATATCCCATGAAGTGATGGGACCAGATGCCATGATCTTCATTTTCTGAATGTTGAGCTTTAAGCCAACTTTTTCACTCTCTTCTTTCACTTTCATCAAGAGGCTTTTTAGTTCCTCTTCACTTTCTGCCATAAGGGTGGTGTCATCTGCATAGCTGAGGTTATTGATATTTCTCCTGGCAATCTTGATTCCAGCTTGTGCCTCTTCCAGCCCAGTGTTTCTCATGATGTACTCTGCATAGAAGTTAAATAAGCAGGGTGACAATATACAGACTTGACATACTGCTTTTCCTATTTGGAACCAGTCTGTCATTCCATGTCCATTTCTAACTGTTGCTTCCTGACCTGCACATAGGTTTCTCAAGAGGCAGGTCAGGTGATCTGGTATTACCATCTCTTGAAGAATTTGCCACTGTTTATTGTGATCTACACAGTTGTAGGCTTTGGCATAGTCAATAGAGCAGAAATAGGTGTTTTTCTGGAACTCTTTTGCTTTTTCCAGGATCCAGAGGATGTTGGCAATTTGATCTCTGGTTCCTCTGCCTTTTCTAAAACCAGCTTGAACATCTAGAAGTTCACAGTTCACGTATTGCTGAAGCCTGGCTTGGAGAAGTTTGAGCATTACTTTACTAGCATGGGAGATGAGTGCAATTGTGCGGTAGTTTGAGCATTCTTTTGCATTGCCTTTCTTTGGGATTGGAATGAAAACGGACCTTTCCCAGTCCCGTGGCCACTGCTGAGTTTTCCAAATTTGCTGGCATATTGAGTGCAGCACTTTCACAGCATCATCTTTCAGGATTTGAAATAGCTCAACTGGAATTCCATCACCTCCACTAGCTTTGTTTGTAGTGATGCTTTCTAAGGCCCACTTGACTTCACATTTCAGGATGTCTGGCTCTAGGTGAGTGACCACACCATTGTGATTATCTTGCTTACGAAGATCTTTCTGTACATTTCTTCTTTGTATTCTTACCACTTCTTCTTAATATCTTCTGTTAGGTCCATACCATTTTTGTCCTTTATCGAGCCCATCTTGCATGAACTTTTCCCTTGGTATTTCTAATTTTCTTGAAGAGTCTCTAGTCTTTCCCATTCTGTTGTTTTCCTCTATTTCTTTGCATTGACCGCTAAGGAAGGCTTTCTTATCTCTCCTTGCTATTCTTTGGAACTCTGCATTCAGATGCTTATATCTTTCCTTTTCTCCTTTACTTTTTGCTTCTCTTCTTTTCACAGCTATTTGTAAGGTCTCCCTGGACAGCCATTTTCCTTTTTTGCATTTCTTTTCCATGGGGATGGTTTTGATCCCTGTCTCCTGTACAATGTCAGGAACCTCTGTCCATAGTTCATCAGGCACTCTATCTGTCAGATCTAGGCCCTTAAATCTATTTCTCACTTCCACTGTATAATCATAAGGGATTTTATTTAGGTCATACCTGAATGGTCTAGTGGTTTTCCCTACTTTATTCAATTAAGTCTGAATTTGGCAATAAGGAGTTCATGATCTGAGGCACAGTCAGCTCCATAAAGTCAGTTAATATATAGCAAAGGAAGTAAGAATATACAATGAGGAAAATTCAGTCTCTTTAATAAGTTGTTCGGAGAAAACTGGAGTGCTACATGAAAAGGGATACAATTAAGACAATTTTTCACAATATATGCACACACAAAATGGATTAAAGACCTAAATCTACAATAAGAAACAATAAACTCCTAGAATAAAATGTAGGCAGAACCTTTTTTACATAAATTATAGCACTATTTTTCTATCTCCCAAAGCAAAAGAAATGAAAGTAGAAATAAGTGAGAGCTAATTAAATGAGAGTAACTTAAACTTTAAAGCTTTTGTTCAAAGTGTGTGCTTATTCGCTCAGTCATGTCTGAGTCTGTGCAACCCCAGATTGTAGCCTATCAGGGCCCTCTATCCATGAGTTTCTCCAGACAAGAATACTGGAGGAAGTTGCCATTTCCTTCTCCAGGGGATGTTCCCGACCCAGGGATCGAACCTGGGGGTCTCCAGCATTGCAGGCAGATTCTTTTCTGCTGAGCCACCAGGGAAACTCAAACTACTGAATAAGAGAAAGTCTCTGCAAATAATACAACCAATAATGAGTTAATATCTAGACTATATGAACAGCACACACAACTCAGTAACAAACAATCTAACAAATGGACAAATGGACAGAAGATTGGAATAGATATTTTTCCAGACTACATACAGATATCAACAGGTACATGAAAAGATGCTCAACACTTTAATGAGAGATGTGCAAATAAAAAAACACAAAAAGATATCTCACACCTGTCAAAATGGCTTTTATCAAAAAGTCTACAAATAGCAAACATTGGTGAGGATGTGGAGAAAAGGGCACACTTGTACACTATTGGGGACATGTAGATTGATCCAGTCACTATGAAAAACAGTTTGGAGTTTCTTCAAAACACTAAAAATAGAACTACCATATGACCCAACAATTCCACTCATAGGTATATATCCAAAAAATAGAAAAACACTAATTTGAAAAAACACGTGTACCCTAATGTTCATAGCAGCATTATTTATAATAGCTAAGTTATAAAAGCAACCTAAGTGTCAATTAACAGATGACTGGATAAATAATATGTCTCTGTCTCTGTCTCTCTCTCTCTCAAACACACATACTCAGAAGATGAAATAGTAGCCATAAATAAGAAAGAAATTTCACCTTTTGCATCAACATGGATGGACCTGGAAGATATTATGCTTAGTGAATTTAAGTCAGCAGAGATAGAAAAATACTATTTTTATCACTATCTGTTAAATCTAAATGAATATGAAAAAACAGAAAAGGAGTTAGAGATATAGAGAATAAATCAGTGGTTATCAATGGGGAGAGGGAAGGTTGGAAAGGGCAAGACAGGGGTAGGAAATTAAGAAATACAAATTTAAAATAAGATACAGAATACATTGTACAGCACAGGGAAAATATCCATATTTTATGATAACTTTTAAATTGAGTATAATCTATAAAATACTGGATCACTGTGTTTCACACTTGAAGCTAATAACTCATGTATATTTCAATAAAAATGATGTGTTCATTTTTCTTTATCAGTTCCACATATATACTATAACTTTTTTGAGTTCAGTGAATTTTATAAAAGACTTTACTGCCCTGCTTTAAGATTTGGTTCTGCATACTTTTCTCCCAAATATACAAATCTATAAACCAGTGAAAGCAAACTATAATTAATTTAAATCCTTATGCTATTCCTTTCTAATTATCTGAAAGAGTCAAGGATTTTTTATGTGTTTACACCAAATAAAAATAAAATAAACTTGGATTTATAAAAATGAATACAGTACAGAACCAGAAAAGCATATAATTGAAAAATACTGTAGTTAAAGGGTGAATGAGAATAAGTTCTTAAAAACAGATTACAATGAAATGGGGCAATTATTGAGAAAAAATGTGGATTCTCAATATGATTTAAGACACAACAACCATGAAATTAGAGCAAGAAGAATAAATATGGAGTATATCCAAATAGTTTATAAAGATAGCAACACTATATACAATGCATGCATTTCATTATAGCAGTAAAAAGAGAAGTATGAATCTTGAGAAAATAAAATTGCTGAAAGGAATGAAATTAAGTTTACTTGACCTTGAACCATCTGAGACAATAACATTTGGATCTGTTGTTCACAATAATGTTTTCAAAATAATGTTTGTTTGGAAATTAAAATATTAAGATGAATGTGAAATCACAACTGCCTCATTTGCTGTGAAATTCTGGATCTATGGAAATGTATCTGGTCATGAGTTACTGTGAGTGAGCCTGCAGGCCATAAAATATGTGCATGTTAGTTCAGTTCAGCCACTCAGTCTTTGTGGCTCCATGGACTGCAGGATGCCAGGCTTCCCTGTTCATCACCAACTCCTGGAGCTTGCTCAAACTTATGTCCATTGAGTCAGTGATGCCATCCAACCATCTCGTCTTCTGTCCTCTACTTCTCCTGCCTTCAATCTTTCCTAGAATCAGGGTCTTTTCTAATGAGTCAGTTCTTCACATCAGGTGGCCAAAGTATTGGGGTTTCATCATCAGTCCTTCCAATAAATATTCAGGACTGATTTCCTTTAGGATGGACTGGTTTGATCTTGTAATCAAAGGGACTCTCAAGAGTCTTCTCCAACACCACAGTTTAAAAGCATCAATTCTTTGGCAGTCAGCTTTCTTTACAGTCTAACTCTCACATCGTTAATGGCTAATGGGAAAAACACAGCTTTGACGAGATGGATGTTTGTCGGCAAAGTGATGTCTCTGCTCTCTATGTTGGTCAGAGCTTTTCTTCCAAGGAGCAAGCATCGTTTGATTTCATGGCTGCAGTCATCATCTGCAGTGAGTTTGGAGCCCCCCAAACTAAAGTCTGTCATGATTTGCATTGTTTCCCCATCTATTTGCCATGAAGTGATGGGACTGGATGCCATGATCTTAGTTTTTTGAATGTTGAATTTTAAGCCAGCTTTTTCACTGTCCTCTTTCACTTTCATCAAGAGGCTCTTTAGTTCTTCACTTTCTGCCATAGGGTAGTGTCATCTGCACATCTGAGGTTATTGATATTTCTCCCAGCAATCTTGATTCCAGCTTGTGCTTCATCCAGCCCAGCATTTCACATGATGTACTCTGCATAGAAGTTAAATAAGCAGGTTGACAATATACAGCCTTGACATACTTCTTTCCCAATTTGGAGCTGGTCTGTTGTTCCATGTCTGGTTCTAACTGTTGCTTCTTGACCTGCATACAGAATTCTCAGGAGGCAGGTTAGGTGGTATGGTATTACCATCAAGTTAAGAATTTTCCAAAGTTTGTTGTAATCTATACAGTCAAAGGTTTTAGCATATTCATTGAAGCAGAAGTAGATGTTTAAAACAAAAATTGTTGAAAAGTCACTAAGTCATTTCTGACTCTTTCTGATCTATGGACTGCAGTACGTCAAGCTCCCTTGTCCTTTATTATCTCCTGGAGTTTGCTCAGACTCATGTCCAATGAGTTGGTGATGCCATCCAAGCATCTCATTCTCTGTCACACCATTTTACTTCAGGCCTCAACCTTTCCCAGCATCGGGGTCTTACTCCCAATGAATCAGCTCTTTGCATCAGGTAACCAGAGCACTGGAGCTTCAGCCTGAGCATCAGGGTTGGTTTGTTTCCAAATGAATCAGGGTTGATTTCCAATGAATATTCCAATAAATATTCAGAGTTGATTTCTTTCACGATTGACTGGTTTGATAAAAAATTATCTGTTGGAAACTTAAGACTGTGGCTTCTGTGTCAAAGTGATTTGCATACATCTTTGCTCTCAAGCACAGCATATGCATGTGCCCCATTTTAATGAGTAAAGACACAGAGGTAGCTCCAGGGTCAAGTGATGAAATGAAGATGCTGAGCAAGCTGCATTTTCTGTTCAGTTCCTTTTGTCAAGTCACATAAAGAAAATATTATTTTAAAAACCCATTGTTTCTTTTACGTCTGACTGACAATTGCTATTAGAAGATGGTGAAATAATACATAAGATTTGACTTAGAGATGATCAGAATTACACATAAAAAGAGCTGACAGAGAATAAAAACAATAACTTAAAAAATTAAGTCTCATGATTAGTTGTAAATGAGAATTTGGTGGAAAGTTATCAAAAGCTAGATATATTGTAGTTTTTAAAATGTATAAGAATAATCAAAAAGCTACACAAGCTAAACAGATTAATAAGGACAAAAAGACAAAGACAAAGACACGTGGGCTTTCTATAGGATTCCCTCCATAAAAATAGATATCTTCTATGAATAAAGGGAAAATAATGAGATGAAAAAAAAACCCTAAATTATTCATTAGATATTTAAGTGTGGAGGCAAATAAAAGATATTTCCTAATACAAAATAATTTTATTTTTATAAAAATCTCACAAAACAGTCCTTATAACCATGAAAATCATAAATATAAATTCCAGATGTGAAGAAGTTGTTATATAAAAGATCTAATAATGAGAGGTAAAGATAGGAAAGATTAGAAATTCTTTTAAGTAAATATAATTAGTTTAGTTATAAAACCTATGTGACTATCAAATTTGGGAAGGGTATATCTATCCAATAAAAATTAATAATCATTTTCCACTTCTAAAATTTTAATGTATGATATTTATAAAAAACTCAAAATGTGAAAGTTTTTACAAGATCTGTATCAAATTTATAGAAGAGAAAGCTCAACATTCAGAAAACCAAGATCGTGGCATCCAGTCCCATAACTTCATGGCAAATAGATGGGGAAACAGTGGAAACAGTGGCTGACTTTATTTTTCCGGGCTCCAAAAGCACTGCAGATGGTGATTATAGTCATGAAATTAAAAGACGCTTACTCCTTGGAAGGAAAGCTATGACCAACCTAGATAGCATATTGAAAAGCAGAGATATTACTTTACCAACAAAGGTCCTTCTAGTCAATTCTATGGTTTTTCCAGTAGTCATGTATGGATGTGAGAGTTAGACTGTGAAGAAAGCTGAGTGCCAAAGAATTGATGCTTTTGAATTGTGGTGCTGGAGAAGACTCGTGAGAGTCCCTGGGATGAAATGAGATCATCCCAGTCAATCCTAAATGAAGTCAACCCTGAATATTCATTGGAAGGACCAATGCTGAAACTCCAATACTTTGGCCACCTGATGCGAAGAACTTCCTTGTTAGAAAAGCCCCTGATACTGGGAGGAAAAATTGAAGGCAAGAGAAGAGGAACATAGAGGATGAGAAAGTTGGATAGAATCACCGACTCAGACATGAGTTTGCACAAGCTCCAAGAGTTGGTAATGGACAGGGTAATCTGGTGTGCTGCAACCCATGGAGTCACAAAGAGTCGGACAGGACTCAGTGACTGAACTGAACTGAAAAAATAACAATGCCCATGCTGACCTCAGTTCAGTTCAGTTCAGTCGCTCAGCCGTGTCTGACTCTTTGCAACCCCATGAATTGCAGCACACCAGGTGTCCCTGTCCCATCACCATCTCCCGGAGTTCACTCAGACTCACGTCCATCGAGTCAGTGATGCCATCCAGCCATCTCATCCTCTGTCATCCCCTTCTCCTCCTGCCCCCAATCCCTCCCAGCATCAGAGTCTTTTCCAATGAGTCAACTCTTCACATGAGGTGGCCAGAGTACTGGCGTTTCAGCTTTAGCATCATTCCTTCCAAAGAAATCCCAGGGTTGATCTCCTTCAGAATGGACTGGTTGGATCTCCTTGCAGTCCAAGGGACTCTCAAGAGTCTTCTCCAACACCACAGTCCAAAAGCATCAATTCTTTGGCACTCAGCCTTCTTCACAGTCCAACTCTCACATCCATACATGACCACAGGAAAAACCATAGCCTTGATTAGATGGACCTTAGTCGGCAAAGTAATGTCTCTGTTTTTGAATAGGCTATCTACATTGGTCATAACTTTTCCTCCAAGGAGTAAGCGTCTTTTAATTTCATGGCTGCAGTCACCATCTGCAGTGATTCTGGAGCCCCCCCCCCCAAAATAAAGTCTGACACTGTTTCCACTGTTTCCCCATCTATTTCCCATTAAGTGATGGGACTGGATGCCATGATCTTTCTTTTCTGAATGTTGAGCTTTAGGCCAACTTTTTCGCTCTCCTCTTTCACATTCATCAAGAGGCTTTTTAGCTCCTCTTCACTTTCTGCCATAAGGGTGGTGTCATCTGCATATCTGAGGTTCTTGATATTTCTCCCATCAATCTTGATTCCAGCTTGTGTTTCTTCCAGTCCAGCGTTTCTCATGATGTACTCTGCATAGAAGTTAAATAAGCAGGGTGACAATATATAGCCTTGACATACTCCTTTTCCTATTTGGAACCAGTCTGTTTTTCCATGTCCAGTTCTATCTGTTGCTTCCTGACCTGCATACAGATTTCTCAAGAGGCAGGTCAGGTAGTCTGGTATTCCCATCTCTTTCAGAATTTTCCACCATTTATTGTGATCCACACAGTCCAAGGCTTTGGCATAGTCAATAAAGCAGAAATAGATGTTTTTCTGGAACTCTCTTGCTTTTTCCATGATCCAGCGGATGTTGGCAATTTGATCTCTGGTTCCTCTGCCTTTTCTAAAACCAGCTTGAGCATCAGGGAGTTCACCGTTCACATACTGCTGAAGTCTGGCTTGGAGAATTTTGAGCATTACTTTACTAGCATGTGAGATGAGTGCAATTGTGTGGTAGTTTGAACATTCTTTTGCATTGCCTTTCTTTGGGATTGGAATGAAAACTGACTTTTTCCAGTCCTGTGGCCACTGCTGAGTTTTCCAAATTTGCTGGCATATTGAGTGCAGCACTTTCACAGCATCATCTTTCAGGATTTGAAACGCTCAGTTGGAATTCCATCACTTCCACTAGCTTTGTTCGTAGTGATGCTTTCTAAAGCCCACTTGACTTCACATTCCAAGATGTCTGGTTCCAGATTAGTGATTCCATCATCATGACTATCTGGGTTATGAAGATCTTTTTTTGTATAGTTCTTCCGTGTATCCTTGACACCTCTTCTTAATATCTTCTGCTTCTGTTAGGTCCATACCATTTCTGTCCTTTATCGAGCCCATTTTTGCATGAAATGTTTCCTTGGTATCTCTCATTTTCTTGAAGAGATCTCTAGTCTTTCCCAATCTGTTGTTTTCCTCTATTTCTTTGCATTGATTGCTGAAGAAGGCTTTCTTATCTCTTCTTGCTATTCTTTGGAACTCTACATTTAGATGCCTATATCTCTCCTTTTCTCCTTTGCTTTTTGCCTCTCTTCTCTTCACAGCTATTTATAAGGCCTCCCCAAACAGCCTTTTTGCTTTTTTGTGTTTCTTTTCCATGGGGATGGTCTTGATTCCTGTCTCCTGTACAACGTCACGAACTTCATTCCATAGTTCATCAGGCACTCTATCTATCAGATCTAGACCCTTAAATCTATTTCTCACTTCCACTGTATAATCATAAGGGATTTGATTTAGGTCATACCTGAATATTCTAGCGGTTTTCCCTACTTTCTTCGATTTAAGTCTGAATTTGGTAATAAGGAGTTCATGATCTGAGCGACAGTCGGCTCCTGGTCTTATTTTTGTTGACTGTATAGAGGTTCTCCATCTTTGGCTGCAAAGAATATAATCAATCAGATTTCAGTGTTGACCATCTGGTGATGTCCATGTGTAGAGTCTTCTCTTGTGTTGTTGGAAGAGGGTGTTTGCTATGACCAGTGCATTTTCTTGGCAAAACTCTATTAGTCTTTGCCCTGCTTCATTCTGCATTCCAAGGCCAAATTTACCTGTTATTCCAGGTGTTTCTTGACTTCCTACTTTTGCATTCCAGTCCCCTATAATGAAAAGGACATCTTTTTTGGGTGTTAGTTCTAAAAGGTCTTGTAGGTCTTCATAAAACCGTTTAACTTCAGCTTCTTCAGCATTACTGGTTGGGGCATAGACTTGGATAACTGTGATATTGAATGGTTTGCCTTGGAGATGAACAGAGATCATTCTGTCATTTTTGAGATTGCATCCAAGTACTGCATTTTGGACTCTTTTGTTGACCATGATGGCTACTTCATTTCTTCTGAGGGATTCCTGCCCACAGTAGTAGATATAATGGTCATCTGAGTTAAATTGACCCATTCCAGTTCATTTTAGTTCGCTGATTCCTAGAATGTCGACGTTCACCCTTGCCATCTCTTGTTTGACCACTTCCAATTTGCCTTGATTCATGGACCTGACTCCATCCCCTCGTTCTTTCTGTAGTTATTTCTCCTCTGATCTCCAGTAGCATATTGGGCACCTAATGACCTGGGGAGTTCCTCTTTTGGTATCCTATCATTTTGCCTTTTCCTACTGTTCATGGGGTTCTCAAGGCAAGAATACTGAAGTGGCTTTCCATTCCCTTCTCCAGTGGACCACGTTCTGTCAGACATTTCCACCATGACCCGCCTGTCTTGGGTTGCCCTGCAGGCATGACTTGGTTTCACTGAGTTAAACAAGGCTGTGGTCCTAGTGTGATTAGATTGACTAGTTTTCTGTGAGTATGGTTTCAGTGTGTCTGCCTTCTGATGCCCTCTTGCAACACCTACCATCTTACTTGGGTTTCTCTTCCCTTGGACGTGGGGTATCTCTTCACGGCTACTCCAGCAAAGCACACTGCTGCTCCTTACCTTGGATGAGGGGTATCACCTTACCGCCACCGTTCCTGACCTTCAATGTGGGATAGCTCCTCTAGGCCCTCCTGTGCCTGTGCAGCCACTGCTCCTCGGGTTGTTCCTCCTGGCTGCGGGCCCTGGCCTGGGCATGGTTGGCTCCTTCCAGCTGCTGCCCCTGGCCTCGGGCTCGGGGTGGCTCCTCAGGGTCACCGCCCCTGGCCTCGGATGTGAGGTGGCTTTTCCCGGCCACCCCTGACCTTGGACACGGGGTGTCTCCTCCCGGCCACCCCTGAGCTCGGACGCAGGGTGTCTCCTCCCGGCCACCCCTGACCTCAGATGCGGGTAGCTCCTCCCGGCCGCCACTGATCTCGGACACAGGGTAGCTCCTCTCGACCACTGCCCTTGACCTCGGACGTGGATAGCTCTTCTCGGCCGTGCTTAGTGAGCTGGCTCTTGCAGCCGCCCGCGCTTAGTGAGCAGGCTCTCTTGGCCCTAAACTATTTCGTTACCCTTTGCTCTATTGCCCATTTCCATAGAAGAAATCCAAGTTCCTCATTTCCTTTTCCAGAGGCATTTGATCTATTTTGAATGGTATGCCATAAGTTATCCAAAGGAAGTCAGCTAGGGATTTGAGAACACATCATCTCCTGAATCCCTTTTACTCTGATAAGCTCTGATGCTTCTACCAGAACCATGATCCCTGCTGCTCCACATCCATCTCCAAGACTCAAACCCATCTTGTCTTCAGTAACTGCAAAACTTAGATTTTGGATAAAGTTTAAATTGCCTGTAAATGATTTATAGAACATTTGCATGTTTTTAAGGTACTATTTAGAAAAATGAAAAAAAAATTGCTGACAGTAAACCAGTGGCAGACCAGGAATGAGAAAATTATACAAAACAAATACCTATTTTAAAATGTAACTTATATCATGTTTGCCATAAGAAACAATATCACGCAATACTACAATAAATGTTTCAGGTGTTTTACCATACAATTTCATTCAAAATTTACAATTTCATTTAATATTATGGCAAAATGGTCCTAAGGTTCTCATAGATGTATTACTAACCACTAAAACAAATGACAATATTTATATAAAATGAGACTTTATTTATATACTTTTAAAAATTTCAGTCTGACACAACAGTGATTGAACAACAACAAAACAAAAATAAAACATACAAAGGGACAATAAGAAAATATTGGTGTTAAATAAAAATAAGTCAATATCTTAACACTTAAATTTCTATAGATGTTGTCAATTTTTAAAAAAAATGTTTTTGACTTGCCCCAGGAGGAAAAAAAAATACAGAACATATAGACTTTGCATTAAAATTATTAAACCTGAAAAATATATTTTAACTTTTAGACAATTTTTCAACCCTGTGCTTGCAGGCTGCTCTAAATTAAATGTACGTGTAAAATTTTGCAAAAGCTATTCTGGATATGGTTCTGGGAATTAACAGTGCAGTTGCAGAGCAGATTTATACAACAAAAAGAAAATATGAATTGCTTATATAAAAAGAAAGTGTACAGAAGAATGACAGAGAAGGGGCAAACATTAAAGACCTCCAAACTACCCATGATACTTCTCATTGTTTTAGTTGTTGTTCAGTCACTCAGTCATGTTCTACTCTCTGCAAACCTATGACTGTAGCACACCATGCTTCCCTGTCCTTCACTAACTCCTAGAGCTTGCTCAAACTCATGTCCATTGAATCTGTAATGCCATCCAACCCTTTTATCCTCTATCATCCCCTTCTCCTGGCTTCAATCTTTCCCAGCATCAGAGTCTTTTCAAATGAATCGGTTCTTTGCAACAGGTGGCCTAAGTATTGGAGCTTCAGGATCAATCCTTCCAACAATTATTCAGCGTTGATTTCCTTTAGGATTGACTGGGTTAATCTCCTTGCAGTCCAAGGGACTCTCAAGAGTCTTCTTCATTACAGTTCAAAAGCATCAATTCTTCAGCGCTCAGCTGTCTTTATGGTACAACTCTCACATCCATACATGAGTTCTGGAAAAATCACAGCTTTGACTATACAGACCTTTTAGACAAAGTAATGTCTCTGCTTTTTAATACTCTGTCTTTGTTTGAGACTTCCTTCCAAACATACCCATTCTGTTTCTGTCTTACACAGCACTAATTACTCTGATTACACAATATAGCATCAGGCTTCTTGGGTTGGTAAACATGTATTTCTTCAGATTTCCTCTAAAGATAGGAAATTGCAGTTTAACTTCATAATTTGAGGGAGTTTCCTTGAACTTGTAAATTTTTTCATTGAAGTGTGGTTAGTTATTATAGGAAAGAAAGTCAATACTTTAGCCATGTAGCTACTTCAGTATTTAGTGCTATGGACTGAACTATATCCCAAATTTCATATGCCACAGCATTAAACCCAGCATGACTGCATTTGGAGATAGGGTCTACAAGGAGGTAATTAAGGTTAAATAAGGTAAAAAGTCCACCTTCAATGCAGGAGATCCAGGTTCAATCCCTGGCTGGCAAAGATTCTCTGGAAAAAGGAATGACTACCCACTCCAATATTCTTGCCTGAAGAATTCCATGGAGAGAGGAGTCTTGCAGGCTACCCTCCATGTGTTTGCAGAGTCAGAAACAATTGAGCAACTAACACTTTCATTTTTTACTTCAAAGTCAATATAACATAGTAAATCAACTATACTTCAATATAATACATAAATTTCAATGATGTCATACAGTAAGGTCCTGATATAATAGGACTAGTGTCTTTATGAGAAGGGCATGGCAATCCACTCCAGTATTCTTTCCTGGATAATCCCCATGGACAGAGGAGCCTGGTGGGCTACAGTTCATAATATCACAAAGAGTTAGACACGACTGCAGTGACTCAGCACAAGCACACAGTGTCCTTACAAGAGGCCCCAGAGAGCTTGTACTCTTTTGCCCTCTCTCACCCTGCCATGTTTGCAGGTAGATAGCTGCAGACCATGAAGAGTGTGTTACCGAAACTAAATTCTTCCAGAGAATGATCTCGGACTTTCCAGCCTTAAGAACTGTAAGAAAATAAATTTCTGTTGTTTAAGCCACCTACTGTTACATCATCTTGAGGCAAGTAAGACATTTATTATACTCAAATTTGCATTTGAGAACAATTACATGCTTATGGTTATGAGTGGGGGTAAGTTAAAGAGAAAACTAACTGCAAAATTCTGCAGATGGATGGGTGGATAGATAAAATTGTTAAAAATAAATATTCTTCCCATAATTACTAGGAGTGAATAACATATGGTATGTCCATGTTCATCGTGTCCTACTATGAAATCTGTCTCTATTCAAACCATTCTTGAGGAAGCTTCCTGGGTGATCTGGAAACATATCAGTGAAAGCAAAGAGTAGGTGAAGGTGAAATTTTTCAGAAGATATTTAAACATCCTCCTCAAGTAGATGCATGATTACTTACATCTCAGAGATGTAGATAAAAAGTAGGATTCTTACATGCAATTGGACAGAGTAATATGCAAAATGGACAAAGGAGAACCTTCCAAGCAGAGTGAAAATCATGTATTGGTAAGTGAATACCTTCTTCCAAACAACATAAGAAAAGACTCTACACATGGATATCACCAGATGGTCAATACTTAAATCAGACTGATTATATTATTTGCAGCCAAAGATGGAGAAGCTCTATAGAGTCAGCAAAAACAAGGCCAGGAGCTGACTGTGGCTCAGAACATTAACTCCTTATTGCCAAATTCAGACTTAAATTGAAGAAAGTGGGGAAAACCACGAGACCATTCAGGTATGATCTAAATCAAATCCTTTATGACTATACAGTGGAAGTGAGAAATAGATTTTAGGGACTAAATCTGATAGAGTGCCTGATGAACTATGGATGGAGGTTCTTGACATTGTACAGGAGACAGGAATCAAGACCATCTCCAAGAAAAATAAATGCAAAAAAGCAAAATGGCTATTGGGGGAGGACTTACAAATAGGTTTGAAAAGAAGAGAAGTGAAAAGCAAAGGAGAAAAGGAAAGATATACCCATTTTAATGCAGAGTTCCAAAGAATAGCAAGGAGAGGAAGAAAGCTTTCCTCACCAATCAATGCAAAGAAATAGAGGAAAATAACAGAATGGGAAAGACTAGAGATCTCTTCAAGAAAATGAGAGATACCAAGGAAACATTTCATGCAAAAATGGGCACAATAAAGGACAAAAATGGTATGGGCCTAACAGAAGCAGAAGATATTTTGAAGAGGTGGCAAGAATACACAGAAGAACTGTACAAAAAAGATCATCATGACCCAGATAATCACGATGGTGTGATCACTCACACTCACCTAGAGCCAGACATCATGGAATGTGAAGTTAAGTGGGCCTTAGGAAGCAGAACTATGAACAAAGCTAGTGGAGGTGATGGAATTCCAATTGAGCTATTTCAAATCCTGGAAGATGATGCTGTGAAAGTGCTGCACTCAATATGCCAGCAAATTTGGAAAACTCAGCAGTGGCCACAGGACTGGAAAAGGTCCAGTTTTCATTCCAATCCCAAAGAAAGGTAATGCCAAAGAATGCTCAAACTACCACACAATTGCACTCATCTCACATGCTAGTAAAGTAATGCTCAAAATTCTCCAAGCCAGGCTTCAGCAATACATGAACCATGAACTTTCTGATGTTCAAGCTGGTTTTAGAAAAGGCAGAGGAACCAGAGATCAAATTGCCAACATCTGCTGGATCATCAAAAAAGGAAGAGAGTTCCAGAAAAACTTCTGTTTCTGCTTTATTGATTATGCCAAAGCCTTGGACTGTGTGGATCACAATAAACAGTGGAAAATTCTGAAAGAGATGGGAATACCAGACCACTTGATATGCCTCTTGAGAAACCTGTATGAAGGTCAGGAAGCAACAGTTACAAATGGACATGAAACAACAGGCTGGTTCCAAAGAGGAAAAGGAGTACCTTGAGGCTGTATATTGTCACCCTACTTATTTAATTTCTATGCAGAGTACATCATGAGAAATGCTGGGCTGGAGGAAGCACAAGCTGGAATCAAAATTGCTGGGAGAAATATCAATAAACTCAGATATTCAGATGAAACCACCCTTATGGCAGAAAGTGAAGAACTAAGGAGCCTCTCGATGAAAGTGAAAGAGGAAAGTGAAAAAGTTCGCTTAAAGCTCAACACTCAGAAAACTAAGATCATGGCATGAGGTCCCATCACTTCATGGCAAATAGATGGGGAAACAGTGGAAACAGTGCCAGACTTTTTATTTTTCTGGGCTCCAAAATCACTGCAGATGGTGATTGCAGCCATGAAATTAAAAGATGCTTGGAAGGAAAGTTATGACCAACCTAGATAGCATATTAAAAAGCAGACACATTACTTTGCCAACAAAGGTCCATCTAGTCAAGGCTATGGTTTTTCCAGTGGTCATGTATTGATGTGAGAGTTGGACTATAAAGAAATCTGAGCTGCCGAAGAATTGATGCTTTTGAAGTGTGGTGTTGGAGAAGACTCTTGAGAGACCCTTGAACTGCAAGGAGATCCAACCAGTCCATTCTAAAGGAGATCAGTCCTGGGTGTTCATTGGAAAGACTGATGTTGAAGCTGAAACTCCAGTACTTTGGCCACCTGATGCAAAGAGCTGACTCATTTGAAAAGACCCTGATGCTGGCAACGATTGAGGGCAGGAGGAGAAGGGGACAACAGAGGATGAGATGGCTGGAAGGCATCACCAACCTAATGGACATGGGTTTGGGTGAACTGCGGGAGTTGGTGATGGACAGGGAAGCCTGGCATGCTGCGGCACATGGTCACAAAGTGCCAGACACGACTGAGCGAATGAAATGAACTGAAGGAGGCATTGAATCTCAAGAAATTAGCTAGCACAACAGAAGCTAGGATTGGAAAGGAAGGATGGAGAGCTACGCTAGGGATTTTATATAAATATATATAACAGAAAAAAAAATATATATAGCATAAGTATGTAACTATACATATATATGTATATTTCCATGTCATAGATTGTGGAGTTTATGTCAATACAAATGGTAAAACAGAATCTTATAAGCATGGAGTTACATGATCAGTTGTGTATTTCTAAAGATCACTCTAGTTATGGTGTGTGAAGTTGGTTCCAGGAGTAGAAATGAATGTGGAGAAAGTTTGTATTTGGTCAATGAAGTGGTCCAAGTGTGTATAAAAGGGATTAAGTGGAACTAGGGCATACTAAGGAATTTTTAGAAAGAGGACTTAGTGATAAATTGTTAAGAAAATGTGCAAGAGTCATTTACGGGATATTCTGAGATGTATATTTAAACACTTAAGTAAATGGCTGCACATTCACTGAGATTGAAGAGTCTAGGTGAAGAAAAGGTAGGGAGAGTGAGGGTTGATTATTTTGAGGGTCCATTTTCAGACATTTAACAGAAACTGTTACATAGGAAGTAATTAGAAATACAAACAAAGAGTGGTCTGAGCTCGAGATAACTGATTGGGAAGTAATTTCATATACATAGTAATAAAGCCAGAATAGAAAAGGTGACCTAGTGGGACTACTACATGATGGTGAGAGTTTATATGTGAAGGAGCCCACAGGAAAAAGAATTCAGGAAACTAAATCCATGCATACTGTGACCAAAAAAAGTGACAACAGACATATTTCAAAAGGAATGTGTGCTGGGCTGTGTGAAACACTGCTGCTAAATCAAAAGTTGTGTCTAAAATTGCTGATCAGATTTATTGGATGGAAATCTCTGGTGTGGTCCTTTCAGACATTAACCATAAAATTCAAAATAGTTTGGAAATGAAAGGGGTTGAGGAAAAGAAACTTCTTCACAAAGTTTATCTAGGAGAACATGCAGAGAATTAGGATGATACAGGTAAGAGGAGATAAAATCCTCTAACTTTTTGAGACATTTTAGACTTACAGAAGAGTTGCACAGATAGTACACAGGGTCATCATATATATTTTATTTTTTTAATACATTTATAAGACACACATGAAGAGCATTTTTAAAAGCTATTGAAGTTGTATTATAGACAAGCAAGTTTGGACAATAATAATAAGAGATAATGAGTAAGATATTGAGTAATGGATATAATGTAAGATAATGAGTAATGGATATTATGGATATTATGAGTCTCCTGAAAATGCTATCACATTCAAGACGCTACTAGAGAAGATGGCTTTCAATGTATAATTATGAGGGAGGAAGAAAAAAATAGGAGTTTCTATGTAAGAATAAATGGAAATTTGATGCTATGAATTTAAAGAGGTTGTCTCCTAATGTTTTCTGTTTTTCTGTTTATTGGTAGAGGAGATAATCTTGTTACTTTGAAGTAAATGGGAAATGAGGCTCTGAAATGAAGGCCTGGAAGGAACAAAAAACTTAAATCCCTTTCCAGAGGCTGTAAGGATGCGTGAGCATAGAGACTGTGGGTTTGCCAAACAATTGGAGGTAGTCAGATCCTTAGTCTAGCCACCCACCTGGATCCCTGATTTTTCTCTCTATATTCCTATAGCTGGCATAGGCTGGAGAAGGCAATTTAAAGAATATGGCCAGAAGTGTAACTGGGCTTCGACTTTGAGAGAAAAACAAGCAAAACAATTTCTCAAGCACTAAGAAAAGAGAGTTTGGAATCAGAAACCAAGGGATTTAAAATAGAGAAACAGAAATTAGATAAAAAGCCCTATTGATGAAGGAGTAGAAATGTGATGGATTGGAAATCCCAGTAAAGAAGAGCAGGCATGGTGGGGCCTTAGACTACAAAAGGTGGAATTATGGTAAGTGATCATAAACTTCCTCTCCAGACTAATTTTTAAACTAATTAAGGGTAAAAATGCCCATTGAGATTTCTCATTAAATTTTATTATGTGTATACATCCACAAGGGAAAAATAATATATTTACACTGATGGACATTCTCAGTCAAAAGTATGTTAAATAGTTCATGCAAACCTTATTTTACATTGTTTTATAGTATTTGGTTATGGTCTGCAATACAGCTTACAATTGTGTACACAATTGGCATTCCCCTACATGTACATTCTCATGTCATCAGCAAATTAAATGTTTAGGTCACCAAATTGATGACTGTTTCTTTAGCTATTGAGCAGATTCAGTAACAGGGACTCCATAGCCTGTCAGGGAAAATGTTTTAGTAAGGCTGGCTCTGGCTATTTGAGCCGATAATTAAATCTTATGCATGCTTATTCTGACATACTGGCTTCTTATATTGTCAAAAGTAAACATTACACTTTGTTTTGTGTACGTTATTGATATTTTGAATTTTAGTTTTCAGTATCATGGATTAAAAAAATAAAAATTTTATTCTAATAGAAAAGTTGTCTTATTTCCTTTCAGCCAGCCTATTGTGAGGCTAAAAATACTGGTCAAATCAAACAGTATACAATATAAATTATCATGAAATGTAATATATTAACATTGATATCTAATAATATTTACAATGTCTATCAATGTTTTTTCCATGTTAACCTGAGAACTTCAGACAAGGCCCAAGGAAAGCCGCTCTAATAGCATAATACTGGATTTTTTGAAGTGTTTTTGTTCCCCATCAGAGAAAGAAACAAAGTGAGACCCAAGGAGATATAAGAAATAAGTAGTCTGTTTAAGAACAAAAAAAATGGCCCTATGTTGGAACATAATGTGCCACAAAAATAGATTTGAAATGATACAGAATCTAGATGTGCACAGAGAGGGGAAAAAAAATAGATGTGTCATAATGGAAGAGAAAGACTGCACAAAACCAGTTCAGAAAGTACATTTCTATGCTGTTATCCCATTTTTCCTTCTCTTTCAAAAGTAATACCTCTCCAAATTAATTTCCATCCATGCACATATACACCATGTATTATTTAGAAGAGAAGCACCTCCATGTTTTAAGAGAAGATAAGATAAAAAGAGGAAAGCTTAATGATGTAGAAGATTGAAGGGAAAAAAAAAAAAACCATGAAATTGGGGAGGCGGTCCTAAGATGGCAGAGGAATGGGATAGGGAGACCACTTTCTCCCAAAAAAAATTCATCAAAAGAACATTTAAACGCTGAATAAATTCCACAAAACAACTTCTGAATGCCGGCAGAAGACATCAGGCACCCGGAAAAGCAGCCCATCGTCTTCAAAAGGAGGTAGGGAAAAATATCAAAGACAAAAAGAGAGACAAAAAAGGTAGGGATGAGCTACATCCCGGGAAGGGAGTCTTAAAAAGACAGAAGTTTCCAAATGCCAGGAAACACTCTCACTGCCTAGTCTGTGGAGAGCCTTGGAACAACAGAGGGCAACATAACTGGGAGGAAAAATAAATAAATAATTAAACCCCACAGATTACGTGCCCAACAGTAACTCCCCCAGTGGAGAAGCAGCGCAGGCACCTGCACCAGCCACTAGCAAGTGGGGGCTGGGTAGGGAGGCAAGGGCTGCATTGCTTAGAGTAAGGACCTGGCCTGAATACCCCGAAGGCAATCTGAGGGAGCTACCTTGGGCTAGCAAACCAGACTGTGGGATAGCTACCACGTGAAAAGCCCTAACCTAAGACACCTTCAGGCTCGCTCACAGAACAAATGAATGAACAGAGATAGCCGGCTGCAGACCATTCACCTCCAGTGAGAAACAGCCAGAGCCAGAAGGAGTCAATCGCAGCCCCAAAGAGGTATTATCTACCGAACTGCAAGCAGGTTTCTTTGCTAACTAAGACTTCTTGGGGTTGTGGACAGTCAATATACGCCTGAGAAGACATGCCAGTTGTACACCCAGAAAACCGAAAAGCAGGGACAGGGGAGGCGGTAAGTTGCAGCGACTGCGCTTGCCAAACACCTCATCACCTGAGCTGCTTAGACCTGGGAAGGGCACAAAACACAGGCCCAACCGAGTCTGAGCCTCTGAGGACTACCAGTGCCTGAACCTGAGTGGCTTAGCCTTGGGAGGTTCATGCAGCCCAGGGCCGGCCTTGGGCGGTTCCCGGTGGAGCAACCTAGAGCCTGAGCAGTGTGGGCAGGGAGGGCACACGCACTGTGAGCAGGGGCAGGCCCAGTGTGGCTGACACACTGCAAGCACATGCCAGTGTTATTTGTTTGCAGCGTCCCTCCCTCCCCACAGCGCAACTGAACAAGTGAGCCTAAAAAAGTGTCTACTACCGCCCCCTTGTGTCAGAGCAGAAACCAGACACTGAAGAGACCAGCAAACTGAAGAAACTAAAACAGAGGGAACCGTCTTGGAAGTGACAGGTGCAATAGGGGCCATCACCTTCTCCAAGGGGCCCATAGATCTTGAGAAATATAAGCCGAACCAAGGAACGAGCCATAAATGAACTGACCCCACGCTGCCCACAACAACACCAGAGAAAGTCCCAGATATATTTTTACTAGTTTTATGATCCTTTTTTTTTAATTTTTTTAAATTTTTAAGTCCTCTATTACTCCTTTAATTTTCATTTTTATAACATACTACTACTTTGTAAAAAAAAAGACTATTTTTTAAAGCAAACTTCATATATATATATATATTTTATAATTTTTGTGACTTTTTTCTTTTCTTTAATATTATATTTTTGAAAATCCAACTTCTACTCTAGATTTTTAATCTTTGCTTTTTGACATTTGTTATCAATTTTGTACCTTTAAGAGCCCAATCTTCAGTACCCATTTTTACTTGGAAGCAAGATTACTGGCTTGCCCTCTTCTGCTTTGGACTCTTCTTTTTTCTCCATCAGGTCACCTCTATCCCCTCCTTCCCCTTCTCTTTTCTACCCAACTCTGTGAATCTCTTTGTGTTGGAGAACACTTAGGGAACTGATTACTGGCTGGATCTGTCTCTCTCCTTTTGATTCCCCCTGCCCCACCTTTATCCTCCTGGCTACCTATGTCTCCTTCCTCCCTCTTCCCTTCTCTGTATAACTCCATGAACATCTCTGCATGGTCCAGACTGTGGATCGCACATAAGGAAGTGATTACCAGCTAGCTTGCTCTCTCCTCTTTTGATTCCACCTCATTTCATTCGGTCACCTCTAACTCCCTCCTCCCTCTTCTCTTCTCCATGTAACTCTGTGAATCTCTCTGGATGTCCCTCACTGTGGAGAAACTTTTCATCTTTAACCTAGATGTTTTATCAATGGTGCTGTATAGAAGGAGAAGTCTTGAGGCTACTGTAAAAATAAGACTGAAAACCAGAAGTAGGAGGCTTAGGTCCAAATCCTGAAGACACCAGAGAACTCCTGACTCCAGGGAACATTAATCAACAGGAGCTCATCAAACGCCTGATACCTACACTGAAACCAAGCACCACCCAACAGTCAACAAGTTCCAGAGCAAGACATACTACGCAAATTCTCCAGCAACACAGGAACAAAGCCCTGAGCTTCAATATACTGGCTGCCCAAAGTCACTCCAAAACTGCAGACATCTCATAACTCATTATTGGACACTTCATTGCACTCCAGAGAGAAGAAATCCAGTTCCACCCATCAGAACACTGACACAAGCTTCCCTAACCAGGAAACCTTGACAAGCCACCCCTACAACCTCACCCACAACTCCACAATAAAGAGAACTCCACAAACTACCAGAATACAGAAAGGCCACCCCAAACACAGCAATATAAACAAGATGAAGAGACAGAGGAATACCCAGCAGGTAAAGGAACAGGATAAATGCCCACCAAACCAAACAAAAGAGGAAGATCAGGAATCAACCTGATAAAGAATTCCAAATAATGATAGTGAAAATGATCCAAAATCTTGAAATCAAAATGGAATCACAGATAAATAGCCTGGAGACAAGGATTGAGAAGATACAAGAAAGGTTTAATAAGGACCTAGAAGAAATAAAAAAGAGTCACTATATAATGAATAATGCAATAAATGAGATCAAAAACACTCTGGAGGGAACAAATAGTAGAATAACGGAGGCAGAAGATAGGATTAGTGAAGTAGAAGATAGAATAGTAGAAATAAATGAATCAGAGAGGAAAAAAGAAAAAAGAATTGAAATGAGGACAATCTCAGAGACCTCCAGGACAATGTTTAACACCCCAACATTCAAATCATAGGAGTCCCAGAAGAAGAAGACAGAAAGAAAGACCATGAGAAAATACTTGAGGAAATAATAGTTGAAAACTTCCCTAAAATGGGGAAGGAAATAATCACCCAAGTCCAAGAAACCCAGAGAGTCCCAAACAAGATAAACCCAAGGCGAAACACCCCAAGACACATATTAATCAAATTAACAAAGATCAAACACAAAGAACAAATATTAAAAGCAGCAAGGGAAAAACAACAAATAACACACAAGGGGATTCCCATAAGGATAACAGCTGATCTTTCAATAGAAACTCTTCAGGCCAGGAGGGAATGGCAGGACATACTTAAAGTGATGAAAGAAAATAACCTACAGCCCAGATTACTGTACCCAGCAAGGATCTCATTCAAATATGAAGGAGAAATCAAAGCTTTACAAACAAGCAAAAGCTGAGAGAATTCAGCACCACCAAACCAGCTCTCCAACAAATGCTAAAGGATATTCTCTAGATAGGAAACACAAAAAGGGTGTATAAACTCAAACCCAAAACAATAAAGGAAATGGCAATGGGATCATACTTATCAATAATTACCTTAAACGTAAATGGGTTGAATGCCCCAACCAAAAGACAAAGACTGGCTGAATGGATACAAAAACAAGACCCCTATATATGCTGCCTACAAGAGACCCACCTCAAAACAGGGACACATACAGACTGAAAGTGAAGGGCTGGAAAAAGATATTCCATACAAATAGAGACCAAAAGAAAGCAGGAGTAGCAATATTCATATCCGATAAAATAGACTTTAAAACAAAGGCTGTGAAAAGAGACAAAGAAGGGCAGTACATAATAATCAAAGGACCAATCCAAGAAGAAGATATAACAATTATAAATATATATGCACCCAACATAGGAGCACTGCAATATGTAAGACAAATGCTAACAAGTATGAAAGGGGAAATTAACAATAACACAATAATAGTGGGAGACTTTAATACCCTACTCACATCTATGGATAGATCAACTAAACAGAAAATTAACAAGGAAACACATACTTTAAATGATACAATAGACCAGTTAGACCTAATTGATATCTATAGGACATTTCACCGCAAAACAATGAATTTCACCTTCTCTCAAGCGCACATGGAACCTTCTCCAGGATAGATTACATCCTGGGCCATATATCTAGCCTTGGTAAATTCAAAAAAATTGAAATCATTCCAAGCATCTTTTCTGACCACAATGCAGTAAGGTGAGGTGAGGTGAAGTCACTTAGTCGTGTCCAACTCTTTGCGACCCTATAGATTGTAGCCTACCAGGCTCCTCCATCAGTGGGATTTTCCAGGCAAGAGTACTGGAGTGGGTTGCCATTTCCTTCTCCAGAGGATCTTCCCAAGACAGGGATCGAACCCGGGTCTCCCACATTGTAGGCAGACGCTTTACCGTCTGAGCCACCAGGGAAGCCTACACAGTGCAGTAAGATTAGATCTCAATTACAGGTAAAAAACTATTAAAAAATCCAACATATTGAGGCTGAACAACACGCTGCTGAATAACCAACAAATCACAGAAGAAATCAAAAAAGAAATCAAAATATGCATAGAAATGGATGAAAATGAAAACAAAACAACCCAAAACCTACAGGACACTGTAAAAGCAGTGCTAAGGGGAAGGTTCATAGTAATACAGGCATACTTCAAGAAACAAACAAACAAAAAAAGTCAAATAAATAACCTAACTCTACACCTAAAGCAACTAGAAAAGGAAGAAATGAAGAACCCCAGAGTTAGCAGAAGGAAAGAAATCTTAAAAATTAGCAGAAATAAACGCAAAACAAACAAAAGAGACCATAGCAAAAATCAACAAAGCCAAAAGCTGGTTCTTTGAAAGGATAAATAAAATTGACAAACCATTAACCAGACTCATCAAGAAACAGAGAGAGAAAAAAATCAAGAAAATTAGAAATGAAAATGGAGAGATCACAACAGACAACACAGAAATACAAAGGATCATAAGAGACTACTATCAGCAATTATATGCCAATAAAATGGACAACGTGGAAGAAATGGATAAATTCTTAGAAAAGTACAACTTTCCAAAACTGAATCAGGAAGAAATAGAAAACCTTAACAGACTCATCACAAGCACGGAAATTGAGACTGTAATCAGAAATCTTCCAGCAAACAAAAGCCCAGGTCTAGATGGCTTCACAGCTGAATTCTACCAAAAATTTAGAGAAGAGCTAACAACTATCCTACTCAAACTTTTCCAGAAAATTGCAGAGGAAGGTAAACTTCCAAACTCATTCTTTGAGGCCACCATCATCCTAATACCAAAACCTGACAAAGCTGCCACAAAAAAAGAAAACTACAGGCCAATATCACTGATGAACATAGATGCAAAAGTCCTTAACAAAATTCTAGGAATCAGAATCCAACAACACATTAAAAGGATCACAACCATAACCAAGTGGGCTTTATCCCAGGGATGCAAGGATTCTTCAATATCTGCAAATCAATCAATGTAATACACCACATTAATAAATTGAAAAATAAAAGCCATATGATTATCTCAATAGATGCAGAGAAAGCCCTTGACAAAATTCAACATCCATTTATGATAAAAACTCTCCAGAAAGCAGGAATAGAAGGAACATACCTCAACATAATAAAAGCTATATATGACAAACCCACAGTAAACATTATCCCCAATGGTGAAAAATTGAAAGCATTTCCCCTAAAGTCAGGAACAAGACAAGGGTGCCCACTTTCACCACTACTATTCAACATAGTTTTGGAAGTTTGGGCCACAGAAATTAGAGCAGAAAAAGAAATAAATGAATCCAAATAGGAAAAGAAGAAGTAAAACTCACACTGTTTGCAGATGACATGATCCTCTACATAGAAAACCCTAAAGACTCCACCAGAAAATTAGTAGAACTAATCAATGAATATAGTAAAGTGGCAGGATATAAAATCAACACACAGAAATCTCTTGCATTCCTATACACTAATAATGAGAAAATACAAAGAGAAATCAAGGAAACAATTCCATTCACCACTGCAATCAAAAGAATAAAATACTTAGGAACATATCTACCCAAAGAAACTAAAGACCTATATATAGAAAACTATAAAACACTGGAGAAAAAAATCAAAGAGGACACTAATAGATGGAGAAATATACCATGTTCATAGATCAGAAGAATCAATATAGTATAAATGAGTATACTACCCAAAGAATAAATATAAAGTGAGTACACTACCCAAAGCAATCTACAGATTCAATGCAATCCCTATCAAGCTACCAACGGTATTTTTCACAGAGCTAGAAAAAATAATTTCACAATTTGTATGGAAATACAAAAAAAAACTCGAATAGCCAAAGCAATCTTGAGAAAGAATGGAACTGGAGGAATCAACTTGCCTGACTTCAGGCTCTACTACAAAGCCACAGTCATCAAGACAGTATGGTAACTGGCACAAAGACAGAAATATAGATCAATGGAACAAAATAGAAAGCCCAGAGATAAATCCACGCACCTAGGACACCTTATCTTTGACAAAGAAGGCAAGAATATACAATAGATAATAGACAATCTCTTTAACAAGTGGTGCTAGGAAAAGTGGTCAACCACTTGTAACAGCATGAAACTAGAACACTTCCTAACACCATACACAAAAATAAACTCAAAATGGATGACAGATCTAAACATAACAGAAACTATAAAACTCCTAGAGGAGAACGTAGGCAAAACACTCTCTGACATAAATCACAGCAGGATCCTCTATGACCCACCTCCCAGAATGTTGGAAATAAAAGCAAAAATAAATAAATGGGACCTAATTAAAATTAAAAGCTTCTGCACAACAAAAGAAACTATAAGCAAGGTGAAAAACAGCCTTCAGAATGGGAGAAAATAATAGCAAATGAAGCAACTGACAAAGAACTAATCTCAAAAATATACAAGCAACTCCTGCAGCTCAATACCAGAAAAATAAATGACCCAATCAAAAAATGGGCCAAAGAACTAAACAGACATTTCTCCAAAGAAGACATACAGATGGCTAACAAACACATGAAAAGATGTTCAACATCACTAATTATCAGAGAAATGCAAATCAAAACCACAGTGAGGTACCATTTAATGCCAGTCATGTACCCCAGTGTTCATCACAGCACTGTTTATAATAGCCAGGACATGGAAGCAACCTAGATGTCCATCAGCAGACGAATGGATAAGAAAGCTGTGGTACATATACACAATGGAGTATTACTCAGCCATTATAATGAATACATTTGAATCAGTTCTAATGAGGTGGATGAAACTGGAGCCTATTATACAGAGTGAAGTAAGCCAGAAAGAAAAACATCAATACAGTATACTAATGCATATATATTGAATTTAGAAAGATGGCAACGATAACCCTGTACGCGAGACAGCAAAAGAGACACAGATGTATAGAACAGTCTTTTGGACTCTGTGGGAGAGAGAGAGGGTGGGATGATTTGGGAGAATGGCATTGAAACATGTGTAATATCATATGAAATGAATCGCTAGTCCAGGTTCAATGCATGATACAGGATGCTTGGGGCTGGTGCACTGGGATGACCCAGAGGGATGGTACGGGGAGGGAGGTGGGAGGGGGTTTCAGAACAGGGAACATGTGCATACCCATGGCATATTCATGTTGATATATGGCAAAACCAATACAATACTATAAAGTAATTAGCCTCCAAATAAAATAAATATGTATTAAAAAAACATGAAATGAAGATTGAGAAATATAAAAAAACCATATAGTTGTATATAATATCATAACCAAACAACTTTGTTGCAGAAAAACAGCTGCTGGCAAGACAGTGTGAATTTTCAGCTAGTGTTAAAATGTGATTCATTTTGTCCTATTCTCAAAAGATATATTTAGATAATAGTTCAATTTTGCTGACTTTTCACCAAATCAGCTTTCTTAATTATTGCATTTAGGAACCATGTCCAAAATAATTCTCTCACTGAGGGTGGTATTTATTAATATTTTGTGGAATTTTCTTCTAGCCCTTGCTATGAGGAAAGACTTGTGTGAGGTACTGAATTCTCCACGAAGAGTAAGATGTGATTTCCACTTTCAGAGTCTTAACAGTCTATCGATAAGATTGCCAAAACACACTTGGAATGTGCGAAGTGATGAAATGGCAATGCATTAGTTTCCTGTACTTCCCATAAATACATCAGAAATTGGTGGCTTACATGTATAGAAATTTATTGTCTCATAGTTAGAGGCCTGAGGCCTAAAATCTAAATGTTGGCAGGGCTACACTCCCTCTCAAAACTATAGCAAAACATCTATTTTTGCTATTTCAAATTTTGATAGCTCCAAGTGTTCTGTGGCTTGTGGCTACACTACTGAAGTTTCTCTGGGTCAGACATTCTCGTCCTCTTGTGCTTTTCTCCTTTTCTGATTGTCTCAAAATTTTCTCTCTAATAAAGTTAAATGTGATTGTATTTAGGGCCCTTCTGATTAATGCAAAGTAACTTCAAGATTCTTAACTTATCACAAATTTTTCCATCAGTTCAGTTCAGTTGCTCAGTCACATCTGATTCTTTATGACCCCATGGAATGCAAACACCAGGCTTCCCTGTCCATCACCAACTCCTGGAGCCTGTTCACACTGATGTTCATCAAGTCCGTGATGCCATCCAACCATCTCATCTTTTGTCATCCTCTTCTCCTCCTGCCTTCAATCTTTCCCAGCATCAGGGTCTTTTCCAGTGAATCAGTTCTTCATATCAGGTGGCCAAAGTATTGGAGTTTCAGCTTCAACATCAGTCCTTCCGATGAATATTCAGGACTGATCTTTAGGATGGACTGGTTGGATCTCTTTGCTGTCCAAAGGACTCTCAAGAGTCTTCTCCAACACCACAGTTCAAAAGCATCAATTATTCAGCACTCAGCCTTCTTCACAGTCCAACTCTCACATAAATACATGACTACTGGACAAACCATAGCTTTGACTAAATGTATCTTTGTCAGCAAAGTGATGTCTTTGCATTTTGCTTGATGTACTCTACATATAAGTTAAATAAGTAGGGTGACAATATACAGCCTTGACATACTCCTTTCCCAATTTGGAACCAGTCTGTTGTTTCTTGTCTAGTTCTAACTGTTGCTTTTTGACCTGCATACAGACTTCTCAGGAGGCAGGTAAGGTGGTCTAGTATTTGAAGAAGTTTCCATACAAAGGCTTTGGCATAGTCAATAAAGCAGGCATAGATGTTTTTTCTGGCACTCTCTCACTTTTTCAGTGATCCAGCTGATGTCAGCAATTTGATCTCTGGTTCCTCTGCCTTTTCTAAATCTAGCTTGAACACCTGGAAGTTCATGGTTTCACATACTGTTGAGATTTGGCTTGTTGAATTTTGAGCATTAATTTGCTAGTGTGTGAGATCAGTGGAACTGTGTAGTAGTTTGAATACTTTGGCATTGCCTTTCTTTCGTATTAGAATGAAAACTGACATTTTCCACTTCTGTGGCCACTGCTGACTGTTCCAAATTTGCTGGCATATTGAGTGCAGCACTTTTACTGCATCATCTTTTAGGATTTGAAAGAGCTCATGTGGAATTCATCACCTCCACTAGTTTTGTTCATATTGATGCTTCCTAAGGCCTGCTTGACTTTTCATTCCAGGATCTCTGGCTCTAGGTGAATGATCACACTCTCATGATTATCTGGGTCATGAAGATCTTTTTTATATAGTTCTTCTGTGTATTCTTGCACCTCTTCTTTATATCTTCTGCTTCTGTTAGGTCCATACCATTTCTGTCTTTGTGCCCAACTTTGCATGAAATGTTCCCATGATATCTCCAATTTTCTTGAAGAGATCTCTAGTCTTTCCTATTCTATCATTTTCCTCTGTTTATTTGCATTGGTCACTTAAGAATACTTTATCTCTCCTTGCTTTTCTCTTGAACTCTGCATTCAAATGGTATATCTTTCCTTTTCTCCTTTGCCTTTAGCTTCTCTTCTTTGCTTAGCTATTTGTAAGGCCTCCTCAGATAACCATTTTGCCTTTTTGCAGTTCTTCTGGGTGATAATCTAGATCATTGCCTCCTGTATAATCTTCAGGCACTCTGTCTATCAGATCTAATCCCCTGAATCTATTTCTCACTTCCACTGTATAATTATAAAGCATTTGATTTAGGTCATACCTAAATGGTTTAGTGGTTTTCCCTACTTTCTTCAATTTAAGTCAGAATTTTTCAAAAAGGAGTTCATGATCAGAGCCACAGTCAGCTCCCAGTCTTGTTTTGGCTGACTGTATAGCGCTTCTCCATCTTTAGCTGCAAATAATATAATCAATCTGATTTTGGTATTGACCATCTGGTGATGTCCACGTGTAGAGCCATCTCTTGTGTTGTTGGAAGTGGGTGTTTGCTATGACTGGTGCATTCTCTTGGTAAACTCTGTGAGCCTTTTCCGTTTCATTTTGTACTCCAAGACCAAACTTGCCTGTTACTCCAGGTATCTCTTGACTTTCTACTTTTGCATTCCAGTCTCCTATAATGAAAAGGGCATCTTTTTTGGCTGTTAGTTCCAGAAGTCTTTTAGGTCTTCATAGAACTGTTCAGCTTCTTCAGCATTACTGGTCTGGACATAGACTTGGATTACTGTGATAGTGAATGGTTTGCCTTGGAAATGAATAGAGATCATCCTGTCATTTTTGAGATTGCATCCAAGTACTGCATTTCAGACTCTTTTGTTGACTGAGGACTACTCCATTTCTTCTAAGGGATTCTTGCCCACAGTAGTTGATGTAATGGTCATCTGAGTTAAATTCACCCATTCCGGTCCATTTTAGTTCCCTGATTCCTAAAATGTCGACACCTCCTGTTTGACCATTTCCAATTTACCATGATTCATGCACCTAATATTCCAGGTTCCTATGCAGTACAGTTCTTCACAGCATGGGATTTTACTTCCTTCACTAGTCACATCCACAACTGGGCTTTTTTTTTACTTTGCTCTGTCTCTTCATTCCTTCTGGAGTTGTTTCTCCACTCTTCCCCAGTAGCATATTGGGCACCTACCGACCTGGGAAGTTCATCTTTCAGTGTCATACCTTTTTGCCTTTTCATACTGTTCATGGGGTTCTCAAGACAAGAATACTGAAGTGGTTTGTCATTGCTTTCTCCCTTGCCTTCTTCTTTTTCCATACTAGGTAATGATTCAGACATTCTGATTATTAGGGCATGGATCTATCTTTTGGGGGGGGTCACGATTCAGTTCATTATGGTCAATGAAATACCAAAATCTAGACGAACAGAGAAAGAAGTCAAGGAACCTTGTGCTTTTAAGGTAAGTATTTTGAACCTGACAGAGAGAAAGTTTTATTTTTAAAGACAAAAAACAATCCACGCTGAGTAACTACGTCTGTGTTTATCATGATCCTATACATGAATACATATTATGCCATTTAAGCATCACAAGACCTTAATCAGCAAATGATTATCCTGAGTGATTTGTAGTGGAGTTAAAGAATTTCAGGGACATTATATGACTGTTCTGATTTCTCCAGCCATAATGCTCCAAAGTACAAAAGCCAGGACTCCTACCCACATTTTTCTGAGCCAAAACTCATCAGCTTTTAAGAATAAAGAATAAAAGACACAGATGTGTATAGCGGACTTTTGGACTCAGAGGGAGAGGGTGTGATGATTTGGGAGAATGGCATTGAAACATGTATAATATCATGTAAGAATCGAATTGCCAGTCTATGTCTGATGCAGGATATGGCACGCTTGGGGCTGATGCATGGGGATGACCCAGAGAGATGTTGTGGGGAGGGGTGGGAGGGGGGTTCATGTTTGGGAACGCATGTACACCTGTGGTGGATTCATGTCAATCTATGCCAAAACCAATACAGAATTGTAAAGTAAAAAAAAAAATAATAAAGAATAATAATAATATTATTATAGTTAGTGTTAACTAGAAGAATATATTAAAATTTTCTTTTATCTTTTGAGTGTGATGTGCTTACTCTAAGTTTGTTTTCTTTTTATTTCTCAGAATAAGGACAGCACTCTGGATTATTTTACCAGCTACCCAGTCATTGTTAAAACTGCTACTACCCTGAACTGGTGAGCCAGTAAAATCAGCCTTTAAAAGCAAGAATCTTTCAGCCATATGCCTATGGGGCTTGCTGCCAAAGCAATCCTGATGCATCTCATACAGACAAAGAAAATGGAACCTTTGAGCCAGAGGTAACATCAGCAGAACTGATGAAATGAGAAGCTGTGCTTGCAGGCTTCAGTAGCATCATCATCTCTTCCAATTTATTGATATATTCCTACTGAGGATAAGGAAAGACTTTTTGAGGCAGGCTTACCATTGATCAGTTCCAGAATGCTTGGAGGTGAGGAAAGCTTAGCTTATACATGAAGCGCAAAGAATCTTCATTTTATTAGGCTGAACATCACATAGACTGTTTTGCCTTCAAGCATAAATGAAGATCAAAGTGGAAAAGAGATTTAGTGGCACAATTTGATAGATCACTGTTTTTTTAAAAAAAGAAATCGTATAATGAACTAATAATAGAAGACAAGAAACTTTGAAAACTCTAAGGGAACTGGGCTGTTTATCTCCAGTTATAACACCATTTGATGAAATTATTTTGAAGTTTTAGTAAGCTTCAGGCTTTGAGAGACCAAGCTATAAATCTGATAAATTGACCCTTCCTAATCTGTAGTTTTGTTTTCTTGTTCTTCACTTGTTGATGGCATGAGTATTTCTAAGCCACCAGTTGATGACAAGACAAAGAGCAAATGATTATATTAGTGTGGATCTTGATCTACATTTTGTACTCATTAAAAAGATAGAGTTTAATTTGTAAACCAAGAGTTATCAAAGATGGTCATTCTTTTCATGGCTTTGTTTAATCTCATTTTGTAGCCTTAGTGTCTGGAAAATGTGTCTGTTAGTTGCTTAGTTGTGTCTGACTCTTGGCAACCCTACGGACTTGTAGTCTGCCAGCCTCCTCGTTTCTTGGAATTCTCCAGACAAGAATAGTGCAGTGGGTTGCCATTTCTAGTTTCTTAATAAAGAAATATGTGGTGACTCTAGATACATTGTATTTATAAGACCTTCAATGTTAAACCTACAGGCTCAGGAACTTCTGTATCATGGCCTCTCCTTTTCTCCAAATTTCAGCCTAAGCAGAGGCACAGCCTGTCAAAGGGAATTTATTTTCTTTTGGTCACCCCTGCTCACAGCTGATCCTCATTAGGGAAAACAAACCTCACTTTAAATAGAACTACTGAGGGCTAAGGTAGAGGTCAATGTAAATTAGTTCACAAAGTGAGACTTCAATAGTTACCTAGTGGAGAGGCAGGAAGCCATATAAATAGACACATCAATTTGAAAGAAAAGGCCTAAGGCCTGTTTTGTTCAAAGCTAAGCCTTTAAGTGAGTCTCTCTCCTGTCTCTCAGCTTCCTTTTCTCTCTTTCACAGATGTTTACCTGCCTATGAATAAGCACTGAGCATCCTTTTTGAAGTTTGTTTCCATGCAACATCTGTGAGAATTTTGGCTTTAGGTCTTACTTCAAAGCTTCTGTACCTAATGATAGCCCCCGACAGATGATTCAAGAGTAAAGCACACCCTCCCAGGAAGGCATTTCCATGTGACACAATTTTTGATGTTTAATAGCAGCATAAACTTTCAAAAGGCAAACAAGATATGCTGGGTGCATGTTAGGAGAGCAACCAACTTTTCCGTGCCAAAGAAATGATACCAAAATTGTAAAATGAGTTTCTAATACTATCTTTCTGGCATATCTCAACTTCAATTTTTCTTAGCTCTAAAAAATAACAGAGCCTCTATTTAGTAAATGTCTTGATACTGAAAAGAAAAGCAAAGCCAATGCCTTGAACAAGCTCAGAAATTATTAGGTGTTCTCGTTGCACAGAGACTTGTCCTAATAATCTTATATACTCTACCATATTTAAACTTTACAATAAGGCAGGAGCTCAGTATTAGATTTACTTAATTTTACAGATGAGGAAGCTGATATTTTAAAAAGTTGTGTGAATTTTCCAAAATGACATACCTAATAGTGGATGAAATCAAAATTTAAACTCACTAGATTTACCAAGTACATGGAATCACTACTTGAAGAATATTCCTGGAATAATGAATACTTTAACCCATCTTAGGTATAGCCACTTTTGTAATTTTAAGAAATAAAGAAGACAATCAGTTAAGTTCAGACTACTCAGTTGTGTCCGACTCTTTGCAACCCCATGAATCACAGCAAACCAGGTCTCCTTGTGCATCACCGACTCCCGGAGTTTACTGAAACTCATGTCCATTGAGTCTGCTTCATCCTCTGTCTCCCGCTTCTCCTCCTGCCTTCAATCATTCCCAGCATCAGGGTCTTTTCAAATGAGTCAGCTCTTCACATCAGGTGGCCAAAGTACTGGAGTTTCAGCTTCAACATCAGTCCTTCCAATGAACACCCAGGACTGATCTCCTTTACGATGGACTGGTTGGATCTCCTTGCAGTCCAAGGGACTCACAAGAGTCTTCTCCAACACCACACTTCAAAAGCATCAATTCTTTGGTGCTCAGCTTGCTTCACAGTCCAACTCTCACATCCATACATGACCACTGGAAAAACCATAGCCTTGACTAGACGGACATTTGTTGGCAAAGTAATGTCTCTGCTTGTTAATATGCTGTCTAGGTTGGTCATAACTTTCCTTCCAAGGAGTAAGCGTCTTTTAATTTAATGACTGTAATCACCATCTGCAGTGATTTTGGAGCCCAGAAGAATAAAGTCAGCCACTGTTTCCCCATCTATTTGCCATGAAGTGATGGGACTGGACGCCATGATCTTAGTTTTCTGAGTGTTGAGCTTTAAGCCAACTTTTTCACTCTCCTCTTTCACTTTCATCAAGAGGCGCTTTAGTTCTTCTTCACTTTCTGCCATAAGGGTGGTGTCATCTGCATACCTGAGGTTATTGATATATATACATATATATATATAAGACAGTATGAAATACTTATCAAGGACATATAGGTTTATACTGGGTTGGTAGGATTTAGGTTGCAGGTTATTCATTGTAATAACAATGTCTAATGAGCACTGCTAGAATTTAAGCTGGAAAAATGGGTTGATTGTTCATTTATCCCCAAAGTAGCTCCAGTTATAAATACATGTGCAAGATACCATGGCTCCTATGGTAAAATGATGAGAAATTGTCAGACCTTCTTTATGTCATAAAGACAAGATTCTTGGGTTCACAAGTATTCTATATAGTTTTTTTTTCCAGTAAAAAATATTATTTGATATATACATTTATCATTATAGGTCCTGGATGACTTTTATCATTCTGTTCAAAATAGCTTTAACAAAATAAAATCATCTGAACAACGTCAAAAATCATGTAAGTAAAATTTTGAATCAGCCAAATGAATATCATCCACTATTTCCAGGAGGAATACTGAATATGAGATTTTGTGAGGTTGTCTTAGCATGCTTGTTAGCTAGTCAATAGTAGCATGCTTTAAAATGAAAGTTGGTTACTCTGAATTTATGAACAAATTTTGTCACTATCAAAAGCATTTACAATATAAAGTTTATTTTGTCAATAACTATCAAATCTTAATGGTAAATAAGAAAAGCCACTCGTCTCAAGGCATTTTACGATCTCCTAAAACTCAAACCCTAACAACAGAAGACCAAAAAACGTTGTTATTATATAGTTATAACATGCTATTTATTTTTTGATAGTGATAGGTACTATAAAAAAAGATCACAATGTTAAAGAAATATATTGTGGATGGCCTATATACATTTTAGAAGTACCATGAACTGCTCATCTTAAATCATGAGAGAAAGCCCAGAACTTTCAATACTCACAGTGGAAAATTGAGTAGATTCGGTCTGAAGCAGGGCTACCACCTTAGATGTGCATATGTGAGTGCTCAGGTGCTCAGTCATGTCCAACTCTTTGTGACCCCATGGACTATAGCCCGACAAACTTCTCTGCCCATAGAATTTTACAGGCAAGAATACCTGAGCAGGTTGCTCTTTGCTGCTCCAGGGGATCTTTGCAACCCAGAGATAGAATCCATGTCTCCTGCACTAGTAGGTGGATTCTTCACCACTGAGCCACTTGGAAAGCCCAACTTTTAGACACGTGCATAATATTTCTCTTGTGTACATCGAGGAATATAAAGTAAGACACTGATGTGAAATGGAACTCTATCACAAAGACCAGCTCAACAATCCTGAGAGGCAAGAACCTTGGATGCACTTCTATTACCAAAGCTGTCCTTACTAGTAGATTTTGTAGTGAAATTGTCTAGAGAACTGATGCCATCTTCTTTTGCAAGTGTCTTAGGCATAAATTCACTATTCTTAGTGTCTTTTGTCCACTTATAATGATATATAAAATAAAAACCCACCGGGAGAGTTAACACATTACATTGTGTTCATTCACACTAAAGATGTTCATTGCCTATTCACAGATAGGTGAGCTTCTGTAAGAGAGAGAAAAAGATAGACTCACAGAGGGTTAGCTTTGAACAAAACTGGCTACTGGTCCTTTCTTTCAAATTGATGTTTCAGTACAACTTCTTGCCTCTCTACTAAGTAACTACTGGTCTTCTTTCATTAGGATACATTTTGATATTGCCTGGCCATTTAGGCATTCATGAAAGAAGGAAAATGAGAAAAAGTTCTACAAATAAAATTTGAAAAAATGAACAACAGAGTACCAAAGTTGATTTTCAACTACTGAATACATTTTACATATGGAAATCAATGGCCAGAGTTTCAGCCCCTGAAAATTCATTCATTTTTTCAGATACTTCTATAAATTCTAGAATAGTTTGTGCAGTCATGCAAATCACAAAATCTATTAGGAAGAAGGAAGTCAAATGGAGGTTTGCATATGTACATTTACTGTCCTTTTCATACATACATGCAGTTTGTCAGAAAGTGTTTTCTGTACTGAGGCCTAAAGTCATTTCTCTCTGGTGACAGCACTGGGAAAAGAGCAAAGGGACAACCAACCAGGGAGATCCATGCCACCTCTCTATTGACAACGTAGTCCTGTTCACAGATTCCAAAGAGAAAGATAAATTGATTGCTCAGAAGAAATGGGCAGTGAAAGTCAAATAAATTGTTGAAAATGTGCTAGGGTTTGTCCTCCAAGAATGGAAAAGACTTGTCTACAGATGTTTTTGCCTGTAAATTTCAAAAGTACTTGTACTTAAAATTGAAACACTTTAAAGAGGGCTTTGTTTATAGATGTTTCTTTCAAAAATTCTGGATTAGAATAATCCAGTATGATACTGGGAAAAAATAGCTATCAGATTATGGGGAACTATAGAATTAAAAAGTTAAATCTGATATACAATTTCAAAGACATGAAGGAACACATTAAGACAGTGATAGAAAGTATAATTTCCACAGGGGAAAAAAATGTTAATATAGATGACAGAATTTAAGGGACTGATTTATTTGTACACTGAGAAAAAAAACATGAGTAATCAATAAGAAAATAAAAATTTTGTGTAAGCTACAGGACATTTTCTCTATCAAAATATCATCTTCCTCAAACTGCAATCCATTAAGGAAGCTTCTGCTAATGTGTTATATATTTATTGGATATAGGATGAAACACAGGAAAGAAATAGATCCATTATCTAAATTAATCATTTATTTTCTACCCAAATATATTTGAAGTAAAATTTGGGAGATTACAATGAATGTCAAATTTGCTCTGCTACTCTATTTTAGCAAGTAATATCTCTGCAAAAAATTGTTCTATGGAAAATTAGATGTTTTGATCTCACACTATTTTAGCAATTCTTCAGGAAACATTTGTCTCATATGCATGAATGCTCAAATATCATAGACATACATATAAATCAATTCAACTATGAGGATTTGTATGCTAAATCTGAACATTTATTTTTATGTAATTTATTTTGATGGCATTCCCTGTAATTTTTTAATTACAATTTTTCCAGCACATTATTTGCTTGGTTTTCTGGGTTTATTCATAGGTTTTAGATTGATAGTTGAAAAATGCAATGTTTAAGTAAATAAAATGTTCCAAATTTGAATGTAGCACTTTAAAATTTATACTTGCTAATAATACATAACAAGCATTGTTTTTAGCCATAATTCTATAAAGTCTTAAAATAAAATTCCAGTTCTCAGATGGCTTAAGTCCTAATCAGGAAGAGAGTATAGATATTTAATCTATTACATTATCATAAGGTCAATATAAGATTATATTAAATGCTACTAGAAACTATTAATCATAAGTAAAATATTTAATTAAATGATATAATGAATGATGCATACTATATTACACATAATTCATAATATAGGACAACTTATAAATATATGATTATGCCTAAGTTTATCATGAAACTAAAAGACACTTATTCCTTGGAAGGAAAGTTATGACCAACCTAGATAGCATATTCAAAAGCAGAGACATTACTTTGCCAACAAAGGTCCGTCTAGTCAAGGCTATGGTTTTTCCTGTGGTCATGTATGGATGTGAGAGTTGGACTGTGAAGAAGGCTGAGCACCGAAGAATTGATGCTTTTGAACTGTGGTGTTGGAGAAGACTCTTGAGAGTCCCTTGGACTGCAAGGAGATCCAACCTGTCCATTCTGAAGGAGATCAACCCTGGGATTTCTTTGGAAGGAATGATGCTAAAACTGAAACTCCAGTACTTTGGCTACTTTGGCCACCTCATGCAAAGAGTTGACTCATTGGAAAAGACTCTGATGCTGGGAGGAATTGGGGGCAGGAGGAGAAGGGGATGACAGAGGATGAGATGGCTGGATGGCATCACCGACTCAATGGACATGAGTTTGAGTGAACTCTGGGAGCTGGTGATGGACAGGGAGGCCTGGTGTGCTGCAATTCATGGGGTTGCAAAGAGTTGGACATGACTGAGCGACTGAACTGAACTGAAGTTTATCTATAATTTATATGAATATATAATAAATTTGATGGATTTTTAAAGATGAAAATTAACTTTGACATTATAAAAAATGATCAACAATTATTAGCCACTGACAACAGGACTATGACTGCAGGAGCTGCTGCTAAGTCACTTCAGTCATGTCCAACTCTGTGTGACCCCATAGATGGCAACCCACCAGGCTCCCCTGTCCCTGGGATTCTCCAGGCAAGAACACTGGAGTGGGTTGCCATTTCCTTCTCCAGTGCATGAAAGTGAAACGTGAAAGTGAAGTCGCTCAGCTGTGTCTGACTCTTAGCGATCCCGTGGACTGCAGCCTACCAGGCTCCTCCATCCATGGGATTTTCCAGGCAAAAGTACTGGAGTGGGTTGCCATTGCCTTCTCCGAGCAATTTCTTTAAATCTCCTCTTTTTAAGAAAAGACAGATCAAAAGAGATAAAATAAGTAATTCACAGATGACACTTTCACTGAACCTATTTGGCCATAAATCCTCTAAGACCCTCTGAAGGGGGATGTGTGGCCAAACCATTCCAGGGCATCAGATGCGTGCTGGGTCAGCTGCAGCCCAGTGGCACAAGGGAAGAGAAAGCTGAACACCAAAGGACCATGCACTTCATGGAACCCAGGAGTAACAGACAAAATCTTCACTTCAAAAGTATCTAGAACAGTCTGCAATACTATAAAAAGAACTTGTAGGCTCCAGGTTTCAGATATATTAAAAAATAAATAAATAAATGAAGAGCCAAGGAAGCACCCTGGGGCAAAAAGATCAAACCATAACAGTCTAAATCCTTATGCATCACTTGAATGTACCACAAATAGGCTTTTTCAGAAAGACAAAGACCTACTCTGAAGGAAAGCTGTTGGGGACATAATCCATGCTGTGAAGACAGGAGCACTAGGAATTCCAAAGAAAGCTTGCTTAGATGCCAGGGGTAAATGGATCCAGAGTAAACAGACTTCAGAAGGCAAAATTCCAAAACGCCATGGTATTGTAAGTGAATTATTACTTTAGAAACATGCAGGACATCAGTGTTACAGTCACACTAATGCAGAGATGGCATCACACTTGACAGCCAGGAGTTTGAATAAGTTCCGGAAGTCGGTGATGGACAGGGAAGGCTGGGGTGCTGCAGTCTATGGGGTTGCAAAGAGTTGGACACAACTGAATGACTGTGGCTGAACTGAACACAGAGATGCGGAGCCAAGGCCACACAGAAAGGACATGTTTTGAATACTAGACAGTAACAACAGGAAAGGACTTCCTTGAGCACAAAGCTCACCATGACTGCTACAAATGAAGTTCCTACTACAAAACCTACTCCATCATTCAGGGTTCTCCAGAGAACAGAACAAACAGGAGACAGACCTCTCCCTCTAAAGGGATTTATTACAAGAAAGAGCTCATATGAATGTTGTGAAGTTTCAAGATCTGCAGTCAGCATATGGAGACCAGGAACAGCTGATGCTGTCTTCCAGTCTGAGCTCAAAGGCCTGGAGCACCAGGAGAGCTAGCGATGTAAATTCTGGTAGAAAGCCTGCAGGACTGAGAGCTAAGAACTGTTTCATGTTCCACTTTGAATCTGAAGGAAGGAAAAGAACAATGGCCCAGCTAACAGAAAGTTAGACTGGAAGTGTTCCCTTTAACTCAGCACTTTTTTGTTCTTTTCAGGTCTTCCATTGATTGGCTTCCCTGGTGGCTCAGAAATTAAAGCATCTGCCTCCAATGCGGGAGACCCGGGTTCGATCCCTGGGTCGGGAAGATCCCCTGGAGAAGGAAATGGCAACCCATTCCAGTATTCTTGTCTGGAGAATCCCATGGACTGAGGAGCCTGGTGGGCTGCAGTCCACGGGGCCACAAAGAGTCAGACACGACTGAGTGACTTTACTTACTTTACTATTGATTGGATTTGATCTACTTACCTTCAGTTCAGTTCATTCACCCAGTCTTGTCAAACCCTTTCTGACTCAATGGTACTGAAGTACACCAGGCCTCCCTGTCCAACATCCTGGAGCCTCCTCAAACTCATGTACATTGAGTCCATGATGCCATCCAACCATCTCATCCTCTGTCATCCCCTTTTCCTCTCACCTTCAGTCTTTCCCAGCAACAGGGTCTTTTCAAATGAGTCAGTTCTTCGCATCAGATGGCCAAAGTATTGGAGTTTCAGCTTTAGCATCAGTCCTTCCAATGAATATTGGGCTGATTTCCTTTAGGAGTAACTGGTTTGATCTCCTTGCAGTCCAAGGATCTCTCAAGAGTCTTCTCCAATACCACAGTTCAAAAGCATCAGTTCTTCGATGCTCAGCTTTCATTATAGTCCAACTCTCATATCTATACATCACTACTGGAAAAAACACAGCTTTGGCTAGACGGACCTTTGTTGGCAAAGTAACGTCTCTGCATTTTAATATGCTATCTAGGTCAGTAGTAGCTTTTCTTCTAAAGCGTTCAGTTCAGTTCAGTCACTCAGTCATGTCCAACTCTTTGCGACCCCATGAATCGCAGCACACCAGGCCTCCCTGTCCACCACCATCTCCCGGAGTTCATTCAGACTCATGTCCATCGAGTCCGTGATGCCATCCAGCCATCTCATCCTTGGTAGTCCCCTTCTCCTCCTGACCCCAATTCCTCCCAGCATCAGAGTCTTTTCCAATGATTCAACTCTTCGCATGAGGTGGCCAAAGTACTGGAGCTTCAGCTTTAGCATCATTCCTTCCAAAGAAATCCCAGGGTTGATCTCCTTCAGAATGGACTGGTTGGATCTCCTTGCAGTCCAAGGGACTCTCAAGAGTCTTCTCCAACACCACAGTTCAAAAGCATCAATTCTTCAGCGCTCAGCCTTCTTCACAGTCCAACTCTCACATCCATACATGACCACAGGAAAAACCATAGCCTTGACTAGATGGACCTTTGTCGGCAATGTCTCTGCTTTTGAATATACTATCTAGGTTGGTCATAACTTTTCTTCCAAGGAGTAAGCGTCTTTTAATTTCATGGCTGTAATCACCATCTGCAGTGATTTTGGGGCCCCCAAAAATAAAGTCTGACACTGTTTCCACTGTTTCCCCATCTATTTCCCATGAAGTGATGGGACCGGATGCCATGATCTTCGTTTTCTGAATGTTGAGTTTTAAGCCAACATTTTCACTCTCCTCTTTCACTTTCATCAAGAGGCTTTTTAGTTCCTCTTCACTTTCTGCCGTAATGGTGGTGTCATCTGCATATCTGAGGTTATTGATATTTCTCCCAGCAATCTTGATTCCAGCTTGTGTTTCTTCCAGTCCAGCATTTCTCATGATGTACTCTACATATAAATTAAATAAGCAGGGTGACAATATGCAGCCTTGATGTACTCCTTTTCCTATTTGGAACCAGTCTGTTTTTCCATGTCCCGTTCTAACTGTTGCTTCCTGACCTGCGTCTTTTAATTTCATGGCTGCAATCACCATATGCAGTGATATTGGAGCCCCCCAAAATGAAGTCTCTCACTGTTTCCATCATTTCCCCATCTATCTGCCATGAAGTGATGGGGCCAGATGTCATGATTACTTAGTTTTCTGAATGTTGAGCTTGAAGCTAACTTTTTCACTTTCCTCACTTTCATCAAGAGGTTCTTTCTTCTTCTTTGCTTTCTGCCATAAAAAAAGGTGCTGTGGTGTCATCTGCATATCTGAGGTTATTATTTCTCCTGGCAATCTTGATTCTAGCTTGTGCTTCATCCATTCTGGCATTTTGCATGATATACTCTCCATATAAGTTAAATAAGCAGAGTGAAAATATACAGGCTTGGCTACTCCTTTGTCAATTTAGAACCTACCTTAGTGAGGGCAAGGGCTTCGCTCGTGGTGCAGAGGTTAAAGCGTCTGCCTGCAATGTGGGAGATCTGGGTTTGATCCCTGGGTCGGGAAGATCCCCTGGAGTAGGAAATGGCAACCCACTCCAGTATTCTTTCCTGGAGAATCCCATGGACGGAGGAGCTTGGTAGGCTACAGTCCACGGGTCACAAAGAGTTGGACAAGACTGAGCAACTTCACTTCACTAAGTGAGGCAATCTTCTTTACTAATCTTCTGATTCAAATGTTAATCTCCTTTAGAAACAGACTTGGGCTTCCTAGCTGGCTCAGTGGTAAAGAATCTGTCCTCCTATGCAAAACAGGCAGGTCAGAAAGATCCCCTGGTGTAAGAAATGGCAACCCACTCTAGTATTCTTGCCTGAAAAACTCCATGGACAGAGGAGCCTGGGGGACTCCAGTCCATGAGGTCACAAAGAGTTGGACATGACAGAGAACACACACAGAGCAACAGCCTCACCAAGTGTTTGGTCACCTTGTGGCATAAAATTAACCATTACACCTCCCATGAAACTTATTTCTTTAAAACATAAGTAGCAGAACAGGAATACTTTTGAAACCCTGGCAGAAAATTATAAAAATAATTGATTGCAACAACAAGACCACAGATACTCTCAGGATGGAAGATATTCAAAGTAGTTAACTTGCTGCCAAGTAGACAGTAAATCTCAAGAAATTATGTAATTTTGGAGCTTAGTTTTGGTCTTTTTTTTTTTTTTTTTAACAAGTTGGACATTTGTCAGTAACAGTAGCTAGATTAGCCTTAGTAAGAATTCATGCTGTGCCCTCCATCTCTGCCATCATGACCACTTCATCCTCTAAATAAGAGTTACAAAATGCTTCTTGGTGCTAACTATTTGAAAGGAATGACATTCTATCCTCAAAGCAATGGATTCATGTACTACTCTCTGCAATGTTTAGGTAGTATAAGATGCCATTGGACTACATTATAGCAGACGAAAAGGGAGTTACAGCTCAAGGGCAAAATTTACAAATGTTTATCACACATTGGAGGTGAACAATAACTCTCCCTGATTCTCTTTTCTTATTGAAATAGAAAAAAAAAAAATTCACATGCCCAAACACTGTCCACATACCTGAACTTGAGACTACATCTGTTCTAGTAAAGTTACCACATCTGTCAAGGCAGCGTCGATCAGGACAACCACTGGGCTTGCAGGAGTTACAGTCATCTTCCAGGAGCCGCCTGGTTCCTGCAGAGTCAGTGCTCAGTAATTTAATTGGATGTGATGAGGCCCACCATTCTTTCATCTGTTAGAAACTCATGGCTGACACCAATCTCCTAAACTTTATAGTAAATACATGATACAATTTATATATTTTTACTAACTTTGTCATGGTAGGAATAGTTTCAGAGGCTTCCCCTGTGCTTTCCCCATTTTGGTAGTTATTCAAGGCTTCCCTGGTGGCTCAGATGGTAAAGAATGCACCTGCAATGCAGCAGACCCTGGTTCGATCCTTGGGTTGGGAAGATCCCCTGGAAAAGGAAACGACAACCCACTCCACTGTTCTTCCTGGGAAATCCCATGGACAGAGGAGCCTGGAGGGCTTCAGCCCATGCAGTCACAAGAGTCGGACATGACAAAGCATGCCTGCACGCACATAATCAAGGACCCAATTTGTGCCAGCTTTCAAGTATGTTAATACCAATTAAACTTTCAGGCTCCAGGGAAATGACTACTAAGGAAATCTATGGAAACCATTTATAATGCCCTCTTACATATACGAAGGCCACAATAATGTTTTAAAGTATTCATAGTTCAGTGTCACAGAGATCAGATACCCTATGTTAACAGTGTGAGAAACAGTAATCCCTATCTCCCAATATACAGTCAACTGAGTAAACGGTCCTCATTTTCTTTAGGGAAAAACTCAGTGAATCATTGTTGTGTAAACATGCTGTGGTGCTGCCGTCCACTTGGAACTAATGTTAAGTGAGTTTTGATTTTTGAACAACGGTCTCTGGTCTGAGACATATACAAGGAATCATGACATTTTTATTAGGGTGGTTATCATCAGATGCCCAGTCACCAAACCTTGGTTTCTTCTGCTAGTTCAAGCTGAGTAGTGCAGTTGTCAGCTACCAATCTATTTTGCCCCTCTGGAGGTCATATACTATTAACCATCCTGTAGTTTCTTGTGTATTTGGTTCCCAAGGTTTCTACTCGAACTTTGCTAGTCATCACAATATCTGTGGTTAAGTACCACCTGGTTACTGCCAATTAACACTGCAACCTAGTCTACACTGTTCAAAGTCCATTCACGGACATCATTTACAGCTATATAAACTCTTTAAAAAGCATTTCCTATCTCCAATGCTAAACTGAAAAGTGGATCCACTATAGAACTTAATGCTTCCTTCTCACCAGGCATTCATGTGGCCATGAAAAATTGTGTGTCTATTGCCAACAAAGGTCCATCTAGTCAAAACTATGGTTTTTCCACTAATCATGTATGGATGTGAGAGTTGGACTATAAAGAAAACTGAGTGCTGAAGAACTGATGCTTTTGAACTGTGGTGTTGGAGAAGACTCGTGAGACTCCCTTGGACATCAAGGAGGTCCAATCAGTCCATCCTAAAGAAAATTACTCCTGAATAGTGAAACTCCTCAATAGCTGAAACTGCAATACTTTGGCCACCTGATGGGAAGAACTGATTCATTAGAAAAGACCCTGATGCTGGGAAAGATTGAAGGTGGGAGAAGGGGATGACAGAGGATGAGATGTTTGGATGGCATCACCAACTCAATGGACATGAATCTGAGTAAACTCTGGGAGTTGGTGATGACAGGGAGGCCTGGCATGCTGCAGTCCATTGGGTCGCAAAGAGTCAGACACAACTGAGTGACTGAACTGACTGACTGAACTGGGCCTTTCCAAGGAACATAACAATCATGCTCATTTTCTGACTGTACATATTACATCCATTTGACCATGTCTATTTCTCTGTACTTTTTAATCTCTTTATCTATCACCTGACATGGCAGTTCATGCATTTCAATTTTGCTCAGCTTGGCCACTGTGTGCACCATGCCACTGGGAGCCACTTTATTAATTTGTAAAATATTCTGAGCTTCTTTCCAGAAAGCTAAATCCTTTATCTCCCAAGAATATTCTCAAGTAAATAAACTCTTTCCTTTCAATTCTATGTTCCAGTTCCTTTAATAAACAATCTTCTAACCCAATGCCATGCATATTTTCCAGATGTCTACTGATACATATCAGGTAGATCTGCAGCATCTTAAAACTTTAGTACTTTCATTGCTTAAGAAGCCCAGTGCATCTTTTGTTGGTTGGGATTATGTCTTAAAACCTAGGTATAAGCCATGTGGCCAGGAAGAAGACAGAGGGCAGATCTTGAGTGTCTTTCAGTATTATTTGAGATGATTGTGCTTAATAGAGATGAATGGAATATTTCTGCAGGCTTAGATGGTTCAGAAGAGTCAGAGGAATCAAAGTCTTCAGAAGAAATCATCCATATGTCTAGATCCTGTGTGTTAGGGATCCAGATTTTCCCAATGGGGCACTGCTCTTGGCACAACTGATCTGCTGAGTTTAACCTCCTTTGAAGTTAGTCATGCAGAATGATAAATGTCAGGCCTCATGCTAGGCTTTCTCTGCATTCCTGCTGCAAGACATGAGGGCTTCTTTGCTTCTACCAAGGAGCCTTTTTGGCTTTCACATCTCATTTTTAATTCATTCTTATTTTTGTTATCATCTGTTATCATTCTATAGAGAAAATACAGCCCATGAAAATGTGCCAGAGATGGGGGCTGGAATTACAGAAATTGAGGAAGGGCCTAAAGGTTTCCTTGCTTCTGGATGAATTCATGTCTACATTCATAATAGTGTACTCCTACTTGTGAATCCCATCATGTTACTCCCTTTCCTAAATCTCTTTAGGATAAGCCACAAGAATGATATATTAAGACTGTACTATCTGTCCTCTACCTAAATATTAAACTCATTTAATATGCACTCCAGATGGTAAATAATCTACCTGCAATTCAGGAGACCTGGGTTTGACCCTTGGTTAGGAAGATCCCCTGAAGGAGGGCATGGAAACCCACTCCAGTATTCTTGCCTGGAAAATCCCCATGGACAGAGGAACTTGGTGGGCTACAGTCCATGGGGTCACAAAGATTTGGACATGACTGAGCAACTAAGCACAGCAAGTCAATTTACTTTACCTCCTGAGTATTATAGATGAAAATCCTATTTCATCTATTTTTATCAGGGGAAAAAAAATGACTAAAACAAAAAAAAAGCAAAAAAAAAAAAAAAAAAAGACAAAACCTTTCCCAAGTATCTGCACACAAATTTAACAATAAACCTTTAATAATGAAAAAAATATAGTCAGTGTATATATCCCCATGGTATATTATAATTTAAAAACTTTTATTGAAATCAGAATCTTAACAGGACTCAGAATACTGATAGGTTAGCTGATCATTTTCTTGTCTTTAAATCTGCATGTTTCCCCTCTCTTTTTCCCCGTGAAGTTTATTTTTCCCTCTGCATGGTTATTTGCCTTCTGTATTTTTCTGTGTGTATTTCTACAGGCTTTATTTTTAACATATTTCTTTGACTTTCATGATTTTTTAAAACACACAGATTTAACAAGATTTTTGAGTCAGATTTGAAATTGATGAGATTTATTCAAAGCTGATGTGTTATCCTTTTTATTACTTCACATCAGACAGTACATATCTGGCTGTTTCAAGTTTTATGTTCTTAAAATTAATCACTAGGTTCATTTACTTAAAATCTCTTTAGAAATGCTATAATTCTTAAATACTAATACTTCTGGATATAGAGTTTTCTCTATGCCTTTGAATGCCCACAGCATACTTTAAAATAATTATTATAATGTCATATGAGTAAAGAAATAAAGTAATTAACAAGAATTAAGGTATAGGAACACTTATTACAGAATGTTTGGAGATAGCAAAAGTAATAAAGACAGATAAATTAATGTGACACTTGCATCACACGGAATGTTTTGTAACATGCTTTCAAAAAATGTTAACATGGAAAATGTTTTTAATGTATGCTACATTAAAAAGTGGTAATGACATACTTTTCCCTAAAAAAATACAAAAGCTTATCAGATGTAATTTCAAAAGCAAAGAACTGATATGTAATTTTAATTTCCTGGTTTTTCTGATATTCTGTAAATACACTAAATTTTAATTTTGGATAACAGATAATAAGAACCCAATATTGTTGTTGTTCAGTAGCCCAGTTGTGTCTGACTCTTTGTGACACTGTGGATGGCAGCATGCCAGGCCCCCCTGTCCCTCACCATCTCCCAGAGTTTGCCCATGTTCATGTCCATTGCATCAGTGATGCCATCTAGCCATCTAATCCTCTGGCAACCTCTTCTGCCCTCAATCATTCCCAGAATTAGCAATTTTTCCAATGAGTCATCTGTTCGCATCAGATGACCAAGATATCAGAGCTTCAGTTTCAGCATTAGTCCTACTAGTGAATATTCAGGGTTGATCTCCCTTAAGATTGACTGGTTTGATCTCCTTCCTGTCCAAGGGACTCTCAAGAGTCTTCTCCAGCACAAATGTTCAAGGGCATCAATTCTGTGGCATTCTGCCTTCTTTACGGTTCAATATTAATAAATATAAAACTGATTTAAAATTATATATGGCTGAATAAAGTTGTTTCTTTTGCCCTTAATAATTTGATGCCAATAACAAAATAAAAGTTAATGAAAAATAATAAGTACATGTTTAGTAAAAATAGAAAATATGTTTTACCTCTCAAAAGATTTTGTTAGCATAAGGAAATATAAGATTGAGGAAGTACTGTGAGATCACAAGATTAACAATACAGATCCAAACAATGCAAAACAAAATTCTAAAATTTGGTGACTACCCTTGTGATTTCTGAATTAAAGTCTGGGAAAAGGGGCAAGTTTCTCCAGGAGAGTTAATGAATGTCAAGGAAACGTATCAAACCAAATTGTATGGATAAGGTCGTCCCCTATAGAATTGCTTACATAGCAACAAGTGAGGATAGCTCAATGTCCCCATAAGGATGGTGAATTATAAAGAATCTAGAATATATACTACTATGAAGGTACTTTGAAAAACTTATACATCTATAAACAGACATGAAAAGTCTCTAAATTTTATTATCAAATAGAAGTTCAGTTCAGTTGCTCAGTTGTGTCCAACTCTTTGCGACCCCATGAATTGCAGCCCACCAGGCCTCCCTGTCCATCACCAACTCCTGGAGTTCATTCAGACTCACGTCCATCGCTTCAGTGATGCCATTCAGACATCTCATCCTCTGTCGTCCCCTTCTCCTCCTGCCCCCAATCCCTCCCAGCATCAGAGTCTTTTCCAATGAGTCAACTCTTTGCATGAGGTAGCCAAAGTACTGGAGTTTCAGCTTTAGCATCATTCCTTCCAAAGAAATCCCAGGGTTGATCTCCTTCAGAATGGACAGGTTGGATCTCCTTGCAGTCCAAGGGACTCTCAAGAGTCTTCTCCAACACCACAGTTCAAAAGCATCAATTCTTCAACGCTCAGCCTTCTTCACAGTCCAACTCTCACCTCCATACATGACCACAGCAAAAACCATAGTCTTGACTAGACGGACCTTAGTCAGCAAAGTAATGTCTCTGCTTTTGAATATGCTATCTAGGTTGATCAAATAGAAAGCAGGATCCAAAATGATACATAGTATTAGTATAATGTTTATATTTCTACCAATTTGAATAGTTTACATTTAACAAATTTCATTAATTAAATGTAGAGACAAAACATTCATATTATTTTTCTTTAAATTTTTGTTTTGTTGAACACTGGTTAGTTTGAACATTTGATTATATTTATTAGATTTTTACGTTTGCTTTTGTGAATTACTTCTTCTGGATGGAGGAGCCTGGTAGGCTGCAGTCCATGGGGTCGCGAAGAGTTGGACAGGACTGAGCGACTTCACTTTCACTTTTCACTTTTACGCATTGGAGAAGGAAATGGCAAGCCACTCCAGTGTTCTTGCCTGGAGAATCCCAGGGACGGGGGAGCCTGGTGGGCTGCTGTCTATGGGGTCGTACAGAGTCAGACACAACTGAAGCGACTTAGCAGCAGCAGCAGCAGCATTTGTTCAACATGTTTATCTCTTTTTTAAATGAAAAGGTTTGTCCCTATATTGATTATTTTTCATTACATACATTATTTCTCTATTTTGAGATTTGTTTAAACTTTTTGAAGCTTTGCTGTTTAAGAAAATCTATCTTGATGGCTACTTTTATTGTGCAGCTCAGAGTTTCAATTATCTCCTATATTATTTCAGTAATTTTATGTTCTATATATTTCTGCCCTTATTCCATTTGGATTTTACTTTGATTTGTATTTTAAGATCTATAGAAGGAGACCAACCATCTGCTAACAAATATATAATATGTATTTTGCATTATCATATGATATTTGTGTCCTACAGAAATCATAGAATACAGCTTGTGACTGTAGCTGATGGGAAGAGTGGGGTAAGAGTGTATCCATAAAGGGAATAACTTGTCATCAAGGGAAGAGCAGGTCCTTAGAGAGAAAACAGAAACTTAACAGAAAATGTTAACTTGCGGGGCGAGAGAAAATACATTTTGCTTTATTCATCTACTATGCTATAGAATGCCAACCACTTGACAGTATTCACTTTTGATAGCAGGGGATAGGGGCTATTAAATAATTTGATACCCACTAGCCACAGACATCACTTTGCTGACAAAGGTCTATGTATTCAAGGTTATAGTTTTTCCAGTAGTCATGTACAGATGTGATACTTGGACCATAAAGAAGACTGAGCACTGAAGAATTGCTAGAGAAGTCTCTTGAGAGTCTCTTGGACAGCAAGATCAAACCAGTCAATCCTAAAGGAAATCAACCCTGAATATTCATTGGAAGTACTGATCCTGAAGCTCCAATACTTTGACCAACTGATGTAAAAAGCTGACTAACTGGAGAAGACCCTGATGCTGGTAAAGATTGAGGGCAGGAGAAGAAGGGGGAGGCAGAGGATAAGATGGTTGGATGGCACCATCAGCTCAATGAACATGAGTTAGAGCAAACTTCAGGAGACAGTGAAGGACAGGGAAGCCTGGCAGGCTACAGTCCATGGGGTTGCAAAGAGTTTTTGGACACAGCTGAGAGAATGAACAACAGGAAGATACCCTGGGGTCGGAAATAGGAACCCACTCCAATATTCTTGCCTGGAAAATTCCATGGACAGAGAAGGCTGGTGGGCTACAGCCCATAGGGTCGCAAAGAATCAGACATGATTGAGCACTCACGATTGTGGCATTATACTTTTATCAGATCAGATGTTCAGTAATTATCAGCTTCATCTTGACTTTATCTTCAGAAATGTTGAAAGGAATCTGAAACTATTAACTGATAAATCACTATGTCACTTTCTGGATTTTTTTTTTTTTAAAGAATCTTGTAATTTATAAAAGTTACCAGGGTGGTGTTACCTAATTTTGCCTTGTACTTTTATAGCCTTATAATTTTTAATTTTTAAAAAAAATCAAAGCTTATCAACTAGCCCTTCCTTTTACATTAACAAAGCATCTTTTCCATTCAATATTTTACCACTGTTGATTTTTTCATGAAGTTACAATTTTTCAGATTGAATTTTATGTTCTACTTTTCTCTCTTCATACCTCGTTTATATTATTTTCCTCTGAATTCTGAGAAAAATTGCTGAGTATGTATTTGATTGTGTTGATTTTCTAAGGAATCTAATTTGCTGCTTACTGCTATGTCAATGATTTTAAATTTGATAATTCCATTATAATTTTTCTAATCTATAGAATAATTTTCTGAATTAAGAGGTAATGATAGCTTTGAATTGCATCAAAAACAGAAGTGCTGGCTAGACCCTGGGTTTCCGGGTCCTAGGTGTATCCCAACCACATCTGGGGCTGCCCATGTCTAGACATGCTCAGAGTGCTCAGCTCACATGTGGTAGGTCCCTATTCACTTTGTCATGTTCCCCAGTATGGCAGTCAGCATGCTGAAATCCTTTCTGTGTGCACCAGAGAAAACACAAGAACCCAAGATTTTTGCCTACCTACATATCTGCATCAGGCCCAAGTTCTTTCCCCAGGGAGATGGTAACCATTCTTTACTCCATAACCCTCTTTCGAAGCCCTTCTGACCTGCAATCAAGATGAATAAAGAAAACCTGAACCATTGTTCTGCATTGTGGACCAGAGATCAGGTTTGGACTATGTCTGCACATGGACCAGTGAAGTGTATGGGATCTTAGGCTCATGTTCTTTATTTACATCAGATAATGGCTGGTAGACCGATTTTCACATCCTTTTGCTTATAGCAGGAGATAAATAAGTATAAAAATAAAAAGAAAGAGAAAAGGTAGTAATAGGAAGACCATGCCTCACACCCTCCTTCTGCTTTTCTTGTTGCCCTAGGTTTCACACTTCCCAGTACACAGAAGCAGTCAAGACCTAAATTCACAAGAAATACTTGACATCCTTGAAATAAATAAAATTCTTGGAAGGAAAGGCTTTCATTGATATTCAGCACAATTAAACCATTTATTTTACTATGTTGACCTGGGGTAAAGAAAACTACATTTTGCCCTAAAGGTATGGTAAGGTGAAATGAGAAATGAATGATTCCTAGTATGTAGCATGAAATCAGAAGACAAATGCTTTTTGGAAGGAAAGCTATGATAAACCTAGACAGTGTTTTGAAGAGCAGAGACATTACTTTCAGCCAACAAAGTTTGTATAGCCAAGGCTATGTTCTTCCCAGTGGTCATGTACAGTTGTGAGAGCTGGACTGTAAAGAAGGTAGAGTGTCAAATAATTGATGCCTTAGAACTGTGGTGCTGGAGAAGACTCCTGAGTCCCTTGTAGCAAGGAGACCAAAGCAGTCTATCTTAAAGGAAATCAACCCTGAATACTCTTTGGAAGGATGGATGCTTAAGCTCCAGTATTTTGGTCTCCTGATGCGAGCAGATGACTCATTGGAAAAGTCCCTGCTTCTAGGAAAGATTGAGGGCAGAAGGAGAAGAGGGTATCAGAGGATGAGATGGTTGGATGGCATTACTGCTACAATGAACATAAACTTGGGCAAACCCTGGGAGATGGTGAGGGACAGGGAGGCCTGGAGTGCTGGAGTACATGGAGTCACAAAAAGTCAGACATGACTGAGTGACTGAACAACAACAGTATGTACCACTGCATTTTTTATTTGCTTTGGTCAGTTAACTTATTTTTGAATAAACTCTGAACATATATATTTTAAAGTTTACTAAAACTGTATTGTTTTATTTTCATTTTTAATTAACTATTTATCAAACTTTTTATTTTGTATTGGAGTATAGTTGATCAACAACGTTGTGATATTTTCAGGTGGTTGAGTGTATTTTATAATTATTTAAGTAGTTTCTGTGAACTAGTTGCAAAAAGAAATGATAAAAGTGGATCTCTTCCGTTCTTCTTCTGCTGCTGCTGCTGAGTCGCTTCAGTCATGTCTGACTCTGTGAGACCCCATAGATGGCAGCCCACCAGGCTCCCCCGTCCCTGGTATTCTCCAGGCAAGAACACTGGAGTGGGTTGCCATTTCCTTCTCTAATGCATGAAAGTGAAAAGTGAAAGTGAAGTCGCTCAGTCATGTCCGACTCTTCTCGACCCCATGGACTGCAGCCTACCAGCCTCCTCCATCCATGGGATTTTCCAGGCAAGAGTACTGGAGTGGGGTGCCATTGCCTTCTCTGTCAGTTCTTCTAGTAATTAGCAAATATTCTAGTATAGTAATAAAAATATTTTATGATGTGTTTTTGGTCAAGATGAAAATTGTCAGGTTAATGAAACTAAAATAACATTTACAATTTTTTAAATGCATTGCAAATTTCTGTCATAAATAAACCTCAATATTTTTTAATCTAACATTTGCAAAGTGCATTTGAGAGGCGACCATATATTTTTCTATCATAATATATACCAGTATATTATATAATTAATGGTCTGTTTCTTTCAGATTACTTATAAATATGAGCTTTAAAAAAGTATAATGAGTAAAAACACAAGAGTTTGGAAAATCATCCATTTTATATTGTTTATAAGAGGTCCATAGTTTGGTCTACATGATAAACTTTTTTACAAGAAGGTGGCATTTCATAACAAAAGAAGCCTAGATAACATGAAATAATATGAAGAGTTTAAAAAAATTTCAACTGTGTTTACTTCAGTTCAGTTCATTCATGTCTGACTCTTCGTGACCCCATGGACTGCAGCACGCCAGGCCTCCCTGTCCATCACCAACTACTTCTCAAGTTAAAACAGTTTATCCAGTGACCCAGAATTGCTGAAAGTTTCCCAAAAGAGGAAAAGAGTTATTTAAAGAAAAAAAAATACAACTTCAAAACTAGTTTTTCTACAAAATGAAGGCTATCTTATGCCCCCATGTAATGATATACTCCCACTGGCAAAGTGGTTTGTAAATATTGTTTTTAAAAATATATTTTAATTAGGGATAGGACTCAAATATGTTCATCACTTTCTCTTTGTGCACTGTAACACTTAAAAACAATTTTATAATAAAACAAGATGCCTACAGCAACATTGATAACATATTAGTAAATTGTTTAAATTGTCATTTTGTAAAACAAAACTTCAACTAAAACTAGAAACAGTTTAATATAGGAAGCTAAGTTTATAATGAATAGAAGGAAGCTTACTGTTTTATGATTAAAGACATGATTTTTAAGAAAGCTCAAATATGTAAAATAAAGTCATTCAATAAATGTATTGGCAATATTAAAATTAATTGTATCTACTAATTAATAATTCAATTCTAGGAACATTAATCCTTAGTTATATAGCTATTTGGGCTTCCCTGGTAGTTCAGTCAGTAAAGAATGTGTCTGAAGTTCAGGACACCCTGGTTTGATCCCTGGGTCATGAAAATCTGCTAGAGAAGGAAATGGCAAACCATTCCAGTATTCTTGCCTGGGAAATCCCATGGACAGAGGAGCCTGTCAGGCTACAGTCCATGGAGTTGCAAACAGTCTATTTGTGGCATTATTGGAAAAGTGGAGACAAACGTTATATTACTGAAGAAAGTTTAAGTTTCAAATCAACCCTAGGAAAAAATTATCACAGGCTATGAAACCAAACAATCATTATGAAGATGAGTCATTGGTTTAGTGGCTGTTTCACTGAGGCAGTGGTCGGAAAAAGGAATTAAAATACTTTGAAAAGCTATACAATATTTTTGGGAATCTGGACACACATATACCCAGAAAAGACCTGTAAAGGTACTCTGACCTCTGCCTGAGCTTTAGGCTTGACACCAGCTGTAACTGAAGTTTAAAGCACCATTTAAGACTACTGGATAATGCATTAAAGATGTACCCCATCCCCCCACACAGAGACACTTGGCAAAGGCCCATAAATGTACCAGTTCAAGGTGTTTAAGTATCTCTTCTTTGTGATATTAACCAAGTAGAGACTTCAGCAGATATGCATAGCAAAGAATGTAATTGAAAAAACAGTTCAGAGAAGTCCTAAAACAAACAAACTACAAAAAGAGAAGCAAATAGCAAAATAAAAAAATTCAGAGGAAGGAAGAATATGATTTCTAGAGTTGTTTCTAATAACAACAAGATTTTTGAAACACACAAAAGTCGATAAAAACTCCCCATAATGAAACTCAAGCATTGGCTTTACTAGACAAATACCTTTAACCAGGTTTTTGAGATATGTTTAATATAACAACTGAAATGACTAAAGAACTACAAGGAAATATAGGAGAAATCCATCACCAAATAAAGATTGTTGAGAGATGGATTTATAGAAAAATAATAAAAGATACATTCCAAATCAAAAGCTTAATAACTGAAATAAAAATTTCACTAGAAGGGGCTCAACATCAGGCAAGACCTGACAGAAGAAAGAAGCCATTCATCACAGGTGAATTGTGATCACCAGTCTGAAGAACAAAGGGAAAAAAAAAACAAAAAACTTTTTTTGATGGCAAAGTGTTATAGACAGACATGGGATACCTCTTAGTATACCAATGTATGCATAATGAGAAGACCAGAAGAAATAGTAGCAAAATGGCCAAAAAAGTTTTTGAAGAAATAATGGTTGAAAACTTCTCAAATTTGATGGGAAACTTTAATTTGCTGGTACATTTTGAAATAACATCTTGACATGTGCTAAAGAGAAAAGTAACCAAATTGAAACACTCTCTGTATTCTGTTTTGTATAACTTCCCTCAGAAGAAATTTCCAGAATCTATCCTATATGGGGAAAAGGAAATACTAAATTCTAATCCTCTAGTATTCCTGTCTTACCTAAATCAAAGCATTAGATAATAGGGGAAAGTTAAAGGTAAGTTATGAGGAAAGCAGTCTACGGGGATAGGCTCATTAAAAGAAATGACAGTATATTACAGCAAAAATAACTGCAAGACTAAACCTCTAAGAAGGAATTTATAGGGAAATCTTTATTCACCCATGTGTCAACTTGACTAGGCTATCTTTGGTCAAACACTTACTGAGATAATGTCCTAAAGGGATAATTTTTAGATGTAATTAACATTTAAATGTTCTTCAGGGATCACTGCCTTGTCATGGCAAAAGGGCTTGCCTAACTCAGTGAAGCTATAAGCCATACCATTGTAGGGCCACCCAAGATAGATGGGTCACAGTGGAGCGTTCTGACAAACACGACTCCCCGGAGGAGGGAATGGCAAACCACCCCAGTATACTTGCTGTGAGAACCTCATGAACTGTATAAAAGGACAGAAAGATATGGCACTGAAAGATGAGTCCCCCAGGTCAGAAGGTGTCCAACATGCTACTGGGGAAGAGCAGAGGAGAACTACAAATAGCCCCAGAAAGAATGAAGTGGCTGGGCCAAAGCAGAAAAAACGCTCAGTTGTGGATGTGTCTGGTGATGAAAGTAAAATCTGATGCTGCAAAGAACAGCATTGCATAGGAACCTGGAATGTTAGGTCCATGAAACAAGGCAAATTGAAGTGGTCAGCAGGAAATGGTAAGAATAAATATTGACATCTTAGGAATCAGTGAATTAAAATGGACAGGAATGGATGAATTTAATTCAGATGACCATTATATCTACTACTGTGGGCAAGAATCCCATAGAAGAAATGGAGTGGCCTTCATAATCAAAAAAAGATTCTAAAATGCAGTACTTGGGTGCAACCTCAAAAATGACAAAATGATTGTGGTTTGTTTCCAAGGCGAGCCATTCAACATCACAGTAATTCAAGTCTATGCCCCTACCACTGATGCTGAAGAAGCTGAAGTTGATCAGTGCTATGAAGACCTAAAAGACTTCATAGAACTAACACCAAAAAAAAAAAAAAAAAAAAAAGGTTCTATTCACCATTGGGGGTTGGAATGCAAAAGTAGGAAGACAACAGATATCTGGAGTAACATGAAAATTTGGCCTTGGAGAACAAATGAAGCAAGGCAAAGGCTAACTGAATTCTACTAAGAATGCACTGGTCATAGGAAACACTCTTTTCCAACAAAACAAGAGATGACTTCATACACGGACATTCACGAAATAGTCAACATCGAAATAAAATTGATTACATTCTTTGTAGCCAAAGATGGAGAAGCTGTATTCAGCTAGCAAGAACAAGACCTGGAGCTGACTGTGGCTCAGATCATCAGCTTCTCACAGCAAAATTCAGGCTTATACTAAAGAAAGTGGTGAAAACCACTAGGCCAGCCAGGTACAACTTAAAATCAAATCCCCTATGAATATGCAGTGGAGGTAATGAATAGCTTCAAAGGATTAGATTTAGTAAACAGAGTGCCTGAAGAACTGTGGACAGAGGTCCATAGTATTGTACAGGAAGCAGTGAACAAAACCAACCCAAAAAAAACAAAAAAGCAAGAAGGCAAAGTGGTTATGAGGAGGCTTTATGAATGGCTGAAGAAAGAAGAGAAGCAAAAAACAAGGGAGAAAGGAAATGGTACATCCAACTAAATGTAGAGTTCCAAAGAACAGCAAGGAGAGACAAGAAGGCCTTCTTCAATGAACAGTGTGTAAAACCAGAACAAAACAGAGGGAAATGTCTAGAGATCTCTTCAGGAAAATTGGAAATATCAAGGGAACATTTCGCCCAAAGATGGCTACAATGAAGGACACAAATGGTAGAGACCTAGTGGACTCTGAAGAAATCAAGAAGAGATGTTAAGAATACATGGAAGAATTGTACAAAAAAAGATCTCATTGAACCGTATTACCACGATGGAGTGGTCAGTAAACCAGAGTCAGATATTCTGGAGTGTGAAGTCAAGTGGGCCTTAGAAAGTGCTGTTGTTACTAAAGCAATGGAATTCCAGTAGAGCTATTCAAAACCCTAAAGGATGATGCCATCAAGATGGTGCATCCAATATGTCAGCAAATCTGGAAGACCCAGCAGTGGCCCCAGGACTGGAAAAGGTTAATCCTTATACCAATTCCCAAGAAGGGTGGTGTACACCCGTGGTGGATTCATGTCAATATATGGCAAAACCAATACAGAATTGTAAAGTTAAAAAAAAAAAAGTAAAATAAAGCAAACAGGTAAAATTAAAAAAAAAAAACAATTAAAAGACCCTTAGCAGCAAAAAAAAAAAAAAAAGAAGGTGCTAACCACAAGACTGTACTCATCTCCCATGCTAGTAAGGTCATGCTTAAAATCTTGCATGCTAGGCTTCAGCATTTTGTGAACCAAGAACTTCCAGATGCCCAAGCTGATTTTAGAAAAGGCATGGGAACCAGAAATCAAATTGCCAACAATTGCTGGATCATAGAGAAAGCAAGAAAATTCCAGAAAAAAACATCTACTTCTGTTTCATTGACTACACTAAAGCCTTTGACTGTATGGATCATAAGAAACTGTGGAAAGTTCTTAAAGAGATGGGAATACCAGACCATCTTACCTGTCTCCTGAGAAACCTGTATGCATGTCAAGAAGCAACAGTTAGAACCCTGTATGGTACAAGTGAATGGTTCAAGATTGAGAAAGCAGTATGACAAGGCTGTCTGCTGTCACCCTGTTTGTTTAATCTATATGCTGAGCACATCATGAGAAATGTCAGGCTAGATGAGTTCCAAGCTGGAATCAACATAGATGTGAGAAATATCAACAACTTCAGATATGCAGATGATACCACTCTAACGGCAGAAAGTGAAGAGGGACTAAAGAACTTCTTGATGAGGGTGAAGGAGGAGAGTGAAAGAGCTCGCTTAAAACTAAATATTAAAAAAAAACTAAGATCATGGCATCCAGCCCCATTATTTCATGGCAAATAGAAGTGGAAAAGATAGTGCCAGATTTCCTTTCTTGGACTCTAAAATCACTGTGGATGGTGACTGCAGCCATGAAATCAGAAGATGATTGCTTCTTGACACATAAGCTATGACAAACCTAGACAGTGCTGGAGAAGCCTCCTGAGAGTCCCTTGGATAGCAAGGAGATCAAACCAGTCCATCTTAAGGGAAATCAATCCTGAATACTCATTGGAAGGATTGATGCTCCAGTATTGGAAACTCCTGTATTTTGGTCATCTGATATGGACAGCTAGCTCATTGGAAAAGACCCAGATGTTGGGAAAGATTGAGGGCAGAAGGAGAAGAGGGTGTCAGAGGATGAGATGGCTGGAAGGCATCACTGAGATCATGAACGCGAACCTGGGAAAACTTGGGAGATGGTGAGGGACAGAGGGGCCTGGTGTGCTGCAGTTACAAAGAGTTGGACACTACTGGATGACTGAAAAACAACATTTAAATAAACAGATTTTTAATAAAGCAAATCACCTTACTCCCCATAATGATAGCGGGCTTCATACAATTAACTATTCAAAAGGTTTAAGAGCTAAGATGCTAAGACTGATGTCTCCAAAGGAGGGAACCTTGGATTCTGTCTCCATACTGCAATTTAGAAATTCTGCCTGAATCTCCAGTTTCCAGACTCAAGACTACAACATAGATTTTTGCTGGAATTTCCAGTCTGCTGGCCTGTCCTGCAAATTCTGGACTTGCTAGTCCCCACAACTGCATGAGTCAATTGCTTAAAATAAAAGAAAGAAAAATCTCTGAAATGAATTTTTTAAACATCTCTCTCCCTCTTTCCTCCTCTTCTCTGCTCTCTCTGCCAACACACACTGTCTATTTTCTTCCACTCTATCTCTCTCTCTTTCTTTACTTATCTATCTTCCCTATTGGTTCTTTTTCTCTAGAAAACCTGATTAATACAAATCAAAAGACAACACAGGAAACAAAACAAAAATATAGAATGGGCACCAGAGAAAACAGAAGGCTGACAGCCACAGTTTCATCAGACAATAAAAACAGGCTAACTCCCAGCTAGATGAAAATACAACTTCACACTAAAAGCCTATTTACCGCAGCAACTTTCCCCAATACAGTAGGTCTGACATGCAAGAAGAATTACAAGAAACACTAGAAGACAATGAAAACCACAGTTTGAAGGGACAAACCAGGTAACAGAACCAAACTCAGAACTGGCAGACATTCTGAAGGTACCAGATCAGAAAGTTTAAAATAACTGTGCTTGACACATGTTGGGCATGGATCAAGTGCACTGTATTCAACAGATGTAAATATAAATATGGAAACTTAAAAAGAAATGCTAGAAATCAAAATCACTGAAGGAGAAAGACTCCTTTCATGAGTTCATCAGTAGACTGGGTATGGCTAAGGAAAGAATCACTTGAGCTTGAAGATATGTTAATATAAACTTTCCAAACTGAAATACATGGATAGAAAAATAATATGAAAAAGGATTAAACGAGATATCTAAGAACTGTTTGTACAATGACAACAGGTGTAATACAGATGTATTGGGAACACAGAAAGAGAAGGAAAAAGAGAGCAGAAACAATTTGAGGTGAAAGCAGCTAAGAATTTTTCAAAAATCATGACAGACACCAAACCATAGATCAAGGACCCAGAGGACTGCAAGCAGGATAAATAACAAAAAAAATAAGTTTCACCTAGGTATGTCACATTCAACCTACAGAAAACCAAAAAAAAAAAAAAAAAAAAAAAAAAAAAAAAGATCTTGAAGCATGCACACAGAAAAACACCTTATCTATGAAGAAAAGGTAGAAGATTCATAGCAGACTTCTTGTTATTGATAATACAAGTAAAAACAGTAAAGTGAAATATTTAAAATGTTGAAATAAAGGAATCACCAACCTAGAATTCTTTATTAAGGAAAATTGTTGTTTAAATATGAAGGGGAAGTAAAGATATTCTCAAATGAATAAAACTGAGGAATTTTCACCAGTATATCTGCCTTTTTAAAACTTTTAAAAAAGTGTTTAAAGTTTAGAGAAATAAAATGATGCAGATCAGAAACTGAGATCTACATAAAGAAATGAAGGGTATTTGAGAGAGAAAACATACAAGTAAAGTAAAACCTTTTATTTTTCTTTTTCATACTTGATTTAATATATAATGTTCAAACTGACAACAGCAACAATATACTGGATGATTATAGCTTATTAGTAAGTGAAATGAGTGACAACAATGTGAGAAGGGCTGAATTCTAAATATTCTGTTATAAGGAAATTGCACTGCTCATAAAAAAAAATACAGACCTTTTTGAAAATGGACTTGGTTGTAAATATATGTTGCCATCCTTAGGAAATCACTAAAATAATTTAAAAAGTATAATTGATTTATTAAAAAATGAGAGAAGACAGAATCATATAAAATGCCCAATGAAACTAGATGAGGCAGAAAAAGGGTGGAAGATTTTAAAAGTTAAGAAGCGCAAGAATAAAAACAGAATAAAAAAAAAACAGAATAAAAAGGGAGAAATTAATCCAACTATATACATAATCACTTTAAATGTGAATAGATTCAATGTAACTATGGAACAAATAGGAAATGACAGAGGAGATAAAACAACAACAACTGACTATATGTTGTCTGCAATAAAGCCACTTAAAATTGAAAAAAAAACAGATTATAAGTAAAATTATGGAGAAAAATATACCACACTAACACTAGTGAAACAAAAGCAGGAGTTAGATATATTAATTTCAGGCAAAGCAGACTTTAGACAAGAAAAATTATCAGGAATAGAGAGGAACATTACATAATAATAAAGAGGTCAGTTTCCTAAAACAACAATCCTTAATGTATATATGCATATCAGCAAAGTACCAAAATAAATGAGGCAAAAACAGAAAAGAAAGATCAAATAAACAAGCATTAATATAGTTGAAGGGTTCATCAGTTCTCTATCAATAATTGACAGATTCTGCTTTCAGAAAATCAGTGAGGATACAGCTGAACTGAACTACCAATCAACCTGATCTAATTGACCTTTACAAATACTTATCTAACAGCAGAAGAATGCAGTCCATCTTTGGGTATCTGAGGGGAACTGGTCCCAGGAGCCCTCACATATACAAAAATCTGCTGATGCTCAAGTCCCTCATATAAAATGGAAATGTACAATGAATAAAAATTTCAATCCAAGTTGATTAAATCCACAAATGGGAAATGCAGGAATAGGAAGAGCTGACTCTGCTTCTTAAAAACAAGCCAAATGGACCTGCCCAGTTCAAATCCATTTTATTCAAGAGTCAACTGTATATTCCTTTCAAGCTCACAGAGACATTCACCAAGGCACATCACTTTCGGGGACATAAAACAACTCACAGTTAAAAGAATTGAAATCATCTGAAGTATGCTCTCAGTACACAGTGGATCTGAACTAGACATCAAAAACAGAACCCCATGGACTAATAAGTCCATGGAATCCTCCAAGCCAGAATACTGGAGTTGGTAGCCTTTCCCTTCTCCAGGAAATCTTCCCAACCCAGGGGTCAAACCTAGGTCTCCTGCATTGCAGGTGGATTCTTTACCAGCTGAGCCACAGGAAAGCCAAGAATACTGGAGTGGGTAGCCTATCCCTTCTCCAGCGGATCTTCCTGACCCAGGAATTGAACTGGGGCCTCCTGCATTGCAGACGGATTCTTTACCAACTGAGCTATCAGGGAAGTCATAGAAGTCCCTAGAGAATCCCAGATTACTTGGAGATTAAACAACACACTTGTAAATAAAACACAGGTCAAAAAAGAAATGTCAAGAGATGATAAAAATAATTTGAATTTAATGAAAAAGGAAATAAAACTTTCAAAATTTGTGGAGTGCAGTGAAAGAAAAGTAGAGATAAATTTGTAGCACTGATTGCATATTTTATAGAAAAAGAAAGATTAAAACCAAAAATTTAAGATTTTACCCTAGGATACCAGAGAAAGAAGAACAGTGTAAATCAAAAGAAAGAAGGAGTAACAAACTTCAAGCAGATATTAATGAATTTTAAAATAAGGAACAGAAATATCAATAGAGATAATGAGAAAATTAATGAAAATAAAAGATGGGTCTTTAAAAAGATTAATATAATTGATAAACCTGTGCTAGACTAAGAAAAAATAAAGAGAAGATGGAATACCAGAAATGAAAACAGGATCATCATTTAAGACTAGAGTATTATACAAAACTTTATGACCATAAACTTGACAATTTGAAAGAAATGGACTAATGCTTGAAAGACACATTTTACCAAACTGACACAAGGAGAATACAAATGTATCAAGAAGGAAACTGAAATTACCAAAACCTCTCACAAACAATACATCAAAATATTTTCTTTTTTTTTTCCTGAATATATTACAGTTAAGATTCTTTTCCGTTTTCTAGGATGATTACTATCATAATAGTAGTCATGAGAAATTTCCCTTATAGAATGACATGTTTGATTTCAAAAAAAAATAATCAATGATGTGATAGCTAATAAATGTGCTACAAATGGAAAAAATCTCTCATGTTTTTGCCCTCAACACATCTGCATTTTAGCAAAAGCTATCATGAATTTCAATGAATCTTACACGTCATGTACCATGCTAAATGTAATGTACATAATTTCTATAATAGAGCTATTCTTTAATGTAATTATTTCCCTCGTCTCACACAGGAAACACCTGAGTTTTATGAAGATAGAAAACACTGTCTCATACCACAGTAAGTAAGTAGCAGAAAATCGAATCAAACAGAGCAAGAATCTACTTTGCCATTTTTAAAATGATATATTTCATTTTCATCCTATGTTCACCAATAACACATTTAGAAACTACAACTGAACTGTATTTCCTGATTATTTTGGTCATATAGGGTAGGTAGGGTTGATAGAGCCCTGAAATACACTAATTACAGGTACAATTATTATATGTATACTTCACAGTTCAGAGATTATAGATATATTTTTATACATTAAATACTTGAAAAATTCTATTAAGATCATTGGCTAGTCCTAAAGGGGAAACCCAAATTAAAGCAAGTGTTTATTTCTTGTCTATTCACTAGAATGAAGTTCTAAGAGGGGAGGGAGTTTGTTTTATTAAGAGATCTATTCCTAATCCCTAGAAAAGTGCCTGACATGAAGATACAGTGTTGAAAATTGCAATGTTTGTGGGGAAGTGTAAACTTAATGTATAATCATTTCTCAAGGTAATGCTACCAGATTTACTTCTATTTATATAGATGAACAAAACCAGTGCAATAAAATACTGCTTTCATAGAGCTCAAATTTTAGTAACTTAGTCATTTCTTCTCATTTATTCAAGGAGACTTTCAATTTGTTCATTTATAATGATGTTTTAATGGAATTGGTTAATCTCAATAAAGTATAGTCTTAATAATTATGTTGCACTCTTAAGAATACCTCCTAAGAATATGTTCTTAAGAATGGCCTCTCCATTTTGTAGTTGTGCATATCTTCACAAGAAAAGAGTATTTAATAGATATATTAACGTCTGTTGGTATAAATTGAATGAAATTCACAGTACAAAATCATGTACAAAGCTCTTTTAGGAACTAAAAATTTGTTTCCATTTTGGTTTTATACATCTAGGAAAGTTAATTTTCTGTTCTTACTGAAGTGCTATGTGAAACTGTGGTTACAAATGAACTGAATTTCATAAGCCAAATGAACCTGCAATTCCCGTTCAAGTAAAAATAGGGTACATAATACACATGCAATTAAAAGTCAAACTACACAGAGCACATATTATTGGCTCTATATCTAAATATATATGTGTATGATATATAATATATGTATCATACAAAATAACAATCCAGAGGTAAATTGCACTTATAGGCGGAATTATGCTTATCCAAAATTCACACATGGACTTCCCAATACTCAGTGTGCCTGCATTTGGAACCTGGGACTTTGTGGAGGTAATTAAGATTAAATGAGGTGGTAAGGATGGGGCCCTAACCCAGTAAAACCAGTGTTCTTATGAGAAGAGAAACTAGATAAAAGGTCATATGAAGACACAGAAGGCCAGGAAACCAAGGAAAGAGAGCTCGGGGAGAAACCAAACCTTCCAACAACGCCTTGATTTCTAGCCTCCAGGACTGGCAGAAAATAAACTGTCATTTAAGTCATCCACTCTGTGGCATTCTGTGACATCCCTAGATGACTAATACAATTGCCTAAACTCTCAGAGCATAAGAAAGAAATCCCCTAAGCAAAACTTGATAACGTGTGTATTAACAGAAAGCTTTTTCTCAGATATTTAGTAGTTTTATCGTTTGTGCGTGCGTGCGTGCGTGCGTGTGTGTGCGTGCGCGCGCATGTTTGAAAATACGTGTCATGGTATAGAGACCAAGCAACTTAAATAAGCGACATGTATGTTTTATTTTTGTATATTGATGAACAGAAATGACTTTCAGTTCAGTTCAGTCGCTCAGTCGTGTCCAACTCTTTGTGACCCCATGAATCGAGCATGCCAGGCCTCCCTGTCTGTCACCAACTCCTGGAGTTCATTCAGACTCACGTCCATCGAGTCCGTGATGCCATCCAGCCATCTCATCCTCGGTCGTCCCCTTCTCCTCCTGCCACCAATCCCTCCCAGCATCAAAGTCTTTTCCACTGAGTCAACTCTTCTCATGAGGTGGCCAAAGTACTGGAGTTTCAGCTTTAGCATCATTCCTTCCAAAGAAATCCCAGGGCTGATCTCCTTCAGAATGGACTGGTTGGATCTCCTTGCAGTCCAAGGGACTCTCAAGAGTCTTCAACACCACACTTCAAAAGCATCAATTCTTCGGTGCTCAGCCTTCTTCACAGTCCAACTCTCACATCCATACATGACTACTGGAAAAACCATAGCCTTGACTAGATGGAACTTAGTCGGCAAAGTAATATCTCTGCTTTTGAATATGCTATCTAGGTTGGTCATAACTTTTCTTCCAAGGAGTAAGCGTCTTTTAATTTCATGGCTGCAGTCACCATCTGCAGTGATTTTGGAGCCCCCAAAAATAAAGTCTGACACTGTTTCCACTGTTTCCCCATCTATTTCCCTTGGAGTGATGGGACCGGCTGCCAAGATCTTCCTTTCTGAATATTGAGCTTTAAGCCAATTTTTTCACTCTCCTCTTTCACTTTCATCAAGAGGCTTTTTAGCTCCTCTTCACTTTCTGCCATAATGGTGGTGGCATCTGCGTATCTGAGGTTATTGATATTTCTCCTGGCAATCTTGATTCCAGCTTGTGTTTCTTCCAGTCCAGCATTTCTCATGATGTACTCTGCATAGAAGTTAAATAAGCAGAGTGACAATATACAGCCTTGATGTACTCCTTTTCCTATTTGGAACCAGTCTGTTGTTCCATGTCCAGTTCTAACTGTTGCTTCCTGGCCTGCATACAGATTTCTCAAGAGGCAGGTTAGATGGTCTGGTGTTCCCATCTCTTTCAGAATTTTCCACAGTTTATTGTGATCCACACAAACGCTTTGGTATAGTCAACAAAGCAGAAATAGATGTTTTTCTGGAACTCTCTTGCTTTTTCCATGATCCAGCAGATGTTGGCAATTTGATCTCTGGTTCCTCTGCCTTTTCTAAAACCAGCTTGAACATCAGGAAGTTCACGGTTCATGTATTGCTGAAGCCTGGCTTGGAGAATTTGGAGCATAACTTCACTAGCGTGTGAGATGAGTGCAATTGTGTGGTAGTTTGAGCATTCTTTGGCATTGGAATGAAAACTGACCTTTTCCAGTCCTGTGGCCACTGCTGAGTTTTCCAAATTTGCTGGCATATTGAGTGCAGCACTTTGACAGCATCATCTTTCAGGATTTGAAATAGCTCAACTGGAATTCCATCACCTCCACTAGCTTTGTTCGTAGTGATGCTTTCTAAGAAATGACTTTACAGGTGTTAAACACAAATGAGCCAAAGATTTCCCCTGCTTATTGTGGCCCCTATGTTTTTACTCCTTCAGAGCAGTGCAGAACTGTTAACTCAGGAGCCTACTGGTGTGAAAAATTCTTACATATGCAATTACTTTAAATATAGCCTCAATATGTATATTTTCTTGTCATTTAGAAGTGAGCTTTCTTTGCATACCCCAAGAAACTGCCCTAGCTATAAGATAAATTGTTGACCATTCAAAACCCCAATCCCTTGCTGGCTTTGAAAGTGCTCTGACCCAGAAACCTTTGTCTGGCACTTTTATTATGCCAGGTCACTACATGGTATGACTTTTCCATAATTGTTCCTCTTAATATAAATTGAGTATTTCACAAGGAACTTTCATATTAGATGAAGAGATTTTCCTGTCCAAATTAGTAAATTTTAATCATAAGTCATTTATGAGATTGTTCTAATAATCACTGGAAAAAGTTGATTGAATACATACAGATTACATGAGTTTAAAGTCATTAAATTTATAATGTAAGGGAAGATGATTCTAGGACAATTTATAAAAGCCTATGTTTTCCTCCTATATGCTTTTCTTTTGTGATCGTGCTTACTATTTCCTTCTACTTTGCAGTTTCCAGGGTACTGAATAAACTGGTTTCTTTTATTCAATTTTTAAATTTAAATTTATTTATTTTAATTGGAGGCTAATTACTTTACAATATTGTATTGGTTTTGCCATACATCAACATGAATCCAACACGGGTGTACACGTGTTCCCCATCCTGAACCCCCCTCCCCACTTTATTATGTCTATTTACCTATAATGTATTAAAAAATATCAAAACTAAAAGGTATAAGGTTTGTTATATGTTAAATCACTTTGAAAATGAGAGGTAATGCGAAAGACACATGCATTCCAAGTTGTGTCAGTATCTTCTATCCAGAAATTTGTTAAACCTTCTTTCAATTAACAGAAATATATATGTTAAAGAGTTAACAGCAGTTAACACTGCTGTATGATATATAGGAAAGTTATTGACAGTAAATCCTAAGAATTCTTATCATAATGAGCATTTTTTTCTTTTTATTTTCATTCCAGCTACATGATATGGATATCAGCTGAACCCATTGTGATAATCATTTCAGAATATAAATTATGCTCTATGCCTTTAACTTATGCAGTAATATGTTAATTAGTTTTCAATAAAAGTAGAGAAAAAGTGGTTTTAAAATTTTACTGAAGTGAAATTTACTAATGTGAAAATAAAACAGCCAAAAGAAGAAAAACTTCCACATAGCAATATGAATTTTCTTTTTTCCCTCTCTTCAAATAATTAAGCCTTTGAAGAGAAAATTTATAAACAACTTAAGTGTGTTTAAAAACATAGAACTTTTTTGTTAGAAAGTCCTTTATGCTTTCTTTTCATTATGTTCAGATTGAAAAAGTCAATAGTGAAAGATTAGATAATTAGGAAGCTAAAAATCTGCAGGTTTTGGAGCTTTTACTTGATTGCGGTGCTTAAAGTTTGCAAACAATAAGATGCTGAAATGTACCACTACAAAAGAAAAGGAACAATTCATGTGACCTCGACTTTGGCGATTCACTTTTAGACACAATTTCAAAAGCACTTCCGCAAAAGAAAACCCTGGCTAATTGGATTTTTTAAAATTAAAAATTTATAAGCTGTGAAAGAAATTTTTAAGGGAATAGAAAGACAAGCCATGGATTGGGATAAAGTATCCAGAAAACACATATCCGATAAAGGTCCTATATGCAAAATACAGAATGACATTTTAAAATTCAACAGTAAAAAATCCTTAATGCGCAAAATATCTCACCAAAGAAGACAAGCAGATAGCAAATAAACATGAATATACCGAAAATTATTTGTCATTAGGGAATTGCAAATGAAAGAAAGCTACATCACTACACAACCATTAGAAAGACTTAAATCAAAAATTTAACAATACCAATTGCTGACTTGGGTGCAGAGCAGCAGAACTCTCATTCCACAGAACTCTCATTCACTGATAGTGAGTATGCAAAACGATTAAGCCACTTTGGAAGACAGTTAGAAATTTCTTACAGAGATAAACATACTCTTACCATACAATCCAGCACTTGTGCTCTTAGGTATTTGCTTGACTTATCTGAAAACACATTCACAAAATCTCTATAGATCTCAGGTTTTTGCTCTACATGAAAGAAGCTTAGAAGTTACCACTCTGTCCTGACAACAAATAAAACTCTGAACAGACTGGAAAATCAACAACTCTTCTTGAATTCGTTAAGAGCGGGGAGGACCCAGTTCAAACTGCTGTCTCCAAGACTGAAGAGTCAGATAGATAAATACTGGGAGTCACGACTCACCTGAGCTGTCTCATGCACAGAAACTGGCAAGGGAACCAGCTGCAGTAGGAAACACCAAACTGGAACTGACGAACTGCTGGAGGCTAACGTGGACAATTCTGACATTTAAAAACTCCAGGGGAGCTCAGTCATGGTGGGGGAGCTTCCACAGTTTAGTGAGTTTTACTTCCAGGATCTCACGCAGTTTCTCACTTTAAGAACTAGAGAAAAATCCCCCTGTGCTTTCAGCAGCAACAGGAGAAGTGGAACCATTTTGAAGTGCATCAGAGCATGCTGTTATTCTTCTTAATAAAGTCTGCCCACAGGAGAAATTAATTAACCAGAGTCTAATTGGCTGGGGTATTAGCAGAGCCTAGCTCACCTGGGAGAAGGGAAATACCCAACTCTAATCAGCTGTAGCCTTCCACATAGGAAAGGGGAAATATACAACTCTAGCCCACTCCAGCCATCTTCATTCACTTAAGGAAAGATAGGTGAAGTTCACAATCCAGAGGCACTGTCCCACTATACAACTGAGAGCTAATTACATGTGGGATCCCTGGGTTGGGAAGATCCCTTGGAGAAGGAAATGGCAACCCACTCCAGTATTCTTGCCTGGAAAATCCCATGGACAGAGGACCCTGGCAGGCTACAGTCTACAGGGTCGCACAGAATTGAACATGACTGAAGCGATTTAGCATAGCACAGCACAGAATTATAGAACTCTTCCCCTCACCCCACATCTTACCACCACGTTACTAATGACCTATTTATAGCAGTTCTTTGTTCAAATCTGGCTGTCGAGAAAAATTACAAGGCATTTTTAAAGGTAAAGGAAATACAAGAGATAGAAGGAGCCACACATAGCAGGAACTGGGAATAATCACACCAGGATTATAAAAGAGCTATAATTAATATGTTAAGAGTGCTAATGGATAGATTAGACAGTATACAAAAACAGATGGAGAATGTGGGCAGTGAGATAGAAATCCTAAGGGAAAACAAAACAAAGAGAAACACTAGAAATCCAAAACACTGCAACAGAGATGGGAAGAATTCCTTCAATGGGATTATCAATAGCCTACACAGGGCAGAAGAAAGCATCTCTCACATCCAAGGTCTGTGGGACAACTACAAAAGGTGTGACATCCACGTATAAGAATACCAGAAGGAGAAGAAAGAAACTAGCAGAAGACATGTTTGAAACAATAACAACTGAGAATTTCCCCCAAATTCACCTCAGTCACTGGATCACAGATCCAGGAAGCTCAGAGAACATCCAGCAGAATAGACATCAAAAAATCACATGTAGGCATTTCATTTTCAAACTATAGACAATCAAAGATAAAGAAAAAAGCCTAAAAAACATCTTCATGCAAATGCTTATAGCAGCTTTATTCATAATTGTTAAAAATCAGAAGCAACCGAGATCTCCATTAATAGGTATAGGTAAACAATGTGGTACATCTCAACAATGAGATGTTATTCCACAAAAAAGAAATGAGGTATCAAACATTAAAAGATATGGATAAATTACAAATGCATATTGATAAGTGAAAGAAGCCAGTCTTAAAAGGATATGTGATGGAAAACTGTATGACTTTCTGGAAAAGGCAAAACTATAGAGATGCTTTAAAAAGTCAGTGGTTGCCAGGTATTTGGGGACCAAAAAGTATTAAATGATGAAGTACAGAGGATTGTTCAGGGTAATGAAACTTATATGATACTTAGTATACTGTACTGTATCACCACTATGATATTATAGTTGTGGATACTTAATACTGTGTATCTGTGAAAACTCAAATTTACAGCACAAAAAAATATTAATCACTTAGTCATATTCAATTCTTTGCAACCCCATGAACTGTAGCTCACCAGACTCTTCTATCCATGGAATTATCCAGCCAATACTACTGGAGTGGGTTGCCATTCTCTTCTCCAGAGGATCTTCCTGACCAAGGGATCAAACCCAGTTCTCCCACACTGCAGGCAGACGCTTTACTGTCTGAGACAGCAGGGAAGCCTTTAAGCACAAAAAGTGAACCTTAAATATATGTAATTAAAAAAAATAATTTAGATATTCAGGAGAATCCCATAATGGAACAAAGAATGTGACAAAATATCTAATTGTATTATAAGTACTATATGAAACAATGGGCTTCCCTAGTGGCTCAGATGGTAAAGAATCTGCCTTCAATGTGGGAGACCCAGGTTCGATCGCTGGGTTGGGAATTTCTCGTGGAGAAGGGAATGGCAACCCACTCCAGTAATCTTGTCTGGAGACAGAGGAGCCTGGCGGGCTACAGTCCATGGGGTAGCAAAGAGTTGGACATGACTGAGTGACTGGCACTTTCACTTTCTTTCATATGAACAATTTCGCTTACTAAGTTTGTGAGAAAATGGTGTTCACCTAAGAAACTTTGGAACTGAGTGGAAGCCATAAAATGAAAGCCAAAATAAACTACATAAAAAGCACCATAATAAATTAGTGAATAGATATTTCCTATGAAAAAATAACTCAGATAATATATTTGCTTGAATTAAAGTATAACATCATTGATATTCCCCATCTCTGACTCAATGAAACTGAATGACTCACCCTGGATGGCCACATCTGTTGTCTTTGAAACCACTGTCTCAAGCAGATGTTTAAGGCTTTTCTTAAGACTTCACATACACTGATCCCAGGAACAAATTTACCTAAAACGAAATTTGAAAAATGTATTAAAGCCATGTAGGATCTTTACTTTGGTGCTGCCTGTACTCAAGTTGCAGACTCTCTTAAGACTCAAAATGTACACTTATCACAGCTGACAGGTTCAAGCAGATGTGTTGGCTGCCGAAGCTCAGAGCAGAGACAAGTTGAAGAACCCTGCAGAGATTTCTTGGAACTCAGCTCCTCTTCATTAAAACCAATGGCAAATGTAAACAGGAGGTGACAAAGGGTGCAAAGACATTCATTGTGTATGTTTTCCCTGGTGTGTGCTGATTGCCTGGAGTCCCTTCTGTCATCTATTCCCCAACACAGCATGAGTTAGAAATTTTATCAATAAGTTTTTTCACTTTCAATGTTTGGCCTGTTCTAATAGACTGTTAAATACAGTTTTTAGGTTCACAGCTAGTCATCATTTGTCTATACCTATGGCAAGGAATATGGAATAAGCTGCTATCAGCGTTTTTTGCACACTAAACTAAGATGACAAATGCTGTATATCAGAATGATCAAGCATGTAAAATTCAGACACCCAACTGGCATGCTGTAGATATTGAATTTTATTTTTAAAATGTTAATAATAAAGAGTTGTAAGTTCAGTATTATAGTCAGACATACATTATAATGAAATGAGCTATATGAATTAACAATATGCACAATACAACTTATTCTTTGATCCTGATTTTTAGAATTCATGTTATGCTTATTGATTTATGCATTAGAGTTTTTCTATTTGAATACAGTCAAAAACATAGCTATAATAAAAAGCACTATGTTTTCTAATTGGGACAAGCTCTCTCAATAGGTACAGGGAAAGAATCTGACTGAGTCATCTTTTATTTTCTTATATGCATATAAGAAAATCATTTTATTTTGACATGCCTCTATATTAAAATTAGCTTTATATAATATGCCTGTAATCCCTAATTTTCATGCTAGGTCAAGATTTAAATAGAAGTTATAAGAATGGCACTGCTAAAGATTTATGATACTCCAGAAAACATCAAATTTGGTCTGTGAGTTAAGAGAGCCTATGGCTTCAGAAAGACATACTAGATTTCCAAAATTCTTTAGCATTATAAAATATGCATCATAATCCCTAATTGCAATGCAGATGAAGTCTGCCAATGCCCTTTAACACATAACCCCTTTAATCACTGCTTCAGCTATGTATTGGCAAATTACAATTTGCAATTAATGAAAATAAAAATTACACAATTATTAATCAAATATTGTACTATCAAGTAGGATGGATTAAATTATTCTGTGATAATTTACAATCACAAAATCTCACTGGCTTAACACAGTCAAAATTTATTTCTTGCCAATTAAACATATCTATTGTGGTACTGCAAGGACTTTCTGCTTGTAATTGTCTCTCAGGATTCTAGGGTGTGGGACTTCCCTCGTGGTCTGGTGGTTAAGAATCCACCTTCCAATGCAGAGGACAGGGTCTGATCCCTGGTTGGAGAACTAAGATCCCACACGCTACAGAGCAACTAAGCCCATGTGCTGCAACTACTGAATACAGGCATCTCAACCAGACAGTCCATGTGGTGCAGCTCCAGAGCCCGTGAGCCCTGGAGCCCCCAGCCACAGCTAGAGAGAGACCCCAGCATCATGATTAAGACCCAGTGCAGCCAAAAATAGAAACAAATAAATAATACTTTAAAAAAAGGAAGGACTCTAAGGTAATAGAGACTCATTCTGGACACATAATTCTGCAACCATTTCAGTAGGGAAACAGCTAGATGGAAAGTTGCACCTGGATTCCAAAATTTCCAATATAAATACTCTGTTCATATTTCACCTGCCAAAGGAAGTCACATGGCAATTCTAATTCAAAGCAAATGGAGGAGGAATAAACGGGATGATTCCCACACCAATCACAAGTGCCCAAAGCTTTTCACAGGCATACCTGTGTTAAATTTACTCTAGTCATTAGCGTCAGCTGAGTGTCAAAAGGAACGCTGAGCTCCTGGAAATCAAACTACTACACAGTAAAGATTAAGATCAGCAAATTACCAAGGGCTAGCCCATGACTGTTCCTGTCGATAAAGTTTTATTGGAATCAGCTATACCCATCCCTTTATGTATTGTTTATGGCTGCTTTTATATGACAACAGAAGAGTTATGTAGTTTCAACAAACTCTGTATGGCCTGCAGAGTCTAAGATATTCACTCTTTGAAGTTTTAAAGAAAACTTTGCTGGTTATTGGTGTAAGTGCACACACACATACATCCTACATGACAGGTGGTGGAGATTTTATTTTTGTTTCATCCTTTTCTTTCAGTAGTGCTTGTTTCTTATGTAATATTGTACATGTGGAAATTCAAAGAGGTCCCCACAGGAGCCTATGTTACTGATGAATGAGTATGAAAAATAGTAATCCTTATTTACTGCAAGAAATTACTGACGAAGGTTGAGTCTGCGACAGTGAAAGGGATAAACAGGAAGTCATGCATGCCAGTTTTTGGTAAACATGGTATTTTTTAATATATGCTTGGTATATTTTTGACTTTTTGAAAAATTATTTCATGGATAGCTATTTTAAAATTTCTTTATTGGGGCAAAATACACACAAAACAAAATCCACAGTTCTCAAGACTTCAGTTTTGCGGCATTAAACATACCCACATTGCTGTGCACCTATCACCACCATCCTTCTCTAGAACCTCCCTATCCTCGCCAACTGAAATTCTGTACCCATTACATACCAACGTCCCCGTTTCCTCCTTCCTACAACCCTAGACAACAGTATCTGTCTCTATGAACCTTATCACCCTAGGTAGTCCCACACAAGTGGGATGCTACATTTAACTTTCTGTGACTGGCCTCCTCCTTCTAGCAACATCTTCATTTTTCACCCATGCTGTAGCACACGCCAAGATTTTCTTCTCTTTCAAGTCTGAACAATAGTCAACAGTATGTACACACTACATTCTGTTTATCCTTTCTTTCTTGGATACACATCTGGGTTGCCTCCACCTTCTGGCTACTGTTAAAAATACTGCTAGAACATAGGAGTACAAGCACTTGTTCAAGTCCCTACTCTCACCTCTTTTGGGTGTATACCTAGAAGTGGAATTGCTGGATCACGTGGCAGTTTGGTGTACATGACATTCAGTCCTCCAGAGCTACTGCACCATTTCATACTCCCATCAGTAACGAGAACTCCAACTTCTGCATGTCTTTGCCAACACGTGCCACTGTGTTCTGTTCTGTTTCAACAACAGCCATCTCAAGTGTAGGAAGTGACACACCATATTGGTCTCAGTCTGAATTTCCTTAAAGGTGTGCTGCATATATGCTTAGTCACTCAGTCGTGTCCAACTCTTTGTGACCCCATAGACTGTAGCCCACCAAGTACCTCTGTCCATGAGGATTCTCCAGGCAAGAATATTGGAGTGGGTTGCCATGCCCTCCTCCAGAGGATCTTCCCAACCCAGGGATTGAACCCAGGTCTCCCACATTGCAGGCAGATTCTTTACCATCTGAACCACCAGTAATATTTGATATTTAGCATCTTTTCATATGCTAATGGGCTACCCATCCATCCTCTCTGGAGAAATGTCCATTAAAGTCCTCTATTCTTTAACTAGATTGCCTATATTTTTATTGCTGATGTGCAGGAGATCTCTTTCTATTCTGGATATCAATCCCTTATGAAATATATGATTGTTTGGTTTAAATATATGATTTTCTCCCATTCTGTAGATTGCATTTCACTCTTCTGACAGTGTCCTTGGATATACAAATGTTTTAAATTTTGATTAAGTCCAGCCTATCTATTTTTTCTCTTGTTACCTGAGCTTTTAGTGTCATATCCAATCAAGCATTTTCAAATCCAATGTCATGCAATTTTGTTCCTATTTTCTTCCATGAATTTGATAGTTTAGTTCTTACATTCAGTTCTTTGATCTACTTTCAGGTAATTTTTACATATGATATTAAGAATACAATTTTCTTTTTTAATGCATGGAAATCATCTAGTTCCTCAAAATCACTTGTTGAAAAGATGTTTCTTTCCCTACTGAATAGTCTTGGCATCCTTGTAAAAAAAACAATTGACTATATGCATGAGGGATTATTTCTGGGATTTCTATTCTATTACATTGATCTTTATGTTAGTATGCCTGTGTATTACCATAGTTTTACAGTAAGTTTTGAAATCAGGAAGTGATTTCATCAGCTTTATTTTCTTCCAAGATCACTTTACTACTTGAGGTCCCTTGAATTTCCTTGTTAATGTTAGGATAGATTTTTCTATTTCTGCCTAAAAATATTGTGATTTTAATCAGGATTGCATTGAATCTGTAGTTTATTCTGGGTAGTATTGACATTTTAATAATATTATATATTCCAATCAATACATATGGAATATTTTGCCATTTATTCATCTTTTAAAATTTGTTTCTTTAATTTCAGGGTATAATTTTTTGTTTTAATCAAAAATGTCTTTTTTTTGCTTTTTAGTTAAGTTTATTCACAAGTATTGTATTCTTTTTAATGTTATTTTAAATTGAATTATTCTCTTAATTTCTTTTTGATTGTTCATTGCTAGCATATAGAAATGCAACTAATTTTCATTTATTGATTATGTATACTCCAACTTTGCTGAATTTATTTATTCAGTTTTTTTTCTTTTATGGGAGAGGTGTAATTGCTTTGACCTCCCTGGTATCTCATATGGTAAAGTGTCTGCCTGCAGTGTGGGAGAACTGGGTTTGATCCCTGGGTCAGGAAGATCCCCTGGAGAAGAAATGACAACCCACTACAGTACTCTTGCCTGCCAAATCCCATGGACGGAGCAGCTCAGTAGGCTACAGTCCATGGGGTCACAAAGAGTCAGATATGACTTTTTGCATTGGCTTTTTACATATAATGGCTTTGGTTTTATACATATAAATATAATACCATCTGTAAACAGAGATAAGATTAATTCTTTCTTTCTGATTTGAACCTTTTAAATTTCTTTTTCTTGTCTAACTGCTCAGGTTGAGTTCCAGTATGCTATTGAATAGAAATGGTGAAAGAGACTATTCTTGTCTTGTTCTTGATATTAGAGAAAATGTTTTCAAAATTTTATCACTGAGTATGAATTCCCAGGTTGTCAAGTGGTAAAGAATCCACCTACTAACACAGGAAACATAGGGAATATGGGTTTGATCCCTGGGCCAAGGAGATACCCTGGAGCAGGAAATGACAACCCACTCCAATATCTTTGCCTGGAAAATTCCATGGACAGAGGAGCCTGGCAGGCTACAGTCCATGGGATAGTAATGAGTCAGGCATAACTGAGCATTCATGCAACAACAGTGAATTTAGCTATGAGTTTTTCATATATGGTTTTGTTTATGTTGAAGTAATTTCCTTTTACTCCTAGCCTTTCAAGTGTTATATATCATAAAATCTGTTAAATTTTGTGAAATGTTCCTTCTTAATCAACTGAGAGGATGTTCCTTCTCAAACAAGGTGCTTTGTTTTGTTTTCTGTTAATGTGATATATTACCAATTAATTTTTACATGCTGGACCCTCCTTTCATTCCAGGAATAAATCCCACTTGATCATGGTACAAGTGAGTAAAAGTTTATGGGGAAATTTAATAAATATTTTCTAATTATAAAATTTTTTGAATATTCACAAAAGAAGAAAGGTCAATAAATCTTATGAATATATCATCTAGCTTTAACAAACACATTTTAAATCTATCCTCTAATATTTGTTCTTTAAACCCAACAATTTTAAAATTAATGTGACTCTCAAAAGCAATGATAAAATAATAATAAAAACATTTCTTATATAAACACAATCACATTAGCACTAGTTACAAATTTAATGACTTCCTACTATTATATAATAATAATTCATAGTCAATATCCTTTTTCCTCTAAAAAATGTATTTTCACAGTTTTTCGCCACATTAGAATTTCAAAATCCTAGCAAAATTCTTCATTTTAACTTTTTGTTTTCAATTCCATTACAATTTTAAAGAAATGTAGTTAATTTTTCTATCATATACTCCAAATTTCAGATTTTATTGATCACTTCCTTTTGAGGTTGTTTAACTTTTCCCCTGTTCTCCATATTTTAACTATTTTAGTTCAATATAAAGGTTTGAATATATTAAACTTGAAAAATTTTGGCAACAATACCATGTAGATAATTTTGGATGATTCAGTTGCATAACTTAAGTAAATATATCATTTGTTGCTCTCAAGTCTAATGATTCTAATCAGGAATAAGTTTAAATTATTTAAGGCTTGAGGCCTTTACAATTTGAAGTCTCTTCTTTAACAAAAATGTTACAAAATTACAAAACAAAGTAGCAAATATAAGTAGTTAGAATACTAAAGAAATTATACACACAAAAATTAAAATTCATAAAACCCAACTAATTTCCTCAATGGTCATACATTGTTCTCACCACTCCCAGGAGTTGGAAGTGAAATTTGCAAATAAGGGAATATGAAGCTAAACCCTAATTAACTTCATAGTAACCTGCTTCTGATACTGAGATTGATTACAGCATTCTAGTCATGACATAATTTCATTGTAATTCTTCCCATCAGCATTCTGCCTTAACACACTGGTACTAGCCATCATGACTGTTGCTAAATCCATTATTTCAATATAGATTATTAAAAAAATTATTTAAATTTGATAATTTCTTCTCCATTTTTGAGGTAAAATTCATTTTTAAGAACAGTGCCCTCCAAGCTATTTGATTATCTCAAATACAGTTCTGACCATAAAGATAGTAAAATATTAGTTTCTTATCATTATCTATACTGAGAGTAATAAGTTGATGCTTAAGCAAATTCTAATGATCTTAACATTTTGATATGTTACTTTTTTCTTCTTTTTATCATTTATATCTCTGTGAACTAATTTTTTACATTTAAAGAGTTTTAATCAGCTGTGTAGTCATTAAAAAAAAACTATCTTATCATTGGCTTAAAGATTCTATTCAAGCTGACTCTTGGGTCCTCTTAATATAACCCCATTAATTTTGAGTAGCCAGTTTTTCTGAAATTTTAATATGTGTCAGACTCATCTTATACATTTCCTGCCTCAAACACAGAACCACTTATTGCTTTCAGACAAAGGCCTGGCCTTAATTGGGTAAATTGTATTAAAAACAACAATTAAGGCATTGGGACAGATATTATATCATTGTAAAAAGTGGTATCGCCTACTTCTTTACAAAAATTACACTTCAAATTATATCACATCAGACCAAGTAAAATGATTGTATACAGGCTACTCTGATATCATTGTATTAGTAAATACAATTGGGTGTATTTTTCTTTTGACTCTCACAAACCTTGCATTTCTAACCAGACACGCAACTCACTGTTTTCATCTGTAAGAGCCAAGGATTAATACGTGGTTCTAAAAACTGATACAGATATCGTCTATAATAGGGTTGCAAACAGATAAATACCTTCAAATATAGACAAATATATCTGGTGATATATATAAATTATGTGTGTGTCTCTGATATTTCATATGCACTTTACTTATAGCTGAATAAATAGGTATTGTTATCATGGTTCAGCTCCTAGTTACTATTTTCTTACTTGTAATGACAAGTACTATAACAAGAGAGAGTTAAGGATATTTCTGCACATAAAACCTGTCACATTTTTGGAAAACTCTTCCCCTTCAGGGCTGCCTTATTGAGAGTATACTGGTATCGATTATCAAATGAGTTCCTCAATTATCAATTTGGAGAAACATAAATTTTACTCTCAGTTGGTAAAAATAAAAAAGCATTGATATAACTAATCATTGCTCAGAATGCATTCAGTGTTCCCCATCCTTCACTGAATACCCATGCCTGTTATTCAACAAGCAAGTTCACTGTCATGGGACCAGCGGCGCTAGTATTGGTGCACTGCTTCCGCCCCATATACAGTAATTACTTCTACTTAAAATCGGTGGCATTGGACAGTGAGTGCCTGTCATGTCTGTCATCTAGCTTGCCCCTTAATTGGAAAAAATGACGGATCGATGGATAGACAGGAGGCAGGAAGATGGACAGAAAGATGGAAAGCAGAAAATAAAAACAGCAGTGCCCAGATTAAAATATATGTTAAGCTTTGCAAACACTGCAAGAGGCCAGACAGCTTGAAAGATGCTTATGTTTGGTTTACAGATTTATGACTTGCTCTCTCCAATATTCATGAACATGGAGAGTATTTGCCTAAGGCATGATACAGTGGCAAAGCATTAAAATCGACAATAATTGCCTAACACAATGAACAACATAATTATAGACTGCTGGCCATTTTATCCATTGAATTCAAGATACATTTACTACTCTTAAATATATCTGCATGTACAGAAATGCATTCATCTGAAGCAGAGGTCAGTTGCCTACAAGATTTTAAAATCTTATTATCTCTTAACTAATGTTGTTTTTTTCCCTTTCATTTTGTTTACAGCATGTAAATTGCAGTTTTACTTAATTCAACAGATCCTTGACTAATTGGCTGTCAGTTCCATTGTGAATGTTATATTCAATAAGCTACAATTATACATCTCGAAAACTCCTCTTATTATTGAAAAGAAGGTGAACACAAACAAAATAGCATTATATTTTACATTTAACCAAGATTATTGGTTCTTTGCAGCAAGGTTTTCAGATGATAAAAACAACCAATGTCATTTTATTTATCTTCAAATATTTTTTACAGAGCAGAGGAAATAATTTTTTTTTGTTCTGCTGGCTAGTTTTTATACAGTTGTATAAACATAGTGTACTTTTAAATTTAAAAATTTAAAAGGAAAAGAAGGAAAAATTAATATTGACTATCTGTTCCTTTTTCAATAGACTGTATTTTTTTCCACTCCATAGGCAAACTTTTTGAAGAAACTATCTGCATCTATTTTTCTTTTTTCCCCCCAAAGGATCACCTCAACACTATTCAACTAATTAACTACAGTCTGGTGTCACTTCTCCTGTTCTATCAAAAGCGGTTTTGGGAGGACCCCAACAAAGTTCATGTCACCAAATCTAAGGGTCACTTCACCATCAGTATCTTACTGGAAATTTCAGTACTTGAGTTTTCTCAAGCCACACTTTGGTTTCCAGTTCATCACAAACCCTGGGCTTCCTTCTTCTTCCAATCTTTCATGATTGTAGTAATAAATACTTTAACTTCCTAACACTAGTAGTCACAATCACTATCTTTCTGTCCATTTTCTTAAATAGGCAGGAATCTAATTATTTTATTAACTTTTTCCAGATAAACAACTTTTGTGTCTGTTGCTTATATTTATGTGGAGTATTTTTTTTAATTTCATTGATTTCTACTCATTATTTATTTTGTATTAGCTGGGAGAGTTATACCATACAGTTATACCATATACTGTAATTATTTTGGCTTAATACAGACAGTTGTTCTTCAACTAAATTAAGTGCAGGAAAAATGCTTGCTTTTATTATTTTTTTTTAATAACTACAATTTCTGTTTTCTTTTTTTCTGTACTGAGCTTCAGTGGGTGGTGTTTTTCCCTTCAGCCTAAAGAACATCATTTAGTGCTTTCATCAATACCATTCTACCTGCAATAAAGTATATCAGCTACCATTTTCCTGATTTGGTCATTCGTTATCCTCATTATGATAGGATATTTTCTCTGTAGCTTCTGAGTTTGGCTTGTTAGTTGTTTTAAGCTACACTACATATCTAGAAGATTCTCACCTAAGTGTTCTGTAAATAATTTTTGTGACTAGTTAAGGTGCTCTGACCCAATATCCAGGCCTCAGACACCAACTGGAGGCTCACTGTAATAAAATTGCAGAGGAAGCACCGATTGGCAGCAGATCTCGCAGGCAGTTACGGCCTTACCACAGTGGGTCAGACTCCACTGAAGGGACTACACCGGAGGTAAACTTCTTGGATTCTAGAACCAACCTTTTCTGCCCCCTTCCACTTCCCATGAAGCACGTTGTAGAAGCTGACCTAGTTTTCAGAAAACTTCTCCTGACTTTTGGTGTCTTGTTACAGGGCACTTTCCCTTTTCTCCTCAGGCTTTGTTCATATATAAATTACTCCTCACAATCAATAAACAGATTCAAGTTTGTAAACAAACAAGCAAAGAGAAACTTTCACATTTGCGTTAAGGTCACAGCATAACTCTAAAATTTGATTTCAAAGTGGAATCATACTAAATTTTAATACAATTTTGGAAAACCTGACATTTTTGTAAAGATGTATGTTTCCATCAAATAGCATTGTATGTTATTTCCCTTTGTTCTAGTATTGTTTTATGTCCTTCAATAAAATTGTATTGCTTTCCTCATAAAAGTTTGTTATTTTTCCTTTCAGTTTATTCCAAAGTATCATAGCTTTTCTACTATGTTGAAAGGATTTTTACAAATCTTATTACTACTTCTAATAGGATTAAGTTATAAATTATTTTTTGCATTCCTTTAATTTCCCTAGATCTCTTGTATATTTTTAATTTACTTTTCTCTTAGTTTCCATAGGTAAAAAAATATATAATCAAAATGATAAAGTTTATCTTTTGATTTTTTTAATTTATAAAGATTATTTAATGTTATTGATTGGAACTGAAAATTTTTAGTAATATTGCATAATAGTGTGGATATTCAGTTTGGTTCAGTTCAGTTGCTCAGTCGTGTCCAACTCTTTGTGCAGCACGCCAGGCCTCCCTGTCCATCACCAACTCCTGGAGTTCACCCAAACTCATGTCCATTGAGTCGGTGATGCCATCCAACCATCTCATCCTCTGGTTCCCCTTCTCCTCCTGCCTTCAAACTTTCCCAGCATCAGGGGCTTTTCAAATGAGTCAGCTCTTCGCATCAGGTGGTCAAAGTATTGGAGTTTCAGCTTCAACATCAGTCCCTCCAATGAACACCCAGGTCTGATCTCCTTTATTTTCCCTTTCTTAATCTTGGTTTCTCTGTGGTGAAGAATTTAGAGCCCTGTTATCTAAAGTGTGGTTTGCTGTTAAAATTTGATAAATGATGATGATTACAGTTTCTATTTTGCTTGGAGATTTTATTAAGGAACAACTTTTAAATGACACCAAGAAATTTTTCTGCATATTAGAGAAAAGATTAGCATATATTGGATATAATGAGATGTATTGACAGTGTTACTGTTACTGAGCTAACTTCTGTTCTTTAGGTTCTTATTTTCTTCTGAGGATACAACTCTCCCTATTGACAAAACTCAAATGAAATAGAATATTTCCTCATGAGCTCTCCAGCCACTTAAATAAATATCCAGTGTAATATTTTACTCTTCAAGGAAACCTGAAGTCATATAGCTAAGTATTTGAATACTCCATAGATGGAGTATAGACATATATTAACCATTCTGTTTTACAAGGGATTATCATAAAAGATAATTCAGTTTTCAATCCAATCCAAAAGAAGGGCAATGCCAAACAATGTTAAAACTACCACATAATTGCATTCATTTCACATCCTAGCAAGGTAATGCTCGAAATCCTTTTAAAAGCTCAAAAACCTAGCTTTAGGGTTCAACAGTACATAAACCAAGAACTTCCAGATGTACAGGCTGGATTTAGAAAAGGCAGAGGAAACACAGATCAAATGGCCAACATTTGTTGGATCATAGAAAAAGCAAAAGAATTCCAGAAAAGCATCTACTTCTGCTACATTTATTCACTGCACTAAAGCTTATGACTGTAAGCTAAAGCTTTTTGACTGATCACAACAAACTGGAAAATTATTAAAGAGATGGGAATACCAGACAGCCTTACCTGCCCCTGAGAGATCTGTATGCAGGTCAACAAACAATAGTTAGAACTGGACATGGAACAAAGGACTGGTTCCAAATTGGGAAAGGAGTACATCAATGCTGTATATTTGTCATCCTGCTTACTTAACTCCTAAGCAGAGTACATCATGTGAAATGCCAGGCTGGATGAAGCATAAGCTGGAATCAAGATTTCCAAGAGAAATATCAATAACCTCAGATATGTAGATGACACCACCTTATGGCAGAAATAGAAGAGGAACAAAAGAGATTCTTGATCTTCCAGAAAAACATCTACTTCATTGACTGTGCTAAAGATTATGACTATAAACTAAAGAGGAGAGTGAAAAATCTGGCTTAAAACTCAACATTCAAAAAACTAAAATCATGGCATCTGGTCCCATCACCTCAAGGCAAAAGATGGGGAAGCAATGGAAGCAGTGACAGACTTTATTTTCTTGGACTCCAAAATCACTGCAGATGGTAACTGCATCCATGAAATTAAGCCGCTTTCTCCTTGGAAGAAAAGCTATGACAAACCTAGACAGTGTACTAAAAAGCAGAAACATTACTTTGCCAATAAAGGTCTGTAAAGTCAAAGCTATAGTTTTTCCAGTAGTCATGTACAGATGTGAGAGTTGGACCAAAAAGAAGGCTGAACACTGAAGAACTGATGCTTTCAAACTGTGATGTTGTGTTTCAAACTGTGATTAAGACTTTTGAGTGTCCCTTGGACTGCAAGGAGATCAAACCTCTCAATCATAAAAGAAGTCAACTGTGAATATTCATTGGAAGGACTGATGTTGAAGCTGAATCTCCAATACTTTGGCCACCTGATGCAAACAGCCAACTCATTGGAAAAGACCCTGATGCTGGGAAAGATTGAAGGCAGGAGAAGAAGAGGATTACAGCAGATGACATGGTTGAATGACATCACTGAGTCAATGGATATGAGTTTGAGCAAGCTCCGGTAGTTGGTGATGGACAGGGAAGCCTGGCAAACTGCAGTCCATGGGGCTGCAAAGAGTCAGACACAACTGAGCAACTGAACAACAACAACCATCATAAAAGAGGACTTCCCAGGTGGTGCTACTGGTAAAGTACCCACCTTCCAACGCAGGAGACATATGAGACATGGGTTTGATCCCCAGGTCTGGAAGATCCCCTGGAGGAGGAAGTGACAACACAATCCATTACCCTTGCCTGGAGAATCCCATGGACAGTGGAGCCTGCTGGACCACAGTTCAAGGGATCACAAAGGGTCAGACATAAGAGAAATGAGTGGATAAATAGCACTTGAGAGAAAGTGAAAGTCACTCAGTTGTGCCTGACTCTTTGGTACCCCATGGACTCTAGCTAACAGGTTCCACTGCTCATGGAATTCTCCAGGCAAGAATATTGGAGAGGGCAAACATTCCCTTCTGCAGTGGATCTTCCCGACCCAGGGATTGAATCCTGGTGTCCCGCACTGTCAGCAGATTCTTTCTGCGTGAGCCACCAGGGAAGCACTTAGTTTTCTGTCAAACTAGGCCACAGAGATGCTTAATGTATGGGATAACTGGATACCCCTGGAGAGCTGTCCTATATAGAATCTCTTCACAAGCACCCTCTAGGTTTCCCAGAGGAACTACATGGGAAAAATGATTGTATTATTTAGAATGTTTCTGGCTTAACAGAAATTCTATATAAACTTGTTAAAAGAATGAGAGCATTTATTGTCTCATAAAACAGGAAGTTTGAGCAGGTTTCCAAGCTTATTGAATACATGACTTAATGAGGTCATCAAAGTCATTGGTTTTACCTGTCTTTTGTCTTTTTTATTTTCAGGGTTGACTTTAGGCTATGACTGGTTTCCCGCAGGCTTACAAGGTGACTGCCATGAGAGATCAACGTTAGAGGCTTATGTCTATTCCTAGGCTCTTGGCTGAACAGAAAAAAACTTTCCCAGAAGCCCTCAGCTGACTACTTAATTTTTTTTTAATTTAAATTTATTTATTTTAATTGGAGGCTAATTAATTTACAATATTATATTGGTTTTGCCATATCAACATAAATCCTCCACGGGTATACACATGTTCCCCAACCTGAACCCCCCTTCCATTTCCCTCCCCATACCATCAAGCATCCTGTATCCTGCATCGAACCTGGACTGGCAATTCATTTCTTATACGATATTATACATGTTTCATTGCCATTCTCCCAAATCATCCCACCCTCTCCCTCTCCCACAGAGTCCAAAAGACTGTTCTATACATCTGTGTCTCTTTTGCTGTCTTGCATACAGGTTTATCATTACCATCTTTCTAAATTCCATATATATGCATTAGTATACTATATTGGTGTTTTTCTTTCTGGCTTACTTCACTCTGTGTAATAGGCTCCAGTTTCATCCACCTCATTAGAACTGATTCAAATGTCTTCATTTTAATGGCTGAGTAATACTCCATTGTGGATATGTACCACAATGAGGTACCATTTCATGCCAGTCAGAATGGCTGTGATCCAAAAGTCTACAAGCAATAAATGCTGGAGAGGGTGTGGAGAAATGGGAACCCTCTTACACTGTTGGTGGGAATGCAAGCTAGTACAGCCACTATGGAGAACAGTGTGGAGATTCCTTAAAAAACTGGAAATAGAACTGCCTTATGACCCATCAATCCCACTGCTGGGAATACACACAGAGGAAACCAGAATTGAAAGAGACACATGTACCCTGATGTTCATCACAGCATTGTTTATAATAGCCAGGACATGGAAGCAACCTAGATGTCCATCAGCAGATGAATGGATAAGAAAGCTGTGGTACATATACACAATGACTACTTAATTCTTTTAACTCTGGATAATTTCCATGTCTATTTTCTTACCAATCACTGACAGGTAGAAAGACAAATATTGTGATTGATTTAGACTAAACAGAACCCACTCAGACCCCTACTGAATTCTATAAGCTTCATAGAAGAAGATGGATATTTTGGGGAAAATGAATTCAGTTTCTCATAGGGCAATGGAAGGGGGATTGTGAATTATGGATGGACAAGCAACAGTTAAAATGCATTATTACAAACTCTTTGGCTATCAAGAACTTTTCCACATATACATTTTCATTCCGTACATTCTAACATAGATTTTTTTTAATGTATGAATGATGAAATATGTCTCAATTTCTCCCCAAAAGGAGAAAATCTAAAGTCAATTACTGCATTTATCCTGACGTACAAGGTCTCTAGGTAGTATTCAGTCCTTACATGTAGCTCCCAATGGTCAGTGATTTCTTGCTCACGAGTGATTTATCTTCCTTGAATGTACACAGATACAATGTAGTGAAAAGCACAATAATTACAATGAAAAAATAACTCCCTCTTGTAAAGGTGAACAATAAAAAAATATGTGGTTATATACTTTACTTGTTAGACAGGTATACAAAAGTTTCCTATTCTGTCATGAAAGTGATTTTCCACAGCCTGTGAATCAGAGCTTTTATTCTCTGAGTATAGTCACGTCTGTTGTCTCTGTGACCTGAGAGTGGACAGTACAGAAAATTTCTTTTCTAGGTCTGCATCACTTTAACAATGTACTTTTTGAAGGTAAAAATTGCTGGGACTAGTGTAGGCTTCCCTGGTGGCTCAGACGGTAAAGCGTCTGCCCACAATGTGGGAGACCCGGGTTCGATCCCGGGGTTGGGAAGATCCTCTGGAGAAGGAAATGGCAACCCACTCCAGTACTCTTGCCTGGAAAATCCCATGGATGGAGGAGCCTGGTAGGCTACAATCTATGGGGCCGCAAAGAGTCGGAGACGACCGAGCGACTTCACCTCACTTCAGTGTTTGCTTTAGAAGATTTAGGTTTTGTTTTTTCTTTTTTAAATTTTTAATATAAATTTACTTATTTTATTTTATTTACTTTACAATATTTTATTGGTTTACCATACATCAACATGTATCCGCCACAGAATAGTTATTCAGTCTACTTGCTTTCAATCAACCCCGTGACTAAAAATACACAATCAGCAATTATTTGGGGCTATGAATCTGGAATGTTCTGACTCATCATATCAAGCTCTGTGCTCTGTTTGTGCCATGAGACCTTAATGTAATACCTCCTTTACCTCTTGGTCTTGGTTACCAGGTGATTTAACAGCTTCCTCTGGCAGGAACATCCCTGCTTCAGACCATTGCATCTTCATAATAAAGAAACAGTGCCCTTTTATCAGTCACACGGTGAGGTGCTTGGGAGAGGTTTGGGGAAACAATTGCTTTGTTTCAATCTTATTTTCTCTCAAATTTTTAGAATCTTATAAGACTTAGCTTTTCTAAATTATCCAGGCCTTGATTACTAAATTTCCAACTGTTCTGATTATAATCCATACATGAACATGTTTGTCTTAGCAGACACATAATTTTCTCACTCAGATTTTAAATGAGTCATCTGCAGACAAAAGTTTTCTCCATATTTTAAGATGTTATGCAATATCAAAATAAAAAAAGGTTCATCCTAGTCTTGAGGCATAAATTGTCCCTACTAAGATCCATGATGACCCCACCCATCATCAGAAGTTGGTGTATCAATATACAATAGTTAAAAAAAAGTTTTCTATAGAATAACTAGTATTCTCAGATTCCTGTTACAGAAAAATATTATTGTCTATACCAGTTTTACCCATTCTATACTTTAGAATGTTATTTTCAGTTTTCTAATTCTAACACAAATAGTTCATTCATTTGCTTACTCTAGCATGCTTACTCTAGGAACTTTGATTCAAACAGCTTAAATATGATTGCTATGCATACGCTGATCGAGAAGAAAACTAGAAGAAAGACAATCTGAATTTATGAATTCAGGAGCTCACTGATATTATAAAAGTTCAATTTTTACTGTCTCTCAGGTCTCTTGGTCACAGGAGATGCCATCTTAAAATTGGTTCTACCCATACTTGTAGAATTACTGCCAAGGGTGATCATGACTATTTGCATTCTCCTTCACATCAACAGAAAAAGAAGATATATTTCTGGATATCATTGCCAATTACAGAGAAAGAATTTTTTCCAAAAGTAAATTTCTTCATGATTGATTCCTTTTACATTTGTATTGCAGAAAAAAATCACTAACAAGTGGATTGCCTTAGCTTATCCAGACTGCTTAATGAAGGGCGTATTATAGATTTCTAATGTGTCATCCATAGCCTATGGAAATTCATTCTGCCTGTGGGAAGGATGTATATCTAATCAAAACCAAGAAAGTCTGTCCTATGTGCAAAAGATCCAATACAGTTCTTAAGGAAGAAATATAAATGTTAAGATTAAATCACAATAAATATGTTAAACATAAGATTTAATTTGGCTAAAGAGACAATTACTATTATTTATTTCTGACAGATCCAATTTTTAAAAGGACATTGAAAGCTTGAAGTATAAGTTACAGAAAGAATCTAAGGGGTGACTACTGGCCAGAAATATCAGTATAATATTAAGTTATAATAATAACAGAAAAAAGTCCAAAATATTACCAAACATTGAAAGATATTTACTATGATCAAATAAAAATTAGTAATTCCAAATTCACAAACTTCTATAAATATGGCAACTCAATCTTCACAAGGGAAAACTGAAAATCCACAAACTGGAAAATCTCACACTTCTTTCATTTAATGTTATGTTAAAAACATTTATAGATATACATAGATTACAGAAAGGTAGGTGGATAGATAGATGTGTGTTTGAGCATGCACACACATGCATATGTGTATGAATTTTGGATCAGTAACTGAATTATTGAATCTGACACTGACCTACAATAGAGAGTAGAAATGTCTGGAGCACTGAATTAGAGTATATGTAAGAAGGCGCAAGGATGTAGTAATGTTACAATGAATTGACCATGGAAAGCCCAAGCTCACATATCTACTTTAAGCAATTTTTAAAATGTCCTGATGACACTGACATGACCTATTTTGACCTGGTTAAGTCAGGGTTAACAGTGAGTTATATCATCCTTGATTTGTGTTCCCTCATATCAAAAATATGAGGGGAGCCCAGGGTAATAGAGACCAAACAGTAGCACTTAACAGCTGGAAGCAAAGTAGATGTCATTCAATAATCAGAGTGCCTTGATCCACAGGAATCTGTGGTGGTTGCTAATAAATCATGGAATGCCTGGAGTTGAGAGAGACAGACAGCCACCTTGTGTGAAACGTGTTTCAATTAATAAAGAAAATGCGAGCTGGCAAGTGAAAGCAGACATCAGGCACTGCAATAGATAACCATAACCTAATAGGGAGATGTGAACCAACTCAGCTAGCATCCATTAATTTAAGGGGAAGCAGGCTTCCTTTGAGGAAAGACCTTGAAAACCTCAACATAAATATTGGGTTGGCCAAAAAGTTCATTTGGGGTTCTTGTTACATCTTACAAAACCAAATATATCTAGTAAAATGTTAGTTGATTCTTCTTCAAAGGATCCTGGAGCCATCTGAGAAGGCAACACTACATAAGTGAAATGGTTAACATTTAGGCTCTTCAGAAATATTTAGATAAGTGGTCTGAGGTATCAATAATATCTATTAAGCTGAAATTATATCCTGTCAAGTCGTTAGCTTGATAGATATTGAGGACAGGTGAGACACTGAATTCTGACCCAAGCCCAACTCATAGTGTGCTCAACAGGTTCATAATGAACACTATGGCTATTTCTTCAGTTCCTAAATATACAAGCAGAATAAATACACTCAGTGATAGAACACCCCTTGTCTTGCTTTTCAGACTTGGGTAGGAGAGCCAAGTAAAACTGGACTTGTCTCTCATACCAAGCTTAAAATCAACAGCAGTACTGCATTCCTGGAAGCAATGTGTGTTAATGATTTAAAATGCTTTGTCCATGCTAAAGTCGCCTCAGTCATATCAGACTCTTTGTGACTCTATGGACTGTAGCCCTCCAGGGTCCTCTAACCATGGGATTCTCCAGCAAGAATACTGGAGTTGCCATGTCCTGCTCCAGGATGAAAGTGGTAGTAGTTGTGATTCATAGATATTTCCATTTAATTTGCTTGCATGGCTTAGCACAACAGTAATAGATCATGGCAGATAAACATGGACTCCTGTGTTAACCAGGTGATAGCCTGTTGTGAATTGAAACTGCTAGGTTTACATGCAATACCTTGGCAGACAATGTGATTGTTACATAGCATCACTGACTCAATGGACATGAATCTGAGCAGACTCCTGGAGACAGTGAAGGACAGGGAAGCATGGTATGCTGCAGTCCATGGGATTGCAAACAACAGCAAGAAATCTGACTAGTAAAACTTAATATAGACATTATCATCGGAGACTTAGGTGCACATCTGTTGGTGTGGAAAATAATAAAAAGTAAATTTTCTATCTCCATTAAGTGTGTGTGTGTGTTTATATGGTAAGGACTAAGGACAACAGTTTGCCTTCATGGCTTTATATAAGTCTATATCAACTCTCTTGCATTCTACATAATATTGTATACAGAGGCATTTATGGTCTTGATAATCCATAGAAAATACCAGTAATTTGCTATATTGATGATACCAAGGAAAACTGATTTGTTGAGCTGAAAATGTCAAGTTCTCTAGATGCCATATAAGATACATATATGTTTCTGATACATACTCAATACCCTTTTATATGGATAAGATTTTAATCCACCATCAAGGAAATGCTGGGCTAAGTCCTTTAAGGTATAAAACACTTCCCTGGACCGTGAATGTCCAACCACTAAAGTACAAGACTCAAATCTTGGTTGACAACTCTAGATTTTGAAACAACACTAACTTCAATTGGAAAGTAGCTCCAGTCTAGTCACTGCATTACCTGGAGGTCCAGGGGAAAAAAATAACACATTTCCAGGTTATGGTAAACTTTCTTTTTCTTGTGTTGCAAAATATTATATATTCACTGACATATCAAGAAAAATAGAATGGTAGATAATATATGTCAATCCACAATATGGGAATAACAGTAATTTCTGAAGTTTGGAGGAAAGAATATACATTCTTTGTCACAGAGCCAAGCTTTATTTATTTTTTTTTTTATAGCACCTAGAATGCTACTGAGAATGCTGCTGCTGCTGCTGCTAAGTCGCTTCAGTTGTGTCCGACTCTGTGCGACCACATAGACGGCAGCCCACCAGGCTCCCCTATCCCTGGGATTTTCCAGGCAAGAATATTGGAGTGGGTTGCCATGTCCTTCTCCAATGCATGAAAGTGAAAAGTGAAAGTGAAGTCACTCAGTCGTGTCCGACTCTTAGCGACCCCACGGACTGCAGCCTACCAGGCTCCTCCGTCCATGGGATTTTCCAGGCAAGAGTACTGGAGTGGGGTGCCATTGCCTTCTCCGACTGAGAATGCTACCAGCTCCTAAAAGTGGATGATTTCCTACCCAGGATGACAAATCAATGCTAACACTAAATGCTCACCATGAATGATGTTTTATCTCAGCAACAACGTTAATAAGTCCTGTGTGTCTTGCAGACATCCTTTATTTAAGCCAGATCTAATCAGGTCTAGAAAGCATCAGTAAATTACATGAACAGAGTTCCGTGACAAATATTTTTGCCACATTGTGGCTCATCCTTAATTCAAACCTCTGACTTTATGAAAACTTTCCAAGAGTAAACTGATAAGAAAACAAATAACCATGACTGATTCATAGATGATTTGGCACAGCGTATTGGCAGTAGTCAGATGAATAATAGATGTCAACTCAAATTGGCACTTACCAAGAGCATTGCCAAGGACTGAACAACAAAGGCATTTGCTATCTGCCTCTGCAGAGATTGAACCCCATGCTGCTGTAGCTGTTGACCTTCAACAATCCCTGAGGGAGTTTAGGATGGAGTGAGGCACTCTGTGCTCCAGGGAATCTGGTGGGACAGGACTTTAGATTGCCGGATGTTCTTAGGAACTGATTCTATGGTCTGAATCTTTGCATCTCCTCATATCTAGAGAAGCACTAAATCCCTTCATGGTGACATGAGATCCTCATGACTAACAAAAATATTTTGTAAAATGAGTGCTTCATGGCCTTGAAATCCCCCTTCACCAAAACTTTATATATTGACTTTCCCCCACTGCTGCTTTGGAGCAGTTTCAAAGCTATCTGAGATGCTCCCTCCGGGGCTGCAGTCCTCATTTTGCCTGAAATAAAACTTAACTCACAACTCTCAAGTTGTGCATCTTTTGTTTTAGTCGACACAAAGATTCATAATAGCCACATTTAAGGATAGCCCAGAGATATAATAGTTAAGGAAAATCTTCACAGTGAGGAGAGCAAATAGGAGTAGAACTTTCTAACCATTTCCTGCGAATTAGAGGCAGTCTGGGATTTTTACATACATGAATTTATGAACTGTGGATAATCTCAGGGCCATTTCTTCAGGGCCTGAACTAAACAAGACATGATCACTGAAAACATGTTTCAGGAGAGAAATGCATGATGGACCTATGGGAGTGATATGAACTATAAGAATTTTTTGTGTTATAATAATACCTGCCAAAAAGCCTCATCTTGTACAGAATCATGTGTCAGAATTACCCATAGTTTGAATGTCAGACAAATTCTCTATTGAACCTCCCCAAATCCCATAAACAGAGGAAACATTGTGGCAAAGATGGAATATATTCATATGTCTGATAACATGAAATTTCTCTCAGTGAGGCTAATTCAGTTATGCCATTGCTGAAATGTCAAAAATGATAGCAGAAACAGATATTGGGCTTCAAAATAGCACTATTCCTTTGGCCACCTTAAGGCTATTGGACTTATTTTCAATAGTCTAATTATATTGGACTATTTCCAACTTGAAGGAAGCAGCAATTTGTCTTTATTAGTGTTGATATACATTCCATATAAAGTTTTACACCACCTATTCACAGAATCCACACCAGCATCAGAATCTGTTGCCTTCCAACACCCATTGTATCAATGCGGCATCATACAAATATTGCCTGAAACCAATGTATAGCAATGGCTCATCACTACGTGGCTTAATATGAACTCTATCTCTTTGAAACAGTCAGCCTGATAGATGGAATACAATGGTGAAACCTCATCCAAGACACAGGCTCTGGGAAAGTATCATCAGTTTAAGGCACTGTCTTTGATCTACACCTTGAACCAAAATCCAGTGTATAAAATTGTCACTAACACTACAACACACACCTCTGGGAGCCAAGGGAAATGTGTGAAGAGTAGACATTACCTCCCTTAAAATAATAACCAAAGGTTGGTTTATAAAATTTGATTCCAGTCCCCTGAGATTGTATTCTTCTGGGTTAGCATTTCTGGTTCCTTCAAATCAAAAACACTCCTGCTAGAGGAATACAACCAGATCTTCCACTAAATTGGAAGCTGTGGTTAGTTATCAATCAGGGACTTTAAGTTCATGCCACTAGTTTTATAAGCCAAATTGGAATTATATTGGCTAGGAAAATCAATCCAAAACATATGACCATAATTTGATTACTGAAACACCTTGTCATGCATGATAATGACTATCAAGGTACAACTAAAGCAACAATCACCTAATAATGACATAGCATTTAACAGTTCAGACTCCTTGAGAATGATGATCTTGGTTCCTTTCCCAAACCAACAAACTAGACTCAACAAAATGATAGCTAATGATGAGTCTCTTTTACTAAATCTTCTAAGCAATGATAATTAAGTCAGTATTTTGGAGGAGACTCTCACTAATTAGACTAATACTTCTTGATTTATAAAATAGGGATGATTTATTAATATAAATGGGAAAATTGATAATACAGAACTAAGGTAAATGGGGAGTCATAAAGTATTTAAATGGCACAGCAAGTGGATGAAATTGGGCAATGTTATGGATCTCAAAGCTATGGATTTTCCAGTAATGTATGGATATGATAGTTGGACCATAAAGAAGGCTGAGTACTGAAGAATTGAAACTTTTGAATCATGGTGCTGGAGAAGACTCTTGACAGTCCCTTGGACTGCAAGGAGATCAAACCTGTCAATCATAAAAGAAGTCAACTGTGAATATTCATTGGAAGGGCTGATGCTGAAGCTGAATCTCCAATACTTTGGCCAACTGATGCAAAGAGCCAACTCATTTGAAAAGACCCTGATGTTGGAAAAGATTGAAGCCAAAGGGAGCAGAGTGAAGAAGAGGATGGAATGGTTAGATGGTATCATGGACTCAATGGACATGAATCTGAGCAAACTTAGATATAGTGAAGGACAGGGAAATCTGATGTGCTGCAATCCATAGCGTTGCATAGAGTCAGGCATGACTTAGTGACTGAACAGTAACAAATAATGGGCGTCAATCAAAAATTTACAGCACAGATAAAAACTGTTATAAGGGAAAGGAAGACATACAAATTACGAATCTCCAAGGGAACACAACCAATAGAATTTGTTTGTATGCATATGTATAGTTATCTCTGTTTGCTGATGATATGATCTTGTATATAGAAAATCCTAAAGGCGCCACCAAAAATATGCTAAAACTAATAAATTCAGCGAAATGGTAGGATGTAAGATCAACATATAAGAATCAGCTTCATTTCTCTACATAATATATTATCTGAACAAGAAACAGTATACAATCCTATTTACAATTTACAATCCTATTTACAATTATTTAGCATTCAAAACAATGCAATACTTAAGGATGAACTTAAGGAAATGGAAGATCTATACATCAAAAACTATAAAATAATGGTGAAATAAATTGAAGATACAGATAAATTGAAACATATCCCATGTTCATAGATTTAATTTAAAATTCACAGTGTTAAAATCCCCATGCCACCCAAAGCCATCTATAGATTCACTACAATCTGTATCAGAAATCTCAATGGCATTCGTTAGAGAAGTAAAAACAATCCTAAAATCCATATGGAACCACAAAAGACCCTGAATAGTCAAAACTATTTTAACAAAGAACAAAGCTGAGGTATCATGTTCCTTGATTTCAAATTATATTACAAAGCTGTAGTAATTCAAACAATACAGCACTGGCATAAAATAGACACATAAACCAACAGAACAGAATTGAGAAAATAAATCCATGTATACATGGTGAACCATTGTTTGACATAGAAGTCCAGAATATTTATTGGTAAAGACACTCTTGTCAATAAATAGTGCTAGGAGAACTGGATATTCACAGGTAAAAGAATGAAATTTTATCCCTATCTTCTAACCCTCACAAGAATTAGCTCAAAATGGATTAGCAACTTAAATCTGAAACTATAAAACTCCCAGAAGACAACACTCTGGAAAAGTTCTTTGACACTGGTCTTGGCAATAATTGTTCTTTTCTTTTCTTTTTTTATATATAATACCAAAAGCACAACCAACAAAATAAAAAAAATCAACAAATGTGATTACTTAAAACTGAAAAGCTTCTACACAGCAAAATAAAAAATAAACAAAATGAAAATTCAATGAACAGAATGGGAGAAAATATTTTCAAATTGTATATCATAGATAAGGGATTGATATTCAAAATATATAAGTAACTCATAAAGCTCAAAGCAAAAAATAAAATCAGATTAAAACGGGCAGAGGAACTGAATCAACATTTTTTTCCAGAGAATACATACAATCAGCCAACAAGTATGTGAACAGGTGTTTGGCTTCACTAATTATCACAGAAATGAAAATAAAAACCTTAATGTGATATCATCTCATAATATTAGAATGATATTATCAAACAGACAAGAGATAGAATGTGCTGGTAAGAATGTGGGGAAAAGGGAACCCCAGTGTAAACGAGGAATATAAATTGGAAAACTATTATGCAAAATCGTATGGAGTTTCCTCAAAAAATTAAAAATCAATCTACCCTATGATCAAGCCAAAATCACTTTCTAGAAGAGATATCTGCACTCCCAAGTCACTGAAGTACGACTCACAATGGGCAAGGCATGGAAATAGCCTACCAGTCCATTGATGGATAACTGGATAAATGTATATGTAACAAACACACACACATATGTGTGGAATATTATATATCATGGAAAATTATTCAGCCGTAAATAAGAATAAATCCTTATATTTACAACAATGTGAATGGAACTTGAGGACATTGTGCTCAGTGAAATAAGTCAAAGAAAGGAAAAGTGCCCTGTGATAGAGGAAAACAACAGAATGGGAAAGACTAGAGAACTCTTCAAGAAAATTAGAGATACCAAGGGAACATTTTATGCAAAGATGGGGAGAATAAAGGACAGAAACAGTATGGACCTAACAAAAGCAGAAGATAATAAGAAGAGGTGGCAAGAATACACAGAAGAACTATATGAAAAAGATCTTCATGACCCAGAAAATCACGATGGTGTGATCACTCACCTAGAGCCAGACATCCTGGAATGAGAAGTCAAGTGGGCCTTAGAAAGCACCACTATGAACAAAGCTAATGGAAGTGTGATAGAATTCTAGCTGAGCTATTTCAAATCCTGAAAGATGATGCTGTGAAAGTGCTGCACTCAATATGCCAGCAAATTTGGAAAACTCAGCAGTGGCCACAGAACTGGAAATGGTCAGTTTTCATTCCAATACCAAAGAAAGGCAATTCCAAAGAATGTTCAAACTACTGCACAATTGCACTCATCTCACACACTAGCAAAGTAATGCTCAAAATTCTCCAAGCCAGGCTTCAAGAGCATGTGAACATTGAACTTCCAGATGTTCAAGCTGGTTTTAGAAAAGGCAGAGGAACCAGATTCCCAACATCTGTTGGATCATCGAAAAAGGAAGAGAGTTGCAGAAAAACATCTCCTTCTGCTTTATTGACTATGCCAAAGTCTTTGACTCTGTGGATCACAACAAACTGTGGAAAATTCTTCAAGAGATAGGAATACCAGACCACCTGACCTGCCTCCTGAGAAATCTGTATGTAGGTCAACAAGCAACAGTTAGAACCAGACATGGAAAAACAAACTGGTTCCAAATTGGGAAAGGAGTATATCAAAGGTGTATATTGTCTCCTGCTTATTTAACTTATATGCAGAGTACATCATGGGAAATGTCAGGCCAGATAAAGCACAAGCTAGAATCAAGATTACCGGAACAAATATCAATAACTTCAGATATGCAGAGGACACCACCCTTATGGCAGAAAGCGAAGAAGAACTAAAGAACCTCCAGTGAAAGTGAAAGAGGAGAGTGAAAAAGCAGGCTTAAAACTCAACATCCAGAAAACTAAGATTATAGCATCAAGTCTCATCACTTCATGGCAAATAGGTGGGAAATAATGGAAACAGTGACAGACTTTATTTTCTTGGGCTCCAAAATCACTGCAGATGATAACGGCAGCCATGAAATAAAAATACACATGATTCTTGGAAGAAAAACTATGACCAACCTTGACAGCATATTAAAAGCAGACATTACTTTGTCAAAAAAGTCCGAATAGTCAAAGTTATGGTTTTTCCAGTAGTCGTGTATGTATGTGAGAGTTGGACACTAAAGAAAGTTGAGCACTGAAGAACTGATGCTTTTGAACTGCGGTGTTGGAGAAGACTCTTCAGAATCCCTTGTACTGCAAGGAGATCAAACCAGTAAGTCCTCAAGGAAATCAGTCCTGAATATTCTTTGGAAAGACTAATGCTGAAGCTGAAACTCCTATACTTTGACCACCTGATGCAAAGAACTGACTCACTTGGAAAAGATTCTGATGCAAGGAAAGATTGAAGGCAGGAGGAGAAGGGCACAACAGAGGACGAGATGATTGGACGGCATCACCGACACAATGGACATGAGTTTGAGCAAGCTCTGGATTTGGTTATGGACAGGGAAGTTTGGCGTGCTGCAGTCCATGGGGTTGCAAAGAGCTGGACATGACTGAGTGACTGAACTGATCTGATAGATATCAGTTATAAGGAAAATTTTGAAAAACTGACCTCATAAACAGAGTGGAATGGTGGTTGCCAGGGGCTAAATGTGTGTGGCAGGGAATGGAGAGATGTTAGTTAAAGTATATAGACTTTCAGTTAGAAGATGAGTAAGCTCTGGAATGTAATACATAGCCTGGTGATTAAGTTAAGAATACTGTACTGTATACTGGAAAATAGATATAAGAGTATAGCTTTCAAGTTTTCAATATAACAATCAAACCAAGCGGGTTAATATATGAGGAATATGTGTTAACTAATATTATTTTGGTGAAAATTTCTCAATATGTGCATGCTAAGTCACTTCAGTTGTGTTTGACTCTGTGTGTCAAATCATTATATTGTGTACCTTAAACTCACATAATGCTGCATATCAATTATACTTAAAGCTGAGAAAAGTGGAACTACTCTGCTTAAATGTTTTTATCCTGAAGAATTAAAAACATGCAAAGAAATGTAGGAGTTAAACATAATAAAAAATTGGAACATATAAACGGTATAGAGCATTTGTTTCCATGAGCGCTGTTATCATCCAGTGGATAAAACAACAGTCATCAATTTGTTGAAAGTTTAGTATTCCTGAAATCTAATCATTCTCGACTCCTGCTTCACAGCTGCCTATGCAGAACTTGTTTAACAGACCTAGATATTCCCAAGACTCAGAACTGTGAACAAAACATTTGAAAATCTAGTAGGTATGTGTTTGTAGGGTTAGTAAGTATGTGTTTATAGGGTGCATGCTGCATGCTAAATCGCTTTAGTGGTGTCCGACTCTTTGTGACCCAGTGGACTGTAGCCCACCAGGCTCCTCTGTCCATGGGATTTTCCAGGCAAGAATACTGGAGTGGGTTGCCAGGCCTTTCTCCAGGGGATCTTCTGACCCAGGGATCGAACTCAGGTCTCTTTCATCTCCTGCACTGACAGGCAAGTTGTTTACCACTAAAGCCCCCTCAGAAGCCCATGTTTGTAGGGTAACAGGATAGAAAACTTCACTTCACTCCTGACCAAGATGAGACTGAGTCATTTGTAAATTGCCCAGTGAGTTCAGGTGATTGTAGAAATAATATCCCTGTTCCACAAGTATTTAATCATAGCATATTTTATGAAAATCAAGGTGAGTTCTCTCTGAGGCACACAGACTTAAGCATCATGAAAGAGAGTGATGAGAACAGATGCTCTGAAATAGACTGGAATTTCATCTCTGAAAATATATATTCAAAAAACTTCAATGTTCTCATATTTAAAAGAGAAGCCTGCAGTTCAGCCTTATAGTCTTCTTTTTCTTATGAGGATTGAATGACATTATCTACATAGAGCCTTAAGACAGTGCTAGTCACAAATATGCATTCAGTAAACGTAGGCTTTTATATTAACAGTAGTACATAGCTACTGACGATGTAGAGTTTATATCCCTAATGCATTTTGCAGTGGAAATTTTGAACTATGAATATATGGCAAAAGAAATGCTCTTATTGTCTAAATTGTTCTTAGCTGGAAACAATGGATATCGTCAAACGATCAATTTTCTGGCAAGGGTAGAAAAGCAGTCTCTAAGGTAACTAAATCTGAAACCATATGAGAATTTGGAAATAAAATCCATACTTCGAATTTCACTAAGAAGCAGAGGGTCATTGGTAACACTTCGCAGCTCAGTAGCAATATGCTCTGTGTCGTCAATTCTCTGTTCACAGTCTTCAAGGTTCAGTTCAGTTCAGTCCAGTCCAGTCTCTAAGAGGTGTCTGACTCTTCGTGACCCTATGGACTGCAGCACACCAGGCTTCCCTGTCCATCACCAACTCCAGGAGCTTACTCAAACTCATGTCCATCGAGGTGGTGATGCCATCCAACCATCTCATCCTCTGTTGTCCCCTTCTCCTCCTGCCTCCAATCTTTCCCAGCATCAGGCTCTTTTCAAATGAGTCAGTTCTTCACATCAGGTGTCCAAAGTATTGGAATTTCAGCTCTAGCATCAGTCCCTCCAATAAATATTCAGGACTGATTTCCTTTAGGATTGACTGGTTTGATCTTCGAGGTTAATAACCAATTATTACTGGTTTCATACTGACAGCAATGTTACTCAATTTAAGTAAGATTCAGGCCCTTCAGCACTGTTCTGTGGTGACCCATGGACTAGAGAGCTGATAAAACCAAGGAGGGTCTTGGGATGCAAGAACGGAAAAATCAGATTTTTATTGTCCTTCCCTCCCCCATGTTGTAACTATTAACAGATTTCAGGTGCTCCTGAGGAGTAGAAACTGTCTCCCCTCCTACCCTACACAGGGAGAAGGTATTTGCCTTACTCTTCCCCCACACAGTATGCATGCCTCATCCAATCAGCAAATGACCTACAAAATCCCTATCCCACTCCTTGTACCTTGGGTAAAAGTGGACTAAGGACCTCTGTTCAACATTGGTTCTCCCTTGAGCTGGCCCACTGTTTTGACAGTATCTCCCACGCTAATAAACTTATTTCCCTCTTATTCTGTTTCATATCTGAAAATTCTTTTCTAACCCACACCTGGACCACAACATGTTCTATGTTAATTTTTGCAAGGTTTTTAAAGTTATTTTTAATTTATTGGGAAGTCTTAAATGAACTATCCACCTCACTGAATTCTGCTTTCATTATTTTATGAAAAACCTTTAATTGATTATCATAAAATAGAATATTGTGCAGTAATATTTGATAATATTTACCACTACATTAAAACATGGGTTATTTAGAATAATGTTTAGATGATTCGGAATACAATTTTCTATTGAATAAAATGGTTACATTTGCTGTTCCTCTTAATTGTTTGATAACATGTTCAGATGAGATGAATACATATGTTTATCTGTTAAGAATATGAAAATAAGTGATTTTTCTTATTTTTATAATCTCTAAAATAAAGTTTAGTGCCATTTCATCATTTCCACAGGTCTATCATGGGTTTGAGGCTATATATGCTCATAGCATATTACAATGTGAAATACATTTTGTGTATTTTTCTGCAACTTTCAGATACACTAAACCCAACGCTTTCTACATAGCTGCCAAATTAGTCATATAGTACTGAATTCATACTTTTTTGCTTATTTCAAAGAAATGTCTTATTTTCCATGTATTTTTAAAAAAGTAAGTATATTCTTCAACTCAAAATTTAACGAAGTATATTTTCTGTTAGCAATCAACATGGTAAGTGTGTTGAAATCTACTGAGAAACACTGTTTTATTTTGTTTTTTTAAAGACAAAATTCTGAGGAAAAAATTGTTACTCAAGCATCATCAAGTTATGTTACAATGATACTTATCATTGACAATGTATATTTTTGACAGAGATTCAAATATAGTATCAATTTTAGAAGACTGAGGCAATTGCATTGTCCCTCTCACAGCATCTGTAGGCATGTACTGAATAAAATATATACTTGCTTAAAATTATCTTCATAAAATATTCATAAAACTAACAGATAAAAAAGGACAATGCTTTGATCATGTATAAGATATAAAGGTTACTATAATTGGCTAATAAACTATCTGTTTGGTCCTTGACTAAGGAATTCATTTCTAAAAACTCTCCATTATCTCTTTAATTATTGTATCGGCAACAACGAGAATGTGAAGCTTTGTTGGAATTTCTCTATTGTCAGGATAGGTAGATGATGTTTGTGAAATTTACGAAGCCTTTACTAATTGTTCATAATGTTGCAACAGTGTGGTTTCTTTACATTTGCAAGTAGTGTATTTTATAGAAAGGAAATAATTAAGCAGATGTTCTACCGGATTTTAATGAAGTTTGGGTGGTTTGACCAAAATGTCCTTCAGATTCATGAGTACTTAAACGTGAGTATTCTTGTTTAATTTTTCATTTAACAAGAATGCATTCCTGAGAAAAAAGTCATGCCCAATTTTTATCCTCACTTACTTATGCATAATAAATACATATTTATATATAGACTCTGGGTCAACGTGAACCTGTCAGGTAATGATTGCTGAAGAACAGGTAGGGCAGATCTGGACAACCAATCATCTAAGTGATAAAAGTGTAACTTCTGCTTATTTTAAAATACAATTTAGTCCTCAGGCTAAATACAATCACTTACTATATGTATTTAGTGTTTAAACCAGATCAATGCATGAAAAACTTCAAGAATGACATACCCAGCAAACCATGAAGAAAGGTGACCACTGGGAAAGAGAATGGTATTCAGGGAAAGGTTAGATCAGTTTAGAGCAAAAATTCCAAATTCCAATTTATCTCATTTTGTATTACTGGCATATTTACAATAAAATAGTATTTATATACCAATTATACTTTTTATACATCTACCCCTGGATTAACTCTAACTATCAGTTATCTAAGTATTTGGACTTTGCTAGACTGGCCAAGCTTGTAATTGCTTTTGCTGAATTAAATTCAAAGATGACAGTGCACTATTCTGAACAGTACTTTAAAAATTATATGAAAATTATCACTTTTTATGCAGATTTTCAAGGATGCAATTAATGAAATTAGAGGGGGGGGCTTCCTAAGAGGTTCCTTAGGGAAATATTTTTCTAATTTCAATATCACTAATAGATGTATTTGTCCTGAATAAAATACTATAAATGTGGTTATTAAAAACTGGCTATTACTACTTATTCAGATTATTATAGAAGTTAGAGCCATCTGGAAGAATAATATTCAGTATGAATGAAACATATTTTAGCATGGAATTTTTTTATGCCCATGATTCTGTATGTGCATTTTTATATATTTTAATTACATAAGCAATTATCATTTTTGTAGACAAAGTGTTTTGTCAAGAATGTACAAAGAAAATTGAAAATATGTATTAATATAAATTGATCTCACTAAGACAAGTATGTTGATGTATTAGTATGTTTCTTTGCCTTTTATTTGGGTGGCATATAATTTAATATTAAATGTATATACTCACAAATCTACAAAACACTGTACACGCATTTTCCCATATACACCTAAACATATATATATATATAATATATATAAGAAACATATAAAACAAATATATTTGATTTTTATTAATTGCCATATATATATATACACACAGAGGCATATGTATATGTATATATATGTTTGTTGTTTTTGTATACCCTGCATTTTTTCACTTTGCATTAACTTTTTTCTTGTTTCCACTTATCATTACATATTTTGTATTATAGTTTGGTGTAGTTTCTTATAAATTACTGTTTATTGAAATTGAATTGGATTTTTCACAATTTCAAGTAAGATGATAATAGGAATAATTTAAAATATATGCCTATGAAGTTTTGAAATCAACTTATAGTACCAATTATTTTGGTATAAAAAGTATTAAATATCCTTTATGCATATTGTTAACTTCTAGGGGAAATTAAGGAACTTGTAGGCAACCCACTCCAGTATTTTTGTCTGGAGAATTCCACAGACAAAGGAGCCTAGTGGGCTAGAGTCCATGGGGTCCTGTAAAGTCAGACACGACTGAGTGACTAACACTTAGGGGGTCTTAAATGTTTTTCTTGCTTTTATAAGTGGGTTACATGTGTATGATAAGTCATGATTGTGCTTAAAGCATTCCAGTATTCTTGCCTGGACAATCCCATGGACAGAGGAGCCTAGCGGGCTACAGTCAACAGACTTGCAAAGAGTCGGAAATGACCCAAGCAACTGAGCACCTGCACACGTGTTTAAACAAAACTCTTGACTATGATAATAACAGTTAACTGAACTCCTCTGTGTGTAAGAAGAACTACATTCTTCTACCCTAAATGATCATCTTAAATTGTATAAAGATGTTTATAACAGTTTATTAGTTTTATTTTAGATATTTTTAGATATATTGAGTAAAATTCTTGTCATTTACTTCTTTAATTGAAGCATAGTTGATTTATAATATTATATTAGTTTCATGTGTTACAGAACAGTGATTCAGTATTTTTGCAGATTATGCCCATTAAAATTTATCACAAGACAATGCTTATAATTCCCAGTGCTATACACTCTGTTGCTTATCTGTTGTATATACAGTAGCTTTTCTTTATTAATCCCATACTCCTAATTTGTCCTTCCCCTCTTCCCTACCCCTTTTGGTAACCACAAGTTTGTTTTCTTTATCTGTGCATCTGTTTCTGTTTTGTATATACATTGCTTTATATTATTTTAAAATTATATTTGTGATATCATACACTAATATTTATCTTTCTCTGACTAATTTCACTAAGAATATTATGCTTACTCTTACTTTCACACTGTTTGCCCTTTTATGACCCTGGGGTTGTTTATTCTTTTCAAAACTTTAAAATAAACTTTGACATGTTTTGTCAAAAGTTTGGTACTGTATTCTGTCACTATTTTAAATTACCATTCTGAATTCTATTCATTACATTCTTCTTGCATACCTAAGTTTTTATATCTTGCTATTTTTTTAATTTATTTTTTTAATTGAAGGACAATTTTACAGAATTTTGTTGTTTTCTGTCAAGCATCACATGAATCAGCCATAAATATAAATATGTCCCATTTGTCTTGAACCTCCCTCCAAACTCCCTCTCCACCCCACCCCTCTAGGTTGATACAGAGCCCCTGTTTAGTTCCCTGAGACAAAGAACATATTCCCATTGGCTATCTATTTTACATATGATAATGTAAGTTTCCATGTTACTCGGTCCATATCTCAACACCCCACTCTCATGTCCCTAAGTCTGTTCTTTATGTCTGTTTCTTCATTGCTGCCCTGCAAATAAATTCATCAGCACCATCTTTCTAGAGTCCATATATATGTGTTAGTATATAATATTTTTGAAAAAAAGAGTTAGTATAAATAATCTGCAACAGAAAGAGATAAATGTAAGAGCAATAGACATAAAAGAAACACAAGCTGGAATCAAGATTGCCAGGAGAAATATCAATAACCTCAGATACGCAGATGACACCTCCCTTATGGCAGAAAGTGAAGAGGAACTCAAAAGCCTCTTGATGAAAGTGAAAGAGGAGAGTGAAAAAGTTGGCTTAAAGCTCAACATTCAGAAAACGAAGATCATGGCATCTGGTCCCATCACTTCGTGGGAAATAGATGGGGAACAGTGGAAACAGTGTCAGACTTTATTTTTTGGGGGCCCCCAAATCACTGCAGATGGTGACTGCAGCCATGAAATTAAAAGATGCTTACTCCTTGGAAGGAAAGTTATGACGAACCTAGATAGTATATTCAAAAGCAGAGACATTACTTTGCCAACAAAGGTCCATCTAGTCAAGGCTATGGTTTTCCCAGTAGTCACATATGGATGTGAGAGTTGGACTGTGAAGGAAGCTGAGTGCTGAAGAATTGATGCTTTTGAACTGTGGTGTTGGAGAAGACTCTTGAGAGTCCCTTGGACTGCAAGGAGATCCAACCAGTCCATTCTGAAGGAGATCAGTCCTGGGTGTTATTTGGAAGGAATGATGCTAAAGCTGAAACTCCAGTACTTTGGCCACCTCATGCAAAGAGTTGACATATTGGAAAAGACTCTGATGCTAGGAGGGATTGGGGGCAGGAGGAGAGGGGACGACAGAGGATGAGATGGCTGGATGGCATCACTGACTTGATGGACGTGAGTCTGGGTAGACTCCAGGAGTTGGTGATGGACAGGGAGGCCTGGCGTGCTGCAAATCATGGCGTCGCGAAGAGTCGGACATGACTGAGTGACTGAATTGAAGTGAACCGAACATGTATTTTGAGACTTTGAGATGTCATTTTACTTTACCATTTTTTATATTTTGGTATTTTCCCAAATAAACTTCAATTAGTACCCTCACTTTATAATGTATTTATTTTATAGAAAGTTTTATTTACAACTTCTTCATAATTTAGCAACTATATGTAAAATACATAAAAGTATGTCCTCATCAGTTCAGTTCAGTTGCTTAGTTGTGTCTATTTGTAACCCCATGGACTGCAGCATGCTAGGCTTCCCTGTCCATCATCAACTCCCAGAGCTTACTCAAACTCATGTCCATTGAGTTAGTTAAGCCATCCAATCATCTCATCCTCTGTCATTCTCTTCTCCTCCAGCCTTCAATCTTTCCCAGCATCAGGATCTTTTCAAATGACTCAGTTCTTGGCATCAGGTGGCCAATGTATAGGAGTTTCAGCTTCAGCATCAGTCCTTCCCATGAATAGACAGGACTGATTTCCTCTAAGATGGACTGGTTGTATCTCCTTCCTGTCCATTGGACTCTCAAGACTCTCCTTCAACACCACAGTTCAAAAGCATCATTTCTTTGGCACTCAGCTTTCGTTAGGGTCCAACTCTCACATCCATTTATGACTACTAGAAAAACCATAGCTTTGACTAGATGGACCTTTGTTGGCAAAGTAATGTCTCTGCTTTTTAATATGCTGTCTAGGTTGATCATAGCTTTTCCTCCAAGGAGGAAGTGTCTTTTAATTTCATGGCTACAGTCACCATCTGCAGTTATTTTGAGCCCCCAAAATAAAGTCTGTCACTGTTTCCATTGTTTCCCCATCTATTTCCCATGAAGTGATGGGACCAGATGCCATGATCTTAGTTTTCTAATGTTGAGTTTTAAGCCAACTTTTTCACTTTCCTCTTTCACTTTCATCAAGAGGCTCTTTAGTTCATCTTTGCTTTCTGCCATAAATCTTATGTCATTTGCATATCTGAGGCTATTAATATTTCTCCTGGCAATCTTGATTCCAGCTTGTGCTTCATCGAGGACAGCATTTCTCATGATGTAATTTACATATAAGTTAAATAAGTAAGGTGACAATATACAGCCTTGATGTACTCCTTTCCCAGTTTGGAAACAGTCTGTTGTTCTATGTCCAGTTATAACTGTTGCTTCTTGACCTGCATACAGATTTCTCAGGAGGCAGGTCAGGTGGTCTGGTATTCCCATCTCTTTCAGAATTTTCCATGGTTTGTTGTGATCCACACAGTCAAAGACTTTGGCATAGTTCATAAAGCAAAGTAGATATTTTTCTGGAACTCGCTTTTTATATGATCAAACATTGGATGTTGGCAACTTGATCTCTGGTTCCTCTGCCTTTTCTAAATCCAACTTGAACGTCTGGAAGTTCACGGTTCGCATACTACTGAAGCCTGGCTTGGAGAATTTTGAGCATTCCTTTTCTAGCATGTGAGATGAGTCCAATTATGGTAGTAGTTTGAGCATTCTTTGGCATTGCTTTCCTTTGTGATTGGAATGAAAACTGACCTTTTCTAGCCCTGTGGTGACTTCTGAGTTTTCCAAATTTGTTGGCATATTGAGTGCAGCACTTAGACAGCATCATATTTTAGGATTTGAAATAGTTTAACTAGAATTCTACCACCTCCACTAGCTTTGTTCATAGTGATGCTTCCTAAGGCCCACTTGACTTCGTATTCCAGGGTGTCTGGTTCTAGGTGAATGATCACACCATCATGGTTATCTGGGTCATGAAGATCTTTTTTGCATAGTTCTTTTGTATATCCTTGTCACCTCTTCTTAATATCTTCTGCTTCTGTTAGGTCCATACAATTTTTGTACATAATTTAGCAACTACATGTAAAATAGATCAAATTATGTCTTCATACTCCAATGAAAATATTTGTTACGTCTCTCAACCATCTAAGAATTAAAATATGGCCTCTATTTTTGCAAAACCCCTCCAGTAATGAATTAATCTGAAATTTTACTTTATTTATAAAAGCTTACATGTAGCTAGATTTGTAAAAAAAATATTTTGACAATATTTACTAAAGCTGGAAATAGGGCAAAACAATAAAGAAAATCCTTCCCAAAGGAGATATAATTGGCCAGACACCTTTTGAAATAAACATATCCACCATTTTTAAAAAGCTATTGCTATATTTATATATATCAAGGCATAGGAGTATTTATGGATAAATTGTAGATAGATAATAGATTGACAATAGGTAGGTGATTGATAGGTAGATTTATAGCTAGACGGATAAGACAATTTAGTCCTTAATACGTGTTCTAAACTTATCAAATCATATGTAGTTCTTTAAAAGTTTCACATTATAGGAATATCTTCAAGTAGTTTCAAGAAAATTGAACAGAGTTGAACAGATTAAATAACATTTGAAGAGTCAAAAGGTAAGTAAAATTCTTACTGGATTGTGTCTATGTAAGTACTATTTTAAATTAGGCAACATTCCAGAATGATATATTCTGAAATCATTACTACTGGTCATAGTTAATATGGAATGAGCAGTGCTGATTTTTCCTACTTATAATGAGTAGAAAATATTAATCAACTTTATTTAAGGTGCCCTTGAAAAATTCAAATGATAACTTTGACATTTTATTGTTCATCTATAAGTCACAGAAATTTTAGTACTAGTGATTTGTAACAGTGAAAAGTCAGCACTCCCCACTCAAAATAATGATAATAAAAAGAAACAAATGAACAAAAATAATCTCTATTTCCAAAATAAGTTAAATGCATGAAATTATGTAGTTTTGGTTTTGTGAATATATTGATAATTATGTCAATCTTTACCATTTGTTTTGAGTCTGCAGGGTTAAGCATGCAAGGATGACAGCTTTTATTTTAAATCTGGGATGAATTGTTCCTTAGGTCATGACCTGTTTTATCACTATTAGTAATATTTGACTTTAGGTTTGATTTTTCTGATAATAATTTTGGCAAACCTTGTTTTAAAAAAGTATTTGCCATGTACCTTTTATTTAACTTTTTATTTTGAGATCATTATAGAATCCCAGAAGAGTGTTACCTACCAGTCAGAGAGTGATTGTAAAGGAAGACAGGGAGCATGTCTGTGGTTTTAATGTTTCATTTCCTAACTAACTGATCTGCATACTGACAATTTATGCACTTCCATTAATTATCCTAAAACAAACAAACAAAAAATGTCCATCCTTTTTTTTTTTTTTTTTCTGATGTGTACTTGACAACATATGACATTACTTTTGGTTGTTCTTCATGTCATCAAATAGTTGTCTGACTGCTCTGTAGCAGTGAGCTGTAGGTTTGAAGACACAAAGGCTTTGTGCACAAAGCTCTGGAGAATTGTTATTGCTTGCCTTCTCTTTCTGATAAAGCTATAACATCTCAGTCCCTTGATCTGGGCTCCAATAAAAGCCTTCCTGCCTAAAGTTTAACAATATGCATCTAGAAAATAACTTGCTGATACTGACATTATGTGGCTTCTGCCATGAGCCTGTTGCTTGCTGAACTGCCTTTACCAGAACATGAGTTTAGTTGTTGAAGCCTTAGATATCTAGATATAAGTAACAAGACAAGGAATACTGTTCAATCTAAGCACAGCTGGTCCCCTTAAAGTTATAGAGAAGGGAAGGGTTATCCCTAAATGATAAGGTAGAGAGCACTTGTCTAGACATTATCAAGAGAAATTCTGTCATCTTGCTGGCTTAAGCAACACATAAAATTGTATAGAATTCATTCCCTGATGGCTCAGCTGTAAACAATCCACCTACAATGGTGGAGATCCAGATTCAATCTCTGGGTCTGGACTATCCCTTGGAGAAGAAAATGGCAACCCACTCCAGTATTCTTGCCTGGAGAATTCCATGGACAGAGGAGCCTAGTAGACTATAGTCCGTTCACAAAGATTCGGATACTGAATGACTAACATTTTCTTCTTTAATTTTCATTCAAATTTTGTCTAAGGGCAGACACGTATATGCCATTTACTATGTAACAGGCATGAGAATAATCAGCCTAAGTATGGAATTATAACAACAAGCTTAGAAGTTACTGCTACTACTGGTCTCGGGTGGCCTCTGCCTGAAACGGCTTGGAGTTGGACCTGGGTTCCTAACCTGAGACTGGGCTGGGTTGCAGCGGTGAAAGCACTGGATCACTAGACCATTGACCAGTGACAAGGGCTCTGGCCCTTCAGCTTTACAGGAAAGAATTTTTGCAAAGACATAAAGTAGTGAAGTGAGTAAAGTATTTATTAAGAGGAAAAAGAATATAGGATGTGTAGATAGACACGGGGCAGACTCAGAGGGAGAGACCCCGAGTGATATCCTCATGGCAGTTAAATTGCTTATATGGAGCATTTATCCAGTTTTCCTTTGGCCAATCATTTTGATTTGCCTGGTTCACAGTTCATATTGGTATATCTCAGTATCAGGATCCTTCCATGTGTGCCCATGCATTTCTTAGCCAAAATGGATTCTACCAGGAAGGCGTATGGGTAGAAAATCTCTTGACATCACTCCTTTGACCTCCAAGGAGGCTTTCTGTGCACATGTGGTCAGGGAGGTCTCCTGACTTTGGGAATGAGAAGTATGTGGTCTGGGCAGGACCCAGCCGCCTCCCTTAATTGGTCTGCTATTATTTTACCTAGTTTCAGTCTGTAGGGAATGAATCTCCAATTGCTTTACCCTGGTGGGGGTGGGGAATCTACATCCTGCCTCATTACTACTATTATTAGCCAATTTAATAAGAGAGGAGTGAAGCACAAAGGTATTAGGCAATTTGACTGTTTTATATGGTGCTGGTATCACAAGGACCAACTCTCTGTACCTACAGTTCCATTCAATGAGCAGCTGGTTCTTTTAAGGTTTCCCTCTTTGTTTTAGCTAAGAATGCCATTGATGAGGGAAAAAAGTGTTTCGTCCAAATTCATAGCAACCTAAGGTAGGACATCAGAAAAGTTATTTAAGCACTAAAAGACTTCAATAATCTATAAAACAAATTGGAGGAGACTGTACATGAAGAGACAAACCATATTTTGCCAGTTCTTGTTCACACTTCCTACTGCACAACTTCAGGGATCTTATAAAGCTGTTATTCCCAGTATATCCAGAAATGCTCACAAAATTTTCATAAAGCCTCAATGTTTTGTTTCATGCTTAGTCATGTCCAACTCTCTGCAACCCTTTGGACTGCAGCCCGCCAGACTCCCCAGTCTATGGGATTCTCCAGGCAAGAACAATGGAGTGGGTTGCCATTTCCTTCTCTGTAAAGCCTCAAACATAACCTTATATTCCTAGGCTGCAAACACTAATTATACACAGGCTGAGTGTATGAGGGATCATTTTCCAGGCACTAGGATTTTCAAAACAAAGAGCTCAGGATGCTGTTGAAAGTAATAATAATAATAATAGTGATAGTAACAACAACATCGGCCAGAACAATAATACAATAGCATCAGAGGGTTAAAAGAAGAAAGTTTTCCCCTTTAATAGAGCCTTTATTGGCGGGAACGTAAATCAGTGCAGTGACTGTGGAAAACAGTATGGAGGTTTCTCAAAAAACTAAAACTAGAACTACCATATGACCCAAAAATGCTACTCCTGGGTATGTATCCAAAAAACAAACAGACAAACACACTAATTTAAAAAGATACCTGCACCCTACTGTTCATAGCAGCATGATTTACAATTGCCAAGATATGGAAGAACCTAAGTGTTCATCAACAGATGAATGGACTAAGGTGTTGTGTATACATACATATGCATACACACAATGGAATACTATTTAGCTGTAAAAAGCAACAAAATGTTGCCACTTGGAGCAACATGGATGGAACTGCAGGGCATTATGCTAAGTGGCATAAGTCAGAGAAAAATAAATAGTGTATGATATCACCTATATGTGAAGTCTAAAAAATACAACAAACTAGTGTGCTAGTCACTCAGTCGTGTCCAACTCTGCAACTCCATGGACTGTGGCTCCCCAGGCTCTTTTGTCCAGGGAATTCTCCAGGCAAAATTACTGAAGTGGGTCGCCATCCCCTTCTCCAGGGGTTCTTCCCAACCTAGGGATCAAACCTGGGCCTCCTGAATTGCAGGCAGATTCTTTACCATCTGAGCCACCAGGGAACTAATGAAAAGAAAAAAAAAAAAGGAAACAGACTCACAGACATAGAGAACAAACTAGTTAACAGTGGGGATAGTGGAAGGCCAATATAAGGACAGAGGGGGAAAAGGTTATTATGGAATTATATGCAATCATGTATGTGAAACTTTTGAAAACTACAAAGTAGAGTATTTAAAGAATTTTGTTGCAATTAAGAAAAAGATAAATAAATGCTAGAGTTGTTGAAAAAGTTAAAAAAAAAAGGAGCAATAGCCTTTACAGAAGAGTCATAAGTATAAACAACTTCAAACTTCAAGTTAAACTTCCTTTTAATTTCCATCTCTATCCAGATGTAATACATCTCCTACAAAAATTCAGATTGATCAAAAACTACTGCAAGTACCATGTGTGAAATAGATACCTAGTGGTAAGCTGCTCTATGGCACAGGGAGCTCAGCTTGATGCTCTTTGATGACCTAGAGGGATGGGAGGGAGGCTCAAAAGGGAGGGGACATATGTATGCTTAGAGCTGATTTACACTATAGAGCAGAACCTACATACATTACAAAGCAATTGAACTCCAATTTAAAAAAAAATTAAAGTAGAAAGTAAGCATATACTCATCTATACAAACAAGGTTGAAGGCTTTATCAATCTTCCTGAATGTTGCATAGTAATAATAATTATTATGATAAAAATAAATTTAATACACTGTTTATTAAACATTGTGTTCAAAAAACTATGAATGCTAGATTTTAAAAATTAAGTAATAACTATGAACATTGGCACTATGGTACAAGTTTTCTAGATAAAATTGGTGTTGATATCTATGTTCTAGTAAGGGGTGTTCTAGACTTTAAAAGATGATAGAATGAAAAAAAATCAATAGTAATAATAAAAGCATATAGCTAGGTGTTTCTGAAGAATGCATTGAACCAAGATCTCTTGTTTACCTGTGTATGTGATAGTCTCTTAGTCTTGTCCAACTCTTTATTACCCCATGGAGGAGCCTGGCAGGCTCCTCAGTCCATAGGTTTTTCCAGGCAAGAATACTGGAGTGGATTGCCATTTTCTTCTCCAGGGGATCTTCCCACCCAGGGATTGGATCTGGGTTTTCTGCATTAAACACAGATTTTTACCATCTGAGCCACCAGATATTCACCTGTATGGATCACTCTATTCATGCAAGGTCATTAAGTCATTTGTCTTTCTATGAATCAGGTTTGTTGCGCTGGTTGAATATTTACTGACTGCTTATTGTACAAAAGCAAAACCCCTGAAGGTAAGATAGCACAGCTTCCCCAGAGTTGGCTCTACTTTTGTAAACTTACACCACAAGCTCCAAGAGGGTAGGAGATGATGCCAGGCAGTCCAGTATTAGTGTGAGAGTAACCTTAATCTGGGCTTCGCTGGTGACTCAGACTGTAAAGAATCTGCTTGCAATGTAGGAGACCCTGGTTCAATCCCTGGGTTGGGAAGACCCCCTGGAGAAGGGAATCAGATACCCATTCCAGTATACTTGCCTGGAGAATCCCATGGACAAAGGAACCTGGCGGGCTACAATCCATGGGGTCTCAAAAAGTTGGACACAACTGAGAGACTAATATACACACAACCTTAATCTTGATCACTTACTGGATGAGACAGACTCTGAAGTGAGTTATGCAGGAGAGGAAAAAAGTTGCCAACAGATGAGAAAAGTTCCTCTTAATAGCAAAAGAGATTTAGGGTAGAAGTCATAGGGTTAATCAAAAAGACAGTGTTAGTTGGGAGAAAATGGTAGTCTGCTTTAAAAGAGAGTTCCAGATTTTCCCTTCCTTCCTACTGTACTAGTTTACTCAATGAGGTAATGACAAACCTAGACAGTGTATTAAAAACCAGAGACATTACTTTGCCTACAAGGGTCCATAGAGTCAAAGTTATATTTTTTCCCAGTAGTCATTAATAGATGTAAGAGGTGGAAAATAAAAAAAAAAAAAGGCTGAATGCCAGAGAATTGATGCCTTCGAACTTTGGTGCTGGAGAAGACTCTTGAGAGTCCTTTGGACTGCAAGGAAATCAAACTAGTCAATCCTAAAGAAAATCAATCCTGTATATTCATTGGAAGGACTGATGCTGAGACTGAAGCTCCAATACTTTGCCCACCTGATACAAAGAGCTGATTCACTGGAAAACACCTTGTTGTTAGGAAAGATTGAAGGCTGGAGGAGAATAGGATGACAGAGAATGAGATGGTTGGATGGCATCACTGACTCAATGGATACGAGTTTGAGTAAGATCTGGGAGATGGTGAAGGACAGGGAAGCCTGGCATGCTGCAATCCGTGGGGTTGCAAAGAGTCGGACATAACTGAACAACTGAACAGCAATATTGATATACAGGGCCAGCTATCCACAGAGCCCTTCTGCCGAGGGTGGAGTACTTACCATGAATAAGGAAGCATATGAGGCTCTATACTGTGCCTTCTGAGGGTCTGTTCTGTTTCTGACTCTTCCACTCGAGATTGTAATCAAATCCCACCCTGAGCAGGCTTGAGTATTCTAGCTCCAGAGAGGCGCTGGCTTAGATTTGGCTCCAACTCTTGAGAAATGTTCTTTCTGTCTGATCTTAGCCTTTTTCTTTCTGGAGTTCTCTATCTATGCTGCCCCATGTGAAACCAGGGAACTACAGGGCATAGATAGAAACGAGGCACCAGAAGAGTGCTGGGCCAACTCTTAAGGAAGTTCCTAGAGCAGTCTGGAGTCTCCTCAGGAGAGAAGAATCTGTTCTTCTCTCCTCAGTTGTTCCTCAGTTGCTGAGAGGGCTGACATATGATCTTCATGTATCACCCTCTTTGAGGACTGCTTTAGCTAAAAAGTGGCTTCCCAGGTGGCTCAAATGGTAAAGTGTCTGCCTGCAATGTGGGAGACCTGGGTTTGATCCCTGGGTCAGGAAGATCCCCTGGAGAAGGAAATGGCAACTCACTCCAATACTCTTGCCTGGAAAATTCCACGGACGGAGGAGCCTGGTAGGTTACAGTCCATTGGGTTGCAAAGAGTCAGACACAACTGAGCAACTTCACTTCACTTTCACTTCAGCTAAGAAAGCTGCCTGCTCAAAGTTCTACCTCCTTCATCATCAGCTCACATTCACAAAAACTCATCCCTACTAAATAAAACTCTCTGAAAAGCCAGCCTAGCTCCAGAGCACCCCATGGATGTACGCCATGGATCAGCCAAGGTTGTCATCATAGCTCAGTTTCTTCCTCTGCCCAATCCTACTTCCTTCTTTTCTCTCTGGTAGCGTGATATCAATCCTCAGTGAATGTCCTGCTCATTTTTTTTTTTTAAAGCAAAGGCCATTCTTAGCTTGTAAATTAAACAAAAATAGGCAATGCTTAGATTTAGTCCATGGCTATAGCTTGCCAACCATTGTTTCATAGCCACTTTTCGGAATGAAGTCAGCTTTGGGAGTCTTAATATGAACTTATGTCATGTAACACCCTTTTTTTTTTTTTCTTAATTTTATTTACTTAGTCTTTTTTTTTTTTGTGGATAAGGCAATGGCACCCCACTCCAGTACTCTTGCCTGGAAAATCCAATGTACAGAGGAGACTGGTAGGCTCCAGTCCGTGGGGTTGCTAAGAGTCAACATGACTGAGTGACTTCACTTTCACTTTCATGCATTGGAGAAGGAAATGGCAACCCACTCCAGTGTTCTTGCCTGGAGAATCCCAGGGACGGGGGAACCTGTTGGGCTGCCGTCTATGGGATTGCACAGAGTGGGACACGACTGCAGACACTTAGCAGCAGAAGCAGCAGCAGCAGCAGCTGCAGTCTTTTTTGGCTGTGCTGGGTCTTCATTAGTATGTTCAGGCTTTTTCTTGTTGCAGTGAGTGGGGTCTGCTCTTCCTTCTTCGTGGGATGGGATGCTCACTGTGGTGGCTTCTCTTGTTGCAGAGCACAGGCTCTAGGCACATGGGCTTAGTTGTTCCAAGGCATATGGGATCTTTCCAGACTAGGGATCAAACCTATGTCCACTGCATTAGGCAGGCAGATTCTTAACCACTGGACCCCCACTGAAGTCCTGTGACACCCATTTCTAAAGTTAAAATGCTTAAGCTAAACAAGCTTACATTAAGTCATTGATGAGCAACTCAATAATGCCACCAACTCAAAAATATTAGGCAAAACTATTCAGAAGAACAAAAACACTGTTACTCTCTACTCTGTATTTTTCCATGAAATAAAAGGAAGACTTTGGTATGTGGTTTGAGGCTCAAGAATTCTTGAAGTGATGTTATCAGTCACTTGGCAGAGAAGAACATTATCAACAATAGATGTGAAAGTTTGGAGCTGTGATCAAGAATGGTTTTCTACAATTTTCTCTTTGAGTTTCATGGATCTAGCAGCAGTCTTTGGAAGGAATGTAGAATATCACAATCATTTGTGATTTACCTTGGAAATAAGCTACATGGAAATGATTCACTGAATCCATTCATCAAGAGACCTAATATCTGCTCAGTGGCAGTTGTGACCTCAGGCCAACACGCCACTGCCCTCTTCTTCAACCACTCTGTGATGAAAATGGACATTAACACCCCAAGGGCTTCCTCTTTTCATCTCAGAGTTGCAGAAGAATCCACAACAGGGACTATCACCTTAAGGGCTGGGTACTCAAGAATGTTTGTAGAATGAATTATTATGAATGAATGAATACATGAGGGACTCATAAAAGATCCTCCAGTAGAACTGGTCTGAACTTTGATTTTGTTGTTCAAGTCCTGATCAGGATTCAGTGTAAACTGTGGACAGAAAATGTTTTGTTAATGGGTACTTGATGTTAGCACCTAGTCAGTCAGCCATAAATGAAAATAGAATGTTCACTTTTCAAATTCTAATTAATTTCATATTAAAATGATTTTATGTCATATAATAGGAGAAATAGGTCAGGATGATGCAGAAAATAATAACAACAACATTAGCAAGAATAATACTACTATAGCAATAGTGTCTAGAGGAAGGGAGAAATTATTCTTTTCTGTTAGACAATCTGCTAAGCTTATCATATTTTTCATTATCACACTATATTTCATAATAATAACATTAATGGAGGAGAACTATTCATATCCACTTTTAATGGACCCAGGACCAGTCTGAAGGGAAATTTAGCAACTTGTTCAAGATCCCACATATAATCAACCGCAGACTTGACATTTGAATTGACCCTTACTTAATATCGGAATCTGTTTACTTAGAACACTTTATTTTTTAGAATACTTTATTTTGTATTATAAATACTCAAAAGGTTCCAAAAGTAAAGTTGCTTAGGCGCTAACATTTATAGAGCTTTAAAGAGAATATTTTTTTTTCTTATACATGAACTACTCCTCCTCCAACAATTAGTATGCATCTAAAGCTATAAAAAAAAAAAAAAAAACTTTATTGTAGCATCCAGAAATCTAGTGAAGATTTGTTACTTATGGCAAAGACAGCTGAGTGCTCTCCATTATTGGTCCCCCCTTCATTATCATAATATAGAGTTGGCCAAGAAGTTCATCTGACCAGGGCAAAATTTTTGTTCAATCCTATATTAGAGCTCCTGATTTCAGTTTGGCTACTGCTTGCTATTTTTGATTCTCTGAAATGCCTGTGAATGATAAAGAGGAGAGGCAACCTGAGGAGCCAGAGAGTCTTGAGATAGAAATTTAGGTTTGACATTTATGAACTCAGAGAAAGAAGGAAGAAGGACTGAGTAGAAAGAGCTTTGGACTGCGATGTGGCTCTAAGAAATATTTACCCTCGATCAAAGTCTGTCTTTTAGAAAAGTCCCGTGTTGGGCAGGAACGCCAGACTCTAAGATGCTCTCACTGTTAAGTCATTAACTACAAATAAGCCAAGGAGAGCATGGCTTTATTTTCAACAATGTGATGGTCCTCAAATTTGTGGTAAGTGAGAAGCAGTAGGTATTTCTCTCTTAAAGGGAAATTCAGGTGGTGCATTCTTTTTTGTTGTTGTTTAAAATTTATTTTATTAAAGTATAGCTGATTTGTGATGTGTTAATTTTGCTGTGTAGGAAAGTGACTTGGTTATACCCATATATACATTTTTTCCCATGTTTTATTATGGCTTATCATAGGATATTGAATAAAGCAAGTGGTGCATTCTTAAGACTCTTACAACTACCACACAGGTACCCGGTCATCTTTGATTTTAATCATGCTCATATAATTAAGATTTAACTAATGGGACTGGAAAGCAAAAGTAGGAAGTCAAGAACTACATGGAATAACAGGCAGGTTTGGCATTGCAGTACAAAATGAAGCAGGGAAAAGGCTAACAGAGTTTCGTGAAGAGAACACACTGGTTACAGAAAACACCCTCTTCCAACAACACAAGGGATGACTCCACACATGGACATCACCGGATGGTCAATACTGAAATCAACTGGATTATATTCATTGCAGTCAAAGATAGAGAAACTCTATTCAGTCTAGTTCAGTTTAGTTGCTCAGTCATATCCGACTCTTTGTGACCCCATGGACTGCAGCAAACCAGGCCTCACTGTCCATCACCAACTCCCAGAGTTTACCCAAACTCTTGTCCATTGAGTCAGTGATGCCATCCAACCATCTCATGCGTCCACTTCTCCTTGTGCCTTCAGTCTTTCCCAGCATCAGGGTCTTTTAAAATGAGTCAGCTCTTCACATAAGGTCGCCAAAGTATTGGAGTTTCAGCTTCAACATCAGTCCATCCAATGAACCCCAGGACCGATCTCCTTTAGAATGGACTGGTTGGATCTCCTTGCAGTGCAAGGGAGTCTCAAGAGTCTTCTCCAACACCACAGTTCAAAAGCATCAATTCTTCGGCACTCAGCTTTCTTTATAGTCCAACTCTCACATCCATACATGACTACTGGAAAAACCATAGCCTCGACTAGATGGACCTTGGTTAGTGAAGTAATGTCTCTGCTTTTTAATATGCTGTCAAGGTTGGTCATAACTTTCCTTCCAGGGAGTAAGCATCTTTTAATTTTATGGCTACAGTCACCATCTGCAGTGATTTTGGAGCCCCAAAATATAAAGTCAGCCACTGTTTCCATTGTTTCCCCATCTATTTGCATGAAGTGATGGGACTGGATACCATGATATTAGTTTTCTGAATGTTGAGCTTTAAGCCAACTTTTTCACTCTCCTCTTTCACTTTCATCAAGAGGCTCTTTTAGTTCTTCTTCACTTTCTGCCATAAGGGTGGTGTTGTCTGCATATCTGAGGTTATTAATATTTCTCCCAGCCATCTTGATTCCAACTTGTGCTTCATCCAGCCCAGCGTTTCTCATGATGTACTTGACATGTAAGTTAAATAAGCAGGGTGACAATATAAGCCTTGACATACTCCTTTTCCTATTTGGAACCAGTCTTCCTATTTGAAAGCTCTATACATTCAGCAGAAACAAGACCGGGAGCTGACTGTGGCTCAGATGATGAACTCCCTATTGCAAAATTCAGACTTAAATTGAAGAAAGTAGAAAAACCACCAGACCATTCAGGTATGACCTAAATAAAATCCCTTACAATTATACAGAGGAAGAGACAAGTAGATTCAAGGGATTAGATCTCTAACAAACAGAGCGCCTGAAGTTCTATGGATGGAGGTTCATGACACTATGAAGGAGGCAGTGATCAAAAACATCCCAGAGAAAAAGAAATGCAAAAAGGCAAAGCGGTTTTCTGAGGAGGCCCTATAAATAGCTGAGAAAAGAAGAGAAGCTAAAGGCAAAGGAGAAAAGGAAAGATATATCCATCTGAATGCAAAGTTCCAAGGAATAGCAAGGAGAGATAAGAAAGCATTCAGTGATAAATGTGAAGAAATAGAGAAAAACAATAGAATTAGAAAGACTAGAGATCTCTTCCAGAAAATTAGAGATACCAGGGAAACATTTCATGCAAAGATGGGCACAGTAAAGGACAGAAATGGTACGGACCTAACAGAAGCAGAGAATATTAATAAGAGGTGGCAAGGATACACAGAAGAGCCATACAAAAAAAGATCTTAATGACTCAGATAACTACGATGGTGTGATCACTCACCTAGAGCCAGACATTAGAGGGGGAAAACAAGTGGGCCTTAGGAAGCATTACTGTGAACAAAGCTAGTGAAGGTGATGGAATTCCAGTTGAGCTATTTCAAATCCTAAAAGATGTTGCTGTGAAAGTGCTGCACTAAATATACCAGCAAATTTGGAAAACTCAGCCATGGACACAGGGCTGGAAAAGTCAGTTTTCATTCCAGTCCCAAAGAAAGGCAAGGCCAAACAATGTTCAAACTATCACACAAATTGCACTCATCTCACATGCTGGCAAAGTAATACTCAAAATTCTCCAAGCCAGGCTTCAACAGTACATGAACCAAGAACCTCCAGATGTTCAAGCTGGATTTAGAAAAGGCAGAGGAACCAGAGACCAAATTGCCAACATCCTTTGGATCATAGAAAAAGCAAGAGATTCCATAAAAAAAAAAAAAAAAAAAAACATATGCTTCATTGACCATGCTAAAGCCTTTGACAGTGTGGATCACAACAAATTGTGGGAAATTCTTCAAGAGATCGGAATACCAGACCACCTAACCTGCCTGCTGAGAAATCTGTATGCAAGTAAAAAAGTAACAGTTAGAACCTGATATGGAACAATGGACTGGTTCCGAATTGGGAAATGATTGCTTCAAAGCTGTATATTGTCACCCTATTTATTTAACTTCTATGCAGAGTACATCATGTGAAATGCCAGGCTGGATGAAGCACAAGTGGGAATCAGGATTGCAGGGAGAAATATCAATAACCTCAGATATGCACATAGTACCACCCTATGGAAGAAAGTGACGAGGAACTAAAGAGCCTGTTGATTAAAGTGAAAGAAGAGATTGAAAAAGCTGACTTAAAACTCAACAATCAAAAAATGAAGATTATGGTGTCTTGTTTCACCATTTGATGGCAAATAGATGGGGAAATAATGGAAGCACTGACAAACTATTTTCTTGGGCTCCAAAATCACTGCAGATGGTGACTGCAGCCATGAAATTAAAAGACGCTTGTTTCTTGGAAGGAAAACTGTGACAAAACTAGACAGCATACTAAAAAGCTTAGACATTACTTTGCTGACAAAGATCCAAATAGTTAAGTCTATGATTTTTCCAGTAGTCATGTATGGATGTAAAAGTTGGACCATAAAGGAAGCTGTACCTGATGAATGGATGCTTTTGAACTGTGATGTTTGAGAAGACTCTTGAGAGTCCGTTGAACTGAAAAGAGATCAAACCAGTCATTCCTAAAGGAAATCAGTCCTGGAAGGACTGACACTGAAGCTGAAACTTCAGTACTTTGCCATCTGATGCAAAGAGCTGACTCATTTGAAAAGATGCTGTTGCTGGAAAAGATTGAACGTAGGAGGAGAAGGGGATGACAAAGGATGTAATGGTGGATGGCATCAACAACTTGATGGACATAAATTTGAGTGAGCTCCGGGAGCTGAGGATGCACTAGAAGCCTGGCGTGTTGCAGTTCATGTGGCTGCAAAGAGTCAGACACATTGAGCAACTGAACTGAACCGAATGGGGTATGAAGTAAAGTGATGTCTGCAATACTTGTCTGTACCCTTAACCCCTTCGTCCATCGTGAGTCTGCATCATGTTCAAAGTAGCAAATCATCTCCAGTAATGTGAGGGAGATTGGAGAAAAATAAAAGAAGAAAGCAGGGTCCATGAGTAACTGAGGATATTCATCACACCACTCCATTATGGAGAAAAAGAAAACTCTATATCCATTAAAAATATTATAGGATTCTATGACATAAAGCTGAAATGCAACCTTAACTAATGCACTCATATTTAGAGGTGAAATAGGAAAATTTTGCTAAGGCAGCATTGTTAAGGGCAAACTAGAAAAAGGAAATTTTTAAAATAAGTTGGGCTATAAGAAAACACTGGGACACTATAAACATGTTTTAACATTGGCCCAGACATTGCTGTTTTGATGGAAAGAGAAACTTAAACACTTTGTCAAGATGAAACCAATAGGATTTGCTGACATGAGAAAAAAGGAAAATTAATGGAGAGTTCACGATCTTGAAATCAGTGATTGGGTGAGTGATGATACCATTAAACAAAACAGGAAGCATGAAGATGCATCAGGACTACTGGGGGGACGATGATGACTTTAGTTTTTGTTGAATTAGATTGAACTGCTGTGAAAGATTTTAACTTGGTTGCCCCATGTAAGGAGAAGATTGAGTCTGTTCAGCAAGTGAAACAGATTCTTTATGAGCATAATATCTTTTCTCTTAAATTTTCCTAAACCATTAGAGAAAGTTATGCGTGTAAAATAAAGTCATAATGCAGCATTTAGGGTTTTCACTTGTAATGGATGGTGGTTTTCTGTTTTGTTTTCATTTACCACATACAGAGGATATCTTTGTGTAGTCAAATGATACTTTGGTTTTTGTATATTTCCTAGCTTAACCATTATAAACAAAATATATTGACTTGGCACTCTTTCATATAGTGTCATTCAGAGATGACTATAATCCTTTAAAATCTCATACTCTTCTACTTATCTATTAGAATATAGAAAATATATATAGGTTAGACATAAATTTCATGTTTTTCCTTCTTGATTCTTATGTTTGACATTATTAAGAAAATTCTTTTTTAAAATGTTAAAATCCAGATTAATTTTCATCAAAAATCATAAAAACTTTTTACTCAAATTAATTTGTATTTTGTTATAAAAATAACTTTCATATTTTTACATTCTTATTTATACCATAGGGTTATATAAAAATAAACCTCCTAAAGATTTTGGTATATTTATAAATTTGAACATTTTTCTGGTTAAATGCCAGAATCAAGCATCTATGTTCATTATTTAATTCCCCTTCTTTTATTTTTTTAATCTCTGTTGTTCCTCTTTTGTGATTTTTACCCCAGGTGCAAACAAATACATGTGGATCCAGCCAAGTCTTTGCGTGATTGATCTCTTGATTTCCTGACAGCTCACAATGTATCTAGTAATTATGCTGTTCAGACATGGAGATTGCATTATCTCAAATTGCCTGGAATGATAACAATTTATCAAACTTGCTGGAAGAAGTTCATCTTCACCTTAAAGTGATCACTTTCTCCCTGTTAAGTTGCTTGATCTAATAGAATGAGTCCAGAGGGCCTTCATTTACTTCTTTTCCTACTCCTCTCATTTTTATTCTCTTTGGTCATTAAGCAGCTGAAAGAAGACATCAATGTTTTCTGCCTGCATTGTTTATCTTACTCTCTGTCAGTGCCACAGAGATTCAGATTTTATAACCTGATACAACAGCACAAGTTAAGTTACAAGATTTCAGAGTACCTCAGTGAAACTTAAATCTGTTCTATACCATTGAGTTTTCCAAGACATATTTAATTATAAAAGCAATGTTGTAAAAATAAAAACACTATCAATCAGAGAACTTAATTTTCAAGCCTATATTATCCTGAGTCTTTAATAATGAGACCAACATTATATATCTAGCAGATCTAGGAAAAGAAAGAAAACCAAAATAACAAATTATTACCATGGACAGATTCTTGCTTCTCCCTAGTAATTGACTTTACTTCTTATCTTAGTGCCAGTATAATCGACAGTGGTGATATGCACAAATGTCTTCACATGGCATATTGGGACACTGAGAGACAGAAAAGAAATGACCAAGGCTTAGAAATAAACACCACGACCTTGAAAGGCAGGTTACAGTTTGTCATGAGCCTTTGCCACGTGACCAATGATCTGGAGTTTGGTTCCGTAAAGCCGAGTGTGGATGGTTAATTTTACATGTCCACTTGAGTGAGCTGAGAGATGCCCAGATAGCTGGTAAAACATTATTTCTAAGTGTGTCTGCGAGGGTATTTCCAGAGCACATTAGCATTTAAATCAGTAGACTAAGTCAAGATCACTTTTGACTAGCACAGTGGACATATGTTGATCTGTTGAGGGTCAGAATAGAACAAAAATGCAGAGTGAGGAAGCACTGGCTCTTTTTACTTGAGCTTGGGCATCCATCATCTCCTGACCTCAGACAACAGCATTTCTTGGGGTCTTTATCCTTGGACCAGGACTTACACTACTGGCCCTCCCCAAATTTTCAGACCAGACCTTATTTATACTGAGATGATCCTTTGGTCCTTAGGCTGCTGGACTGGGACTGAAATACACCACTGACTCACCTGATTTTTCATCTTGCAGACTATCTCTGGAATCAGCTTCCATAGGCACAGGAGCCAATTCTCATAATAGATTCCCTCTTTCATATCTACATATAGGCATTTATTTTGGACTAGGCATATAGTCCATTTCATTAGACTTCACAGATAACTGCATTTTTCTACAAACTGAAGGTTTGTGGAAACCATACACATCTATCAGCACCATTTTTTCGTTAGCATCTGCACACATGAAGTGTGGCCTGTCACATTTTGGTAACTTAGATATTTCAAACATTTTTGTTATTATTACATTTGTTGCAGTGATCTGTGATTAGTAATCTTTGAAGTTACAATTGTAGTTTTGTTTTTTTTTACATGTTTTATTGTATGTACTTTTTTATATATAATGTTGTTGCACATTTAATAGATGACAGTTCAGTGTAAACATTACTTTTACATGCCCTAGAAACTAAGAAACAAATTGTGTAACTTGCTTTACTGCAGTATTTACTTTATTTTGGTGATCAGGAACTGGACCCACAATGTCTCTGAGGTGTGCCTGTATATATCTTATCAGTTCTGCTTCTGTAGGGAACCCTGAGTCAAACATTAACACAGGCCTTTTCAAGCCTATCTTAATACAGTTCCTTATGGGAACTCAGGGCTTCCCAGGTGGCGCTAGTGGTAAGCAATCTGCCGGCCAATACAGGAGATGCAAGAATCACAGGTGCTTTCCAACATCAAAAATTGGTGAAAGGGAGATGAAGGTGGCAAAGAATATTGATAAAGGATATATGATATTAGAGGGAAAACCGGGACGTGTGTTATCAGAAGAAAGAACGGAAAACTGCAAATCTGCTGAGGAGGGAGACTTGAATGTGGGTGGAGCCAGTGCACACAGGACTGACCTTTCATGTTTCAAACTGTGTATTGCTAATGCTTATTTTGTAATTATGCAAATTCACTGCTTTCATTTAAAATTACTTTAAAAAATTTACTTTTCAAATATAGTTGAAATACATTTGCTTTTCTTTCTATTTTCTATCCCAAAACTTGAAATTCCAGATAAAAGAATATCATCAATGTTGCTTAAAGCATCCATAAGAAAATATGATATTTTTCATGTTAGATACTTGCAGATTTGGCTTACAATAAATTGTGACTATTTATACACATATATTAAACACCATTATGTCTAAAATAGTCTCCTCATAGCACCATTTTTCTTCCATTATGATAAAGATCACTATACTAAATGACTTTTTTCTCTATGTACTTTTCTTTGGTGTTAGTCTTTAGTCTTGGTTCCAGTTTCTCGGCCTTACACTGCATTGTTGTTTTTTTCTTTACTCTTATATTCCCCAAGAGATGTCAACAAGTGATGTGGTCCTACCAACTAAACTGAACAGAAAGACCAAGCAAAATAAAACACAAAGTAACCAGCTGCTGTCATCACATCTCTCTTCTGTCCACTTTCGAGGCTCATGCTGCCTTATCTATTACAGAAAAAAAATTACTTGAAAACTTCCCCAACTGCTGTAGAGTAGGACAACCACTGTATTCGATTAAAAAAAAAAGGTAGTGGAGTTTCACACAGCAGAAAATATTGCTAGAGTCCATATCATGAGTCAATAATTGAAGTACATAACCAATTAAAGTATAAAACAGATCATGGTATAGTTAGCTCCATAACCTCAGGAACACAGAATTGATTGAACTGAAATTAAACATGCCTAATTTTCTAGTTGTCTTTCTGAAGAAGTTTTAAACCCAGACCACCTCAGGGGTTCTAGGAGGCAATCAGGTGAAGAAAGACTCCCCTCGGCGCCATTCAGTGTCACTGGTCTTTTACACTCTCTGGCAGTTGGACTTGAGGAACACGCTGCTCCACAGCAGGTGGGAGTTTTAATGCTCAGTCAGCTTGTGACAGTAGATAGACCAGCAAAAGCAGCCCCTCTGAGGTTTATTTAACGTGAGACAAGCTGTGGTTGTAAGACCTGTAATTGTTGTAGGTGAGAGATAAAAGTCAGTTTATAGAGTTAATCAAAATGAGTCTGAACAGTGGGCTGAAGCACTCATATGGAAATGTATTTACACTTTTTCAATTTTGTGTTTAAACTTTACATATAATCTTACTCTATCACACATGCCATTTTATCTATCATTCTGCCTTCAAAGAATACAGAATGTTATATCATCAGTCATCAAAATAGACTAGGAAGACACAAAAAGTTATTGCCATTCTCCTTTTGCAGATAAAAAAGAAAATTGAAGGGAAGGCGAAGTGATTTTTCTCCCTAGATCACTGCAAGAAGTGACTGACAAAACCAAGGGTTCTAAGGTCTTTTGAGACCCATATCCACAAGTATGAGCTGGAACTGTGGAATAATAACATGAACAGAATTCAAAAAGCTGTCAATGAAGCCCAAATTTCTCTTGCTCCTCTGCCAGGAACTAAGAGGGGGGAAAAAAAAGGCAGACACTATTTGTCAAAATGTGCCTTTTTGTGTTCATTCTAATGATTTTTGAAATAGCAAAAAATTAGGAAAAAGTTCACATTTATTTATAGTTTTTCATAATCGCATTTTAAGTACTTATTATCAAATAAACTATTGCCCCCTACAAACCTCCATTCTAATTCTTCTTTAATTCACTACACTGAAACTCATAATCCTATAATTTAATAATATTTTTCTGATTATGATAACCTCAGGGAAATTTTACTATATTGAAAAATGTAGAAAAGCTCAATATGTGAACCTAAATTTTATAAACAGATATTGTTATCTTTGAATTAAACTGACTATTTTATGTGTATTTTATTTCAAAACAAAATTACTGAACACCTGGTTTCATGTGAGAGAGGAAGAGCTGAAATGACTGTTGTTCCCATTCTTACAAGAAACATCTACTGGGAAAATCACAAATTATCTCTTTTTGAAGCCACAGGTGAAGTGATATCAACAACTAACCCTAAATCTGGAGAGAGATAGACGTTTGTTGGGAGAAACAAAATGCCAAGATTTGCTTTCTTACTGCTGCTGCTAAGTTGCTTCAGTCGTGTCCGACTCTAACTGAAGCCCACCAGGCTCCTCCGTCCCTGGGATTCTCCAGGCAAGAACACTGGAGTGGGTAGCCATTGCCTTCTCCACTGCTTACTTGAGGCAACACCAACCAGGTAAGCCAGTAAAATGATTAAGCTAGAAACGTTTAAAAATTGCTAAAGGCCAAAGTGTTGGATAGTGAAACAGTGTGAAAACTCCAAGGTCTGCAGGCTTATAAGAGTTGTAACCTCTTGCAGGTTTACCTCTGCAAGATTACCACAGAGAAGATGAGGATAAATTATTTAGTCACAAAGAGTACAATTTAATCAAATCATGGATCTCCATAAAGAGATGATGAACTTCAGAAATGAAGTTAATGAAAATAAAACATTCCAATTTTAATAGTTCTAAAAGAAAAGTAACTTTGGAGCAAAAGTTAGAACAACATATTATATTTACAGCATGAGAAAAAGTGAAAGGTTTGATTAAAACAGCACAAAAGATGGGAGGAATTAATTGGGAATATAAAACATTCTTATACTATAAATCAAGCTACATAATATTAAATGTAGACTCAGATTATTTCAGAATGTATGTTGCAACCCAAGATAATCATTAAAATTTGGGGGAAAAGGAGATGGATATATCATCAGGGTTAAAAATAGTCATAACCTGCTGCTCAGTTAGAATTTTAAAACACATGAGATAAAAATAATAGATATAAAAGGAGAAAATAATCCACAATCATAATTGGAGACTTCAACACTCCTCTCATAGTAATTGAGTGACCAGTTAGGTAGAAAATTAGTTCAGCTATAGATGACCTGCAAAAGACAACTGACCAACTTATTCTAATTGACATTTGTATAACAATCCACCCAACAGAGTATACATTCTTCTTGAGTCCACATGAAACATTCAGAAAGAAAGACCATGATTCACACTTGACCAGTTTAAAATAACATATATTATACACTATATGTTCCTAAAATGTAATATGAGGAAACCTGAAAGCAATAATAGAAAGAAATTCTAAAATAATCCCTCTAAATAACCCATAGACTGAAAAAGGAATCTAGAGGAAATTTTTATAATATTTTGAAGTAAGAAAATAATAAAATACAACATATCACAATTTATGTGGTGCAGATATAACACTGATTAGAAGAAAATTTATAGCATTAAATTCTTATATTAAAAAAACTAAAATCTGTAACAAAAATTGCTTCTATCATTGAGCAACTTGAGAAAGAAAAGCACATTAAAAGCAAGCAAAAGTAAGAAATAACGAAGTTTAGAACAGAAATCAGTGAAATTTAAAACAGAAAAATAGGAGAAATCAATGAAACAAAAGCTATTTCATTGAAAAGGCCAATAATATTGATTAATTTTTAGCCAGACTGGATCCTGAATAGAAATACAGTTGACTATATTTATTGTTGAGAAACTGATTTTTTCCAAGAGAAGGAACAAAACAAAAACATTCTTACTTATGACTCGTATTAAACTTGACAAATTTAGAGCTGCTTCTGTTGCTGTTGCTATGTCACTTCAGTCGTGTCCAACTCTGTGCGATCCCAGAGACGGCAGCCCACCAGGCTCCCCCATCCCTGGGATTCTCCAGGCAAGAACACTAGAGTGGGTTGCCATTTCCTTCTCCAATGCATGAAAGTGAAAAGTGAAAGAGAAGTCGCTCAGTCATGTCTGACTCTTAGCAACCCCATGGACTGCAGCCTACCAGGCTCCTCCATCCATGGGATTTTCCAGGCAAGAGTACTGGAGTGGGTTGCATTGCCTTCTCCGAATTTAGAGCTAGCCAGTGCAAAAGGAAAAAAAACACAATGAACATGGGTTGAAAAGAAAAGAGTAAAATAAAATTTAATTTTAACAAATATAAAAATAATTGCTAGAATTAACAAATGAGTTGAAAAAGATTATAAGATTCAATATCAATATACAAATATCAATCATAGTCCTATATGCCACTGGAATACAATCAGAATGTGAAGTAAAAAGATGCAATTCATACAAAAATCTGCACATGAATGCCAATAGCAGCTTCATTCATAATTGCCAAAACTTGGAAGCAACCAAAATGCTCTTCAGGAGGTGAATGGATAAACAAATAATGGTATACCTATAGAATAGAATACTATTTAACACTGAAAAGAAATAAGCTTTCAAGTTGTAAAGATATGGAAAGTATATTACTAAGTGAAAAAAGACAATCTGCAAAGGCTTCGTACTTTGATCCTAAGTATATGACCTTCTTGGAAAAGCAAAACTATGGTGATAAAATCAATGGTTGCCAGGAGTTCAGAGGTAGGCTGAGATGGAATAGGCAGAGTGCAGAGGAATTTCAAGGCAGTGAAACTATAATATATGATATAAAAATTGTGAACATATGTCATTATACATCTGTCAAAACCTATGGAATATACAATATCAAGAATAAACTCAAATGTAAACCACAGGCTTTGACTGATAATAATATGCCAATGTTGGTTCACTGACTGTAATAAATGTGCCACCATGGTGCAGGATGGTAATAGTTGAGGAGGCTTTGTGTTTGTGAAGGCAGAGGGTAATGTGAATTCTGTGTCCTGGCTGCTCACTTTTGCTGATAACCTAAAGTGCTATTAAAAAACAGTGTCTATTAACAGGCACACACTCATACAAACAGCAGCAACAATGCATTTAAATAGCACTTCAAAAAAAGAATATAAATACTTAGGTATAAATGCACCAAAATATATCCAGAATCTGTATGTTATTTACTATAAAACACAAATGCAAGAAATTAGTAAAACCTAATGGATTGGACAATACTATTAAAATGTCTACTCGCTGCAATTGTATTACTTATAGATACTATGCAACCCAAACCCTGGCGAACTCTCATAGAGATTGGATTTTGTAATGAGCTGTTTCTACAATCAAAATGAGATGACAAACGAGTTAGAGTGGCCAAAATTATTCTTGAAACACATACACACACATACAAATTTGGAGGACTCACACCTTGATTTCAAGACTTACTATAAAGTTATAATAATTAAGATTGCTGTACTGACTAAAGGATAGTCTCATAGCTGATAGGAATAGTCCAGAGAGTGCAAAAAAAAAAAACAAAAGACTACACAGATATAGGGTGATAATTTTAAAAATTTCAAAGAAAATTCAGTGGAGAATGGATAGTCTTGTCAATAAAGGTACCAGAAAAATTAGACATCCATATGGGAAAATAAAAAATTATTTGAATAGGCATCTCAAATCTTACAACAGAATTGTAATAAATAGCATACTTAAGTCCATGGAGTCTCAAAGAGTCAGACACACCTGAGCGACTGAACTAACTCAGACAGATCATTGTTCTAGATTTACAAAGTAAAACTATAAAACTTTAGAAGAATATACTGAAGAAAATCTTCACAAATGGGAGTCTTGCCACATATTTTTATATATAACATTGAAATGATTATTTGTGGAAGAGAAAATGATACATTGGACTTTTTTTTTTAATTTTTACTTTATTTTGCTTTACAATACTGTATTGGTTTTGCCACACATTGACATGAATCCACCACGGGTGTACATGAGTTCCTACATTGGACTTTATCAGAAATTTTTAAAAGAAACTTTATCCTTTAAAAAACACCATTAAGGGAAAGGAAATGCAAACCACAAAGATTTGAGTATCTGGTAAAAACTTATATCTAAAATATATAAAGAACACTGAAAACAAAATGCAACAACCTAATTAAAAAATGAGTAGAGAAATATCTGAACAGATGCTTCACCAAAGAAAATATTCAAGTGAGAAGCATGAGAAGACATACTAAATGATATTAATCTTAAGAGAAATAGAAGCTAACCTACAAAGATAGGTCCCCTACCTACCTATTAAAATGGCAAAGAAAAAGAAAATGTAAAAAGATATTGCATGAATTCCTGACGGTGTGAAGAGCAAGAGGAACCCCCATCCATTTTTAGTGAAAATTAAATTTCTAGTCTGGAAAACAGCTTGATTTTTCTCATAACACAGACTTACCACATGACCTAGAACTCCTACTTTTTCATATTTACTCAAGTTGAAAATATATTCATACCAAAATCCATATTATAATGTGTAGAGCAATGTTTTTAAAAATTGCCTAAAACCAAGAGCAACAATGATGTGCAGTCTCATGTCCAACATGTCAATAGAAAAACTATGGTAAGGCATACAATGTACTTCTAAGGCTACATGCATCTATGGGTTTAACTGACTGTGGATTGAAAATTTTTTTTTAAATTCCAGAAATTTCCAAAAAGTACAACTTGGATTTTCTGTATGTCAGAAACTATTTACATAGCATTTACATTGTATTAGGCACTGTAAGTATTCTAGAGATGAATTAAAGTATATGACGGTAGATAGGTAGATTATATGCAAATATTATTTTATGTATGAGACAAGCACTTGTGTATTTTGGTACCAATCCATGGTCCTGAAACCAGTCCCCTGCTAGGATACTGAGGGACAACTGTAATTAAAATTAAAGGAACTACTGATTCACACAGCTCATGAATGAATATATTTAGCTATATGAAAGGAGCCAGAACCCCAAGGCTGTGTTTTATATGATGCCATTTATATGGAATTTTCGAAAAAGCAAAACTATTTCTGTGAAAGGGACTATAATTAAGATGGTAGGAAGGTTAAGAAGCATTTACTAAAAAGAAGCTACACAATGGGACTTTTTAGGGTGACGGAAACATTTGTGTGGTACTGAACACAGGACTGCATGCATTTTTAAAACCCATATAATTTTATGCCACAAAGACTGAATATAGTAGTCAATTAAAAATCAACCAGAATATTAGGGAAGCTCATAATGCAATGCAGATGGTGACAAATTAATATATTTCCTTAAAAATGCATGATGTGATCTCACTAGAGGTGCGGGGGAAAGGAACTGACAGAAGTAAATTGGGAAGCAGTGTTTTAACTGGAATTTTTAAAGGCTAAAGACAAGAGAAATACTACATAAACACTGCACTCTAGTTGGCACATCTGTTCCTCACTGGATTATGGCTCGGTCATGCTGAAACATCACGATGTATGTACTGTGGTGGTGTTCATCGCTCCATCGTGTCTGACTCTTTACGACCCCGTGGACTGTAGCCCACCAGGCTCCTCTGTCCATGGGATTCTCCAGACAAGAATACTGGAGTGGGTTGCCATTTTATTCCCCAGAGGATCTTCCCGACCCTGAGATCGAACCCAGGTCTCCTGCATTGTAGGCAGATTCTTTACCGTCTGAGCCATCAGGGAAGCCCATATGTGTACTAGGGTTGAATAAATAAATGAATTTTATATAAATGATTGAAGCCAGGAAGTTTACTGCCAGAGATAAAGGTTACAAATAAGCAAGAGGGGAAGGTCTATATATAATGAAACCTTTTGAAATTATTATGTTTCTGTTCCCTTATAACTTGCTTTATTCTTCATCACTATACTTTCATCACTATACTTCATCACTATCACTTACCATGCTATTAAATATTCTACAAACTATTTTTTGAAGCACAGAATTACCTATCATATGAAGTTAACATAGCAATTAAACAATTTCTATGTTAAAATATACATATTTCTATTCTTTGCTCATAAATAATTTTTTGGTGATACTATTGTATAGATACTATTGTAGCTCTACAAAATACAGTAGGAGGCAGCTTTGTAGTTTCTTGGAATCTTATATCCTAAAGACCAAGAGGAAAACAAACAAACCAAAAAAAAAAAAAACAAGCTTAAATATTTATTAAGATTCTGGTACTTAACTTCAGCAAGCTAACAAAGGAACCCACAGTAAATACTGGCAGCAAAAACTTGAATAAAGCAATTAGGTGCCTGAAGTAAATGAGAAGATTCTAAAAACAGAAGCTTCATAGTCATACAGTAAGCAAGCACATTCTCTGAGTTTCTCTAGATAATGACTACTTGAAAAGAATAAACAGTGAAGAGAGGCAAAAGTATGCAAGGCAGAGTTTCTGTGTCCATTTCATGAGCATCATGCATCGGCAAAAATAAGCCATAATAAAAAGCTAGATCATAAGGAAACTGATAAATGTAAAGAAAATTAATACCGAGTGAGCTGAGAATGCACCCCAGCTGAGAATGCACCCCTGAGGATATCCACAGGGCTTACCTGGTGGCTCAGTGGTAAAGTATCTGCCTGCACCCCAGGAGACTCGGGTTCAATCCTTGGGTTGGGAAGATCCCCTGGAGAAGGAAATGGGTACCCACTATAGTATCCTTGCATGGAGAATCCCATGGACAGAAGAGCCTGGCAGATATCCATGTCTTAATCTCTGGAACCTGTGAATGTTACCTTACTTTGCTTTTTTTCCTTAAGGCTGGGGGTCGGGGGAGTGGTCTTTGCAGATGTGATTAATTTAAGAATACTGAGATAGTTTTTCCCAGATTACCTAGGTGAGCCCTAACTGCCATTACACATATACTTATAAGAGGAGAGCAGGAGGAGTTCTGAAACACTGAGAAGGCAATGTGAAGATGGAGCAGAGAGATTCAAAGACGGGACTGATGCAGCCATAAACCACCATATTTTGTAGCCACCAGAAGCTGGGAAAGGTAAGGATGAGATTCTTCCCTAGAGTTGCTGTAAAGAGCATAGCCCTGCTGACATTCTCATTTCATCACAATGATAAAATTTTGAACTTTTGCCCACTAGAACTATAAGGGAATAAATTTCTGCTGTTTTAAGCCACCAAGTTTGTGGCCATCTGTATCAGCAGCTATAGGAAACTAATAGAGTAACATATACTAAGAGAGTTTGAATATATTTTAAAGCATTATTAATTAGAATGAACATTAAAATCTGCTTTATCAAAAAATCAATTTTCAGATCTAAACATCAACATTTTTAAAGATCCAATTCATTGAATAAATAAATCAATAAACAGAAACATTAAAAGCAAACAGAAATCAATATTAAAGATATAATTAGGTGATTATGAATTATTAAAGCAATCATTATAACCTTTAAATTGCCAAATTTGAAAATGTCAGAATTTGATAGAAACTCTGCAAGGAGATCCAACCATTCATTCCTAAAGGAGATCAGTCCTGGGTGTTCATTGGAAGGACTGATGCTAAAGCTGAAACTCCAATACTTTGGCCACCTGATGAGAAGAGTTGATTTATTGAAAAAGACCCTGATGCTGGGAGGGATTGGGGGCAGGAGGAGAAGGGGACGACAGAGGATGAGATGGCTGGATGGTATCACTGACTCGATGGAGATGAGTCTGGGTAAGTTCCAGGAGTTGGTGATGGACAGGGAGGCCTGGCGTGCTGCAATTCCTGGGGTCGAAAAGAGTCGGACACAACTGAGCGACTGAACTGAACTGAACTGGAGAAAATGGCGTATTTTCTCTCTACAGTAAATCCAAATGTAAACAGTAGGTTTAGAAACAACCAAGATTGTTTCAATGATAGCAGAATCATATGGCTGAGTCCCTTTGTTAGCTACCTGAGACCATCTTAACACCGTTGACGGCTATGTATGTGTGCTCAGTTGCTTCAGTCGTGTCTGACTCTTTGCAACGGTATGAACTGTAGCCCTCTAGGCTCCTCTGTCCATGGGATTCTCCAGGCAAGAATACTGGAGTGGGCAGCCATTCCCTTCTCCAGGGGGGTCTTCCCGACCCAGGGATGGATCCTTTGTCTTCTGCATCTTATGCGTTGCAGGCAGATTTGTTCCCCACTGAGTCACGTGGGAAGCCCTGATCGACTATACTACAATATAAGATTAAAAGTTTTAAAGAAAAAATAGCTGCTGCTGCTGCTAAGTTACTTCAGTCGTGCCCGACTCTGTGCTACCCCAGAGACGGCAGCCCACCAGGCTCCCCCGTCCCTGGGATTCTCCAGGCAAGAACACTGGAGTGGGTTGCCATTTCCTTCTCCAATGCATGAAAGTGAAAAGTGAAAGTGAAGTCACTCAGTCGTGACTCTTAGCGACCCCATGGACTGCGGCCCACCAGGCTCCTCCGTCCATGGGATTTTCCAGGCAAGAGTGCTGGAGTGGGGTGCCATTGCCTTCTCCGAAAGAAAAAATAGCAGAAGTTAAATGTGGCTATTAATGATACCCTCCCCCCAATACACACACGCACTCAACTTAATCTGATCAAAAGATAGACTTTCATAGATAGCTTGACACCCAGAAGTAATCTGTACCCTTCAGAAAATAAATAACTCAAGTTGTAGATGATATTCATCTAACTTTGAATTTTGAAAATACTACTCTCTGCCATAAGGTATCTGTGTTTTAAAGATATACAAATAAATGAATACTTATTCAGTTACTGACGGCATTATTTCAATTATTCTGTTGCTTTTAGTACTATCTAAAAGACTGAACCTAGGAAGTTAATCACTAATTAAAAAATAAGTGGTAAAGTTTTACCATTTAAAACTTTATATATTTTATTTCAAAAGTGTATTTTTCATTAAGAGTACACTATTACTGCCTGGTAGCACAAAAACAGAACTGAGCCATTAGTTGCAATATCAGCTTAGATGGAGATTTGGAAAAGCAGCTGGTTGAAATAAAATGTATGCAGAGTAAACACTGTGAAGAAAATCAATATTTTTTTTTCCAGAGAAGGAAATGTCTCTTGTTATGTCTGTTTACATTTCATTGCACTACATTATATGATTTGAAATGACTCTTAATTTATATAAAAATGAGACATTTTAGAAAACAAACACAAAGCATAATATTCAAGAAACACATTTTCCTCAGATTGTTCTTCTTTGAGAAATAAATGGAAAAACAGATTTGTATCATTCCAATGATCCAAACTGCATATTGTGAAATACATCCACAAATAGGTATTTAAAGGATACTATATAGTGAGAGTAATGTTAAAAAAGTTTTAGATATTGCTAATATATCCTAAGTATTTTTTCTTATAAAGTGATATGCTTTCTTTAAAGAAATACATTTTAACTCAATATTATTTGCCTACTTTTAAATTAATGATTAGAATCTGTTGATAAATTTGTGATAGGTTCAAGAAAAGAAGAGAGTAAGCATTAGTATTCTTTATATATGTATGTATTTTTATTCTTATCTTATTGAAGTATATAGTTAATTTACAATATGATACTAATTTCAGGTGTACAGCTTAGTGAGTATTTTACAAATTATGCTCCATTTAAAGTAATTGTAAGAAAATTTAATTCCCTGTGCTACAAAGCATATCCTGTTGCTTATCTGTTTTACACATGGTAGTTTCTATCTCTTAATCTCATACACCTAATTTGCCCCTCCTCCCTGTCCCCTCCCCACTGGTAAACACTAGTTTGTTTTCTGTATGTGAGTCTATTTTTGTTTTGTATATACATTCATTTGTATTACTTTTTAGGTTCTGCACATAATACCATACAATATTTGTCTTTCTCTGACTTATTTTACTAAACATAATATTCTCTAGGTCTACCCACGTTTCTGCAAAAGGGAGAATTTCATTTTTTAATAAAGTAATATTTCATCATATATACAAACCATGCATTTATTCATTTTTCTGTTGATGGGCATTTGGGTTGCTTTCCTATCTTTGCTATTGTAAATAGCTATTAAGATGCATATATCTCTTTGAATCAGTGTTTTCATTTTCTAGGTACATCCCCAAAAGTGGAATTGCTGGATCATATGATAGTTCTATTTTCAGCTTTTTTAGGGAAACTCCATATTTGTGCACCACTTTACATTCCCATCAAAAAGGTACAAGGGTTTCCTTTTCTCCATATCTTCCCCAACACTTGATATTTATAGATTTTTTTTGATGATAGACATTCTGACATGTGTGAGGTAATATTTTTTTTTTGTATTTCTCTAATGATAAGCAAGGTTGAGCATCTTTTCATGTGCCTTATAGTCATATATATGTATGTCTTCTATTTTTCTAAACTTTTAATTGTATTTAAAATACATATTGGAAAACCTGAATAGACATTTTTTCCAGAGAAGACTTTCAATTTGTCTATAATCCAATCACTCTGCGTCTAGGAGTACCCATAGGGAAACTCATGAATGGCCTAATGTCCAAGTCCCTAAATGCAAGGATATTCCATGGCATGAGATGAATATGTTAATATAGTGAGATTAATAAATAAAATGAAGCAATGCTTACAAGGGATTATATCAAATAAAAATTAGAAAGTTTTATATTTATCAATGAAGCTGAATCTCTGACTTTTTATTTAGTGAAAAAAAGAGGAGGGGAGAATAAAACCATTGATATAACAATTTAAAGCATGAAGTAAGCTATACATATAGTGTATGAATACAAATGTAGAATATTGGACTGAAGAATTCACTGCAAGAATGTGATAGTGAAAGGAAAATGGGAGGTGATAAAATGGGAGTTCAAATGTACCTGTATTTCATTATTTTTTACTGAAAACCAATTAAATTAATCCAAATAAATATCAGCAAACATTAATTCCAGGGTGCAAGAGCATGTGTCTCATTTTCAATTATGTCCTTTTCACATTTTAAAATACTTGCTGGAAAATAAATTTTTAAAAATTCAAACAATGATACTCCCCAGTAAAAAACTTTTCCAACAGTTGAGCAGTGAAATTATTTTAAAAACTTTTTTCCAATTTGGTTTTTATAGAAAGTGAACTAATTTAAATAATGTTAAGGTAAACCAAAGCTTCAAGTTAGAAAAAATTTGAAAATACCAATAAAATAAGCACAATTTAAGATAATGTAAACTTAGCAAAATTGTTTCAAGAATAATTAAAAACTTGCATACACTAAAAATGACTAAAGAAATGGAGAAGATTATCCAAAAACACCATTCTGTCCAATGGACCCATTCAGGCCCACCTTAATAACCTCCCTTTCTTAAAGTCTACTATATCACATAATGTATCTTAATCATGAGAGCGACGTGTATCATAATAATAGTAATGAGGAGCAAGGTGTGGACACCAGAGGGTGAAAAATCTTGGGAGCCACTTTAAAATTCTTTCTCTCATACCTACTAAATTATATTGAATACAAGGGAGAGAGTAACCTAGTCACAGGTTCTGCTTAGCATTTGATGATATTCTCCAAACATCATCTCGTACTATTAATTTAAAAATAGGAGAAAGGGCTTCCCTCACTGTTCAGTGGTTAAGAATCCACCTTGCAATGCAGGGGACACTAGTTTGATCCCTGGTCTAGGAAAATCCCACAGGTCACGGAGCAACTAAGCTGGCTAGTTGCTCATATTACTGAGGTGTGCTCATACTACTGAGTCTGTGCTCTAGAGCCTGGGAGCCACAACAAAAGAAGCCACTGCAATGAGAAGTCTGCACACTGTTACTAGAGAGGAGGCCCTGTTTGCCACAACGAGAGAAAGCCTGAGTGCAGAAATGAAGACCCACCATGGCCAAAAAATGAAATAAAAATTAAAAAATAAATATTTAACAACAACAAAATAGGAGAAAAATACTACATTCTTAAGTTGATTAAAACTCATTTCCACAGAAGTAATTTTCATAATAAAAAAGAGAAATAGTTGTATGAATATGAGTAATAAAGATCAGTCTCATCACCTTTCATTGTCATTTGCTAGAGAATATTTGAGAAACTCTAGCCAATACAGTCAGTAAAAACTTGAGCTGGAAAGAAAGACCTGGAGCTGACTATGGCTCAGATCATGAGCTTCTTACTGAAAAATTCAGACTTAAACTGAAGAAAGTAGGGAAAACCACTAGGACATTCAGGTATGACCTAAATCAAATCCCTTGACTATTCAGTGGAAGTGACAAATAGATTTAAGGGATTAGATCTGATAAACAGAGCAGCTGAAGAACAATGGATGGAAGTTCATAACACTGTACAGGAGGGGGTGACCAAAACCATCCCAAAGCTGGCTTGAAACTCAATATTCAAAAAAACTAAGACCACGGCATTCAGTCCCATCACTTCATGGCAAATAGATGGGGGGGAAATGGCAACAGTGGCATATTTTATTTTCTTGGGCTCCAAAATCACTGTGGATGGTGACTGTAGCCATAAAATTAAAAGACTCACTTACCTTGGAAGAAAAGGTTTATAAATGTAGACACTGTGTTAAAAAACAGACATACCACTTTGCCAACAAAGGTTTGCATAGTCAAAGCTATGTTTTTTTCCAATAGTCGTGTACAGACATGAGAGCTGGACCATAAAGAAACTGAGCACAGAAGAATTGATGCTTTTGAACTGTGGTGCTAGAGAAGACTCTTTAGAGTCCTTTGGACTGCAAGGAGATCAAACCAGTCAATCCTAAAGGAAATCAACCCTGAATATTCACAAGAAAGACTGAAGCTAAAGTTGAAGCTCTAATATTTTGACCACCTGATGCAAAGAGCTGACTTATTGGAAAATATCCTGATGCTGGGTAAGATTGAGGGTAGGAGGAGATGTGGATGAGGTTGGTTGAAATGGTTAGATGGCATCATCAGCTCAATGGACATGAGTTTGAGCAAACTCAGGAAGACAATAAAAGGCAGGGATGCCTGGCACGCGGCATCCATGGGGTCTCAAAAAGTTGGATGTGACTTATTGATTGAACAACAACAGTGAGTACAAATTCATGAAAAGGATATAATGATTATTAATATTTGAAGAAAGGAGAAAAATACAATTATATGTAATAGTGTAGCTTGCTCTCTGGAAAAGTGAGAAAATGAGCTAAAAATAGTAAAGTAACTTAGTAGCTTCAGCATTTGCAAATTTGTTACACAAAACCAAAGCTTTCTATATACAAACAATGGTTCATTTAAGAATATAAGGAAAGAGAATATCTTATTCATAGATACAGCAGCATGAAAATAAGTTAGGAATAAGCTCTAAAATGAAGTTTCTATAAAAAACACAAAATTCACCTAAATAATAGAGAGCTAATGTAGATATAGCATTCAATGATACACAATTAGTATATCATTCCAAATTTTCTATAAAATTAAATCAATTAAATTCAAATATTAATAGAATTAGAGCATTGAGAGAGCCATAAAGTGATCTCACTGGATTAATATGAATGCTAAGCTCTGCAAAACACTTTTTCAGGATGAATAACAAAGATCTACTTTTTCCTGTTTATTGAAATGTATGAGTGTAACAGGTAAAACAATAATGTTGTTGGTCAAGGATCAGAATGGAAAACTTAAGAACATAAAATTAAGCTAATGAATGAATCTAGACTCTTATCTTAATTTCACCCACATGTTCACAAAAAAGAATAATAAAAACAATGGATTATATATTGGAAGGTAGAGTATAATACAGTAAGAACACATCTTTATAAATTTTTGTATTTAAGAACTTAGCTGTATTGTATGATTCAAATTTCTTTAATTGAAGAAAGGTCTAAAAGCTGTAAAATAAAAGTGAGTTACTATGATCCAGAAATAATTCTGCTTTTAGGATTTAATATAATAATATAAGATACTTGGAAAACAAACTGTACAAGTCTTTTCTAATAGTTGTATTTGAAACATTTCTAGAAATGCAAGCTATTTACACAGAATTTATTATTTAATTATCCTATACCTATAAGTTTAGAAATAATGCAAAAAATAAAAATCAAATTTAGAGAACTAAATCACTAGGAAAATATGAAAAATACATAAATTTTAAACATATGTTTTATAAAATAAATATGATTTTAGGTAAAATAAGTATGTAGCCAGATATATATAGAAAAAAATAATTTGAAATAATTTGGAAATAAAAAATTAGATTCTTTGTAATATTTTTGTAGTCTCTAAATGTTTTACAATAAGAGCTTACTAGTTAAAACCTGAACATAAATACACAAGAAGTAGAATAATTAAAAAGTGGAGTGAAGAAATTCTATCATTAATCCAACTTGATTTCACAGTAATTACCACTCTTCACTCTTTAGGAAGTCAAGTGCTTAATACAACCTAGAAAGAAAGCTATGCAATTATCAAACAGTTATTTTTAAAAAGCTAAGTAAAACCCTCATTTCCTTCAATTGTGGTCACAACCTCTGTACTTCCCCTCCCCTGCTTTTTTTTGAGAAACCCAAGTAATAATTCTGATTATAGCCTTCTATGTTTTGCTTTTATGTATTTCTTAAGCATCTCTATTTTCCATTTGGTCCCTGATCCGTTTTTTTTTGGGGGGAGGGGGCTGGAAACTATTGTATAACATCTTCCCAGTGCATAACAGATACTTAAAATAATATTGCATCTTCATTTCCTTTTGTCCTTCATTTGGAATTCATTCCTACAATTTTAAATTTCTCAGTCTCCATCTCCCTATGCATTATCACATCTTTAAAAAAGGTAAAATATGAACAAAAGCTGCTCAAATACAGATGATATGTCATTTAAAGAATACCAACAATAACTTTTAAATAATATTTCCTTCCTTTGATGAAACAAAAATAAAGTACAATTTTATGTTTTTCCTAAATGTCTCACATTGAAAACCCAAGCCCTTTCTATATATCAGAACTTCCTTGACTTATGATGGGGTTATGTCCCAATAAACTCATCATAAGTTGACAATATCATAAGTCAAAAACACACTTAAGACACCTAACCAACCAAACATCACAGCTAAGCATAGTCTACCTTAAATGTGCTCAAAACAATACCATTAGCCTACAGGTGGGCAAATTTATCTAACAAAAAAACCTGTTTCATAATAGCATTGACTATCTCATGCATTTTATTGAATATTGTACTGAAAGTAAAAAATAGAATGGTCATATGGGTACAGAGGACTTCCCAGCTGGTGGCAGTGGTAAAAAACAAAACAAAACGCCTGCCAATGCAGGAGACATAAGAGATGTGGATTCAGCCCCTGGCTCGGGAAGATTTCCTGGAGGAGGGCATGGTAATCCACTCCAGTATTTTTGCCTGGAGAATCCTGTGGACAGAGGAGCCTGGTGGGTTACAGTCCATGGGGTCTCAAAAAGTTGGACACGATTGAAACAACTTAGCATGCAAGGGTACAGAATTGTTGTAAGTGTACTGGTTGTTTACATTCATGATTTTGAGGCTGACCAGGAGCATCAGCTCACTGCCACTGTCCAGAATCACCAGAGACTATCATACTGCATATCCCTAGCCTGAGAAAATTTGAAAGTTCAAAATTTGAAGTATGGTGGCTACAGAATGTGTAGCACTTTTGCATCGTCAAAAAGTAAGAAGATACTGTATATGATACTGGCACAAAGACAGAAATATAGATCAATGGAATGAGATAGAAAGCCGAGAGATAAGCCCACAAACCTATGGGTGCCATATCTTTGACAAAAGAGGAAAGAATATACAATGAAGAAAAGACAGTCTCTTCAGTAAGTGGTACCAGGAAAACTGGACAGCTAAGTGTAAAAAGAATGAAATTAGAACACTTCCTAATGCCATACACAAAAATAAACTCAAAATGGATTGAAGACCTAATGTAAGACCAGAAACTATAAAAGTCTTAGAGGGAAACATAGGCAGAACACTCTTCAACACAAATCACAGCAAGATCCCCTATGACCCATTTCCTAGAGTAATGGAAATAAAAACAAAAATAAATAAATGGGACCTAATTAAACTTAAAAGTTTGGCACAACAAAGGAAACTATAAAAAGGTGGAAATGCAGCCCTTGGAATGAGAGAAAAATAACAGCAAATGAAAAAATTGACAAAGGATTCATCTCTAAAATATATAAACAGCTCATTCAGTCCAATACCAGAAAAACAAACAACCCAAACAAAAAGTAGGCAGAAGACCTAAACAGACGGTTCTCCAGAGAAGACACATAGATGACTAATAAACATATGAAAAGATGTTCAACATGGCTCATCATTAGAGAAATGCAAATTAAAATTACAATGAGATATCACCTCACACCAGTCAGAATGGCCATCATCAAAAAATCTACAAACAATTAATGCTAAAGAGGGTGTGGAGAAAAGGGAACATTTTTGCACTGGAGGTGTGAATATAAAGAATATAGCCACTATAGAGAACAGTATGGTTGTTCCTTAAAAAACTAGGAATAAAACTACCATATGCCCCAACAATCTCACTACCAGTCATATACCCTGAGGAGACCATAACTGAAAAAGTCACACGTACCCCAATGTTCATTGCAGCAATATTTACAATAGCCAAGACATGGAAGCAACCTAGATGTCCACTGACAGATGAATGGATAGAGAAGTTGTTACACATATACAGAGTGAAATATTACTCAGCCATAAAAGGAACACATTTGACTAAGTTCTAATAAGGTAGATGAACCCTAAGCCTATTATACAGAGTGAAGTAAGTCAGAAAGAGAAAGACAAATACTGTATATTAACACATATACATGGAATTTGGAAAGATGTACTGATGAACCTATTTGCAGGGCAGCAATGGAGATGCTCAACTGGAATTCCATCACTTCTAGTAGCTTTGTTTGTAATGATGCTTCCTAAGGCCCACTAAACTTCACATTCCAGGATGTCTGGTTCTAGGTGATTGATCACACCATCATGATTATCTGGGTCAAAAGAGCTATTTTGTACAGTTCTTCTGGGTATTCTTGCCACCTCTGCTTAATACCTTCTGCTTCTGTTAGGTCCATACAATTTCTGTCCTTTATCGAGCCCATCTTTGCATGATGTGTTTCCTGGGTATCTCTAATTTTCTTGAAGAGATCTCTAGTCTTTCCCATTCTATTGTTTTCCTCTATTTCTTTGCACTGATCACTGAGGAAGTCTTTCTTATCTCTCCTTGCTATTCTTTGGAACTCTGCATTCAAATGTGTATATCTTTCCTTTTCTCCTTTGCTTTTCACCTCTCTTCTTTTCACAGCTATTTTTAAGGCCTCCTCAGAGAGCCATTTTGCTTTTTTGCATTTCTTTTTCTTGAGGATGGTCTTGCTCCCTGTCTCCTATACAATGTCACAAACCTCCATCCATGGTTCATCAGGCACTCTGTCTATCAGATCTAGCCTTTTAAATCTATTTCTCACTTCCACTGTATAATCATTAGGGATTTGATTTAGGCCACAGGTCTGGAAAAGGTCAGTTTTCACTCCAATCCCTAAGAAAGGCATTGCCAAAGAATGCTCAAACTACTGCACAGTTGCACTCATCTCACATGCTAGCAAAGTAATGCTCAAAATTCTCCAAGCAGGCTTCAACAATACATGAACCGTGAACTTCCAGATGTTCAAGCTTGTTTTAGAAAAGGCAGAGGAACCAGAGATAAAATTGTCAACATTGGCTGGATCATTGAAAAAGCAAGAGAGTTCCAGAAAAACATCTATTTCTGCTTTATTGACTATGCCAAAACCTTTACCTGTGTGGATCACAATAAACTGGAAACTTCTGAACGAGATTGGAATACCAGACCACTTGGCCTGCCTCTCGGGAAATCTTTATGCAAGTGAGGAAGCAACAGTTAGAACTGGATATGGAACAACAGACTGTTTCCAAATAGGAAAAGGAGTATGTCAAGGCTGTATATTGTCATCCTGCTTACTTAACTTATATGCAGAGGGCATCATGAGAAACTCTGGGCTGGATGAAGTACAAGCTGAAATTAAGATTGCTGGAAGAAATATCAAAAACCTCAGATATTCAGATGACACCACCCTTATGGCAGAAAGTGAAGAAGAACTAAAGAGCCTCTTGACAAAAGTAAAAGAGGAGAGTGAAAAATTTGGCTTAAGCTCAACATTCAAAAACTAAGTTCATGGCATCTGGTCCCATCACTTCATGGCAAATAGATGGGGAACCAGTGGAAACAGTGGCAGACTTTATTTTGGGGGGCTCCAAAATCACTACAGATGGTGGTTGCAGCCATGAAATTAAAAGACTCTTACTCCTTGGAAGAAAAGCTGTGACCAATCTAGACACTATATTAAAAAGCAGAGACATAACATTGCCAACAAAGGTCCGTCTAGTCAAGGCTATGGTTTTTCCAGCAGTCATGTACAGATGTGAAAGTTGGATTATAAAGAAAGCTGAGCACTGAAGAATTGATGCTTTTGAATTGTGGTGTTGGAGAAAACTCTTGAGAGTCCCTTAGACTCCGAGGAGATCCAACCAGTCCATCCTAAAGAAAATCAGTCATGAATGTTCATTGGAAGGACTGATGTTGAAGCTGAAACTCCAATACATTGGCCACCTGATGTGAAGAGTTGAGTCTTGAAAAGACCCTGATGCTGGGAAAGATTGAGGGCAGGAGGAGAAGGGGATGACAGAGGATGAGATGGTTGGATGGCATCACTGACTCAATGAACATGAGTTTGAGTAAACTCTGGGAGTTGGTGACAGACAGGGAGGCCTGGTGTGCTGCAGCCTCTGGGGTCACAAAGAGTCAGACACGACTGAGCGGCTGAACTGACTGAATGGAGATGCAGACACAGAGAGCAGAATTGTGGACACAGTGGAGGAAGGAGAGGGTGGGATGAAATGAGAGTGGCACTGAAACATAGACGTTATCATATGTAAAATTAGATAGCCTGTATAAATTTGTTGTATGACACAGGAAGCTCAAATCTGGTGCTCTGTGACCACCTAGAGTGGGATGAGCTTGGAGGTAGGAGGGCAAGTTAAAAGAGAAGGGGGCATAGGTATGCCTATGGCTGATTAATGTTGATGTATGGCAGAAACCAACACAATATTGTAAAGCAAATTACCTTCCAACTTAAATTCAATGCCTTTTTTTTTTAAGATGTAAAAAGATACTCTAAGGTCAAAAAATCTTAAGTTGAACCATTCTAAGTCATTGCTTGGTACCAGAATGTATAGAAATAATTGATTCACCATTCTAGCACTTAACTCTCTTTAATAATCCCCCAAATCACTGCAGATGCTGATTTCAGCCATTAGATTAAAAGACACTTAATCCTTGGAAGGAAAGTTATGACCAACCTAGATAGCATATTCAAAAGCAGGGACATTACTTTGCCAACAAAGGTCCGTCTAGTCAAGGCTATGGTTTTTCCTGTGGTCATGTATGGATGTGAGAGTTGGACTGTGAAGAAGGCTGAGCACCGAAGAACTGATGCTTTTGAACTGGGGTGTTGGAGAAGACTCTTGAGAGTCCCTTGGACTGCAAGGAGATTCAACCAGTTCATTCTGAAGGAGGTCAGTCCTGGGATTTCTTTGGAAGAAATGATGCTAAAGCTGAAACTCCTGTACTTTGGCCACCTCATGCGAAGAGTTGACTCATTGGAAAAGACTCTGATGCTGGGAGGGATTGTGGGCATGAGAAGGGGATGACAGAAGATGAGATGGCTGGATGGCATCACTGACTTAATGGAAGTGATTCTGAGTGAACTCTGGGAGTTGGTGATGGACAGGGAGGCCTGGATTGCTACAATTCATGGCATCTCAACGAGTTGGACACGACTGAGAGACTGAACTGAACTGAACTGAGTTATAATTACATCACATTCCCTTTAACTCACATGGTTGACTGATGCAGAAAGAAGCCAGTTCGTGTTAGAGAAACTTGATTCATACCAGTACAGAATACTGATGCCAATAGCGGTTCTGGTCTGCATGGGTTACCTTCTTGAAACCAAGCCAATTCCTATCACGTGGCAGTCAGGAATTAACCCAGTACTTTTTCTCCAGCCTGTCAAATAAAGACAGCCAGGAATGGGAAAAGCAGTGAAGATCTGCTATCTGGTACACAATAGTCTGGGCTTCCCTGGTGGCTCTTATGGTAAAGAACCCACCTGCAATGTGGGAGACCTGGGTTTGATCCCGGGTTTGGGAAGATTCCCCTGGAGAAGGGAATGGCTACCCACTCCAGTATTCTTGCCTGGAGAATTCCCCATGACTGACTGAATGGAGATGCAGACGTAGAGACCGGCAGGCTACAGTCCATGGGGTTGCAAAGAGTTAGACATGACTGAGTGACTTATACTTCACACAATAGTCTAGAAAGACTTGACTGTCTTGGTTTCATACAGAATACCACCTAACCCATCACATTTAATGAAATTATACGAATTGTACCTGAAATACAGAAAACAGCAAAAACTACAGATGCATTAGTCAAATGCATTCAGGTCGAAGGGTAGAAGTTAAACGCCACAAATGTTGAGGGCCCTGCCAGTTCTTTTCTGGGTCCTTTGGTGTGATGTGTGTTGAGTTCTCTTCTCTAAATTGAGTTTGTCGCTCTTCGCACGATGCTTGTAGGAAACCTGATTTTGGAAGCACTGCATGTACCATCTGAGTATTCTGCTCAATCCATTGGTGAATAACTCAAAATATTGCCACTTTTGAATGGGGTCCAGATACAAGAAGGATTTTTAGTAGCACAAGGCTGATATTTCATGCTTCTCTGTCATTTGAACCTTTATGACCCAAGAGATCCAATTATTTCTGAAGTATTTTTGTCACACTGGTATGCTGCAAGGAGCCGAACAGGAGAATTCTGATGACTATTCTCTATCTTGAAAGCAGTCTTGGCTTCCAGTGGGTCCTGTTAGAGACACTAAATGTCTGATCTTGGGACAAGTGTCCATGTAAATCCAAACTTCCTTTTGTTAACTTGGGGTTGTCTGATCCATTAAAACATAAATCTCTACATTTAATAGTGTACTCTTCTTAACTGGCATTGGTATGTATTAATTCTGGCCCAAGCACATATTGAATGCATACATATATTGCTTTAAATTTGTCTCAGAATCCCATGGTATATATTTTTTTCTGCCTCACCAATTCTCTCTCAGCTCCACCTATCATTTAATGGAGAGTGAGAGATCTCCAGACAAAAGAAGAGGAAAAAGTGCAGATCTGGTTTACAGATGATTATGGCATACTGGGCTTCCCAGGTGGTGCTAGTCGTAAAGAATCTGCCTGCCAGTGCAGGAGACATTAGAGACATGGGTTCGATCCCTGGATCGGGAAGAGTCCCTGGAGGAGGGCATGGCAACCCACTCCAGTATTCTTGCCTGGAGAATCCCATGGACAGAGAAGCCTGGTGGGCTATGGTCCATAGGGTTGCAAAGAGTCAGACACGACTAAAGCTACTTTCCATGCACACATGCATGGCTTGCTGGCCATAGCTGGTAATATTAATCATTGCACTAAAGCCTCCCTTGGAGACAACCCGGAGACAACCCAAAGACACTGGTGAAAAAAGAAACCTTTCTAACTGGAATAACTTTGGAAACACATAGAATTTCCTATTTGCATATATATTGAAATAACCTGAGCTATAAATTAATTCAGAGGCAGTAGCTAGTGCATTGGTTAAATGGTCAGAAACTTAGAAAAGATGGAATTGAAAGATGGATGACAAAGGTGTCTGGTGGAGAGGTACATAAATGAGTCTATCAGAAAGGGCTTGGAGTTTGAAGTTTTCTGTATCATACATTAATGCTCTACATGGGGTATTCATGGCAAAGAATGATATAAAATAATGTATAAGAATATCAAGCTCCCACATGTCAGCCTACTTCTATTCCTAGTCAACCTGTTGTTTACTCAGTGGATTTCTGGAAAATTTTTTTCTCTAATGGAGTCTATGAATAGTTTTGACATAGTGAACTTCCCTTCACCAGGGCATATCTAGCTACTAACACTATTGACTTTCCATTTTGCCAACAGTGACATCCAAAGCCAGACTCAAGATAGGGAACCATGTTCTGGGTTACCAGTCAGCTTCTTCATGAAGAGGGCAACCATGAGTTTTATGAGGAGTTGATTGGCAGAAGCCATCAAGTGGACTTCCCAGGTGGTGCTAGTGGTAAAGAACCCACCTACCAAGGCAGGAGACATGAGATGCAAGTTTGATCTCTGGGTCGGAAAGATTCCCTCGAGGAGGAAATGGCAACTCACTCCAGTATACTTGCCTGGAAAACTCCATGGACAGAGGAGCCTCCCAGGCTATAGCCCATTGGGTTGCAAAGAGTTGGACCCAACTGAGCCTTGGGGCACACACAACTACACAAATCAATATATCTGATGCTGCTAAGAAATAGATCCTGTGGGAGTCAAAATTTGTGTAATCCTTCCAACCAAGCTGGTAATAGTGGATGAAGGGACCCCAAACAGTGGTGGAAGAAGAAGAGGTATGAATATCAGCTCATATCATTAGCAAGAATAGAAATTAGAGCTGAAGTCCCTATATTTTATGGTGGTCCTTTTGTGTTTACTGTTTATATGATAAGTAACAGTGGATGCTAATATCTACTTTGAGGATCCAGGTTTGTAAAACTGAAGTGATATGACCTGTGGCAATCTGACAGAGAAATGTTAAGTTTTTTCTGCATTGGGGGTATATTCCTGTTGTTAGACAAATGTGGTCAGGTATCTTACTTGCTCTATTAAAGTGCACACCACTAATAGCATAGGTTTTCTTACTCCATGTTAAACTGAAACACTCATACATGGTTTGAGCATAGTAAATGCTCAACAAAACAAATATTAATTGTATCAAAATATTGCAGATGATGAAACTGAGAATAAATATTTGCTAATGGAATAACCCTGACTTAGGTAGAAACTTATCTTTTCTATAAAGTGGTACTATATTTTAATTTTTTTTTAATTCTACTACTTCAAAAATGTCTGATCATGTGTTTAGCATTTGATAGCATTTCACAGTTCCCTAATATCTTTATAAAGGTGATAAAATGAATTAAAATATAAATCCCATTGCCTGTGTACAAGGTTCATGTATCATAGTCAGTTTAACCTTCAATAAAGTTTTCAGTGTGGTTACCTTCTCTCCAGATAAACCTAACAGAAATAGAAAAAGCCCAGTGAAGGACAATGAAAAGGATTGTAATCATGAGTAATACTATAGGAGGAGACTCCAAATGAATGGGATATTAAAAAGAGTAGGCTGAATTGTTCCGAGAAGATCAAGGGGAAAAGGTTATAAAATAGAAGCATATTAAGTAAAGAATGGAATAAAATAGATACACAGAAATTCTTCTTTTGCCCTTTCTTACAATTCAAGGACAGTGGATAAAACCTAGTGCCTAAAAGATGAACATAAAGGTCTTCTTCCTTCTAACAAATTGTCAGGAAATAGTTTTAGGATTTCTTTCTGTTCCATACCTAATTGGGAAACTAATCAACATCTCTATGCCTGCATTTCCCAATATTTGTATGATAGAATGTTATATATTACAAGGACTATAGAGATCCTAAGTTAGACTACACTAGGATCTAATAGCTTCAATTTATTTTCTTTTTATTTTTTTCATTGGAGGATAAATGTTTGAAAATATTGTGTTGGTTTCTGCTATACATCAACATGAATCAGCCACAGGTATACATATGTCACCTCCCTCCTGAAACCCCCTTCCCCTCTCCCTCCCCATCCCACTACTCTAGGTTGTCACACAGAACTGGGTTGAGCCTCCTGTGACACACAGCAAATTCCTACCTGTGATCTATTTTTACATATGGTAATGTATATGTTTTCATGCTATGCTCTCAATTTGTCCCACCCTCTCCAAAAAAAAGAAAAGGAACTAAGGTCCAGATAGTTTGTTATTCATATGCATCCATAAACCTAATTAGCTGGAGAGTCATTTGATGATTTTTATATCAGGGGTCTTTTAAGCACTCCATGGTTACCTTCAGGATAGTCACTGTATATTATATACCTCACAGCTCATTTATTTGTATGTGTAAATACACAAAATACACAATTTCTATGCACTGTACATTTTATATACACACAAATATATTTTATGTACCAGAAATTTATTTTAATACTTTTTACCATTTATCTTATTTCAAAGTATCTAAGTGAATGTACCATCCAGTTGTCATCAATCCACATGCAAAAATTATATATATATCAATTCACATATGAATTGATAAGTACCCTGAACATCTATAATATAGAATATCAAAAGAAAATATGTTAATATCACAAAACTAATTTTTTTTCTGGAATAAGTTGGACAACTAATTAACACCATGCAGAATTGAAAACTTTATATCTGCTATTTTTTTAAATTTTCTCATATTTGTTTAGTCCATTACTTAAATATAAATTGTTGTCATCATTAAGCATACATTAGCACCTTGATTTTTCCAAGTCAGTGGGAAAACTTTCCATTATTTTAAAGTAGCAAAGGAGAATTACATTTGAACATACTAAATGATCATATCCAAATTGCAGAAAATTACAAAGTGGCCTAAATTCAAACATTATACATAAACTCAGAGATAGTGTTAAAATTCAGTGCCAATGTTATGGTCAATTGATACTTCAAAATGCTTCTTACAGTGTTTTTGTCTTTCAGACCTACCTACTCCTGGTCTACTCTAGGTATATGCCACAACTCATGTGCAGATCAGGTTTTGGCTATATACACAGGTCTACATACACTTTCCACATGCTTCTAGAATAGCGTATACTTAGCTTTTCATGCCAGGTATAACAATGCACCAATTACCTATTTCTGTATACCCACTGTGTGAAATTGCATTACTTCAATGATAATGTCTATTTAATCTGTATAACTAAAACCAAGTGAAATGGCTTATGCTAAGTAGTTGTCCAATAAACATTTACTACATAATTAGAAAGTTGAGAAATAAATGATTATTGCTGCTTTTCAGAACAATTCTATTACAGTATTTTCAGGCCAATTGAAATTTGGGTTATGCCTCAAAATCTTAAAGTCTGTATAGTCTATACACTAGAGTGGATTGTCTTATGGATTTCTGCTATCCCTTTCTCCTTTATGTGAATGCATGTCAAGTCGCTTCAGTCACATCCAACACTTGTGACCCTATGTACCATAGCCCACCAGTCTCCTCTGTTTATGGAATTCTCGAGGCAAGAATACTGGAGTGTGTTGCCTTGCCCTTCTCTAGTGGATCTTCCTGATCCAGGAATTGAGCCAGCATTGGCAGGCGGGTTCTTTATCACTAGTGCCACCTGGGAGGTTTCTGCATTCCTGTTCATCACCATGTGCCTTACAGTCCCACCTGTAAGGCATATGCTTTTCCACCCACTGATTCTGGGCTTGATCACATGACTTATTTTGGCCAATAGAATGTTAGCAGAAGTGACATTGTACCAGTTTGATGTAGAAGCCATTAAGTGATGTCACCTATTGCTACCAGCTGTCTTGCTCTTTTCCTTACAGTGAAAATAAATAACTCTTATAAATAAGTGTTGTTCTTTTGAATTAAATTGTGAAATAAAGGTGATAAAGCAGAGCTGAATCCCACTCCTGGGCACATACCCAGAGCAAACCATAATTCAAAAAGATAAATGCACCCCAATAGTCATTGCAGTGCCATTTACAATAGTCAGAGCATGGAAGCAACCTAAATGTTTACCAACAGAACAATGGATAAAGAAGATGTGGTACGTTATTCAACCATTAAAAATAATAATAATAATGCTATTGGCAGCAACATGGATGGACCTAGAATCTGGCATACTGAGTGAAGTAAGTTAGACACAGAAAGATAAATATCATATGATATTACTTATACGTGGAATTTAAAATAATTAGGGTACAGATGAATTTATTTGCCAAACAGAAGTAGAGTCATGATGTAGAAAACAAGTTTATGGTTACCAGGGAATGGGGGAAGGGGCTGGGATGAATTGGGAGATTGGGACTGACACATATCACACTACTATATACAAAATAGATAACTAATAAGAACCTGCTATATAGCACAGGGAACTCTATTGAATACTCTGTAATGGCCTATTAGGGAAAATAATTCAAAATTAGAAAAGAGTGGATATATGTATATATAACATTCATTTTGCTGTACACCTGAAACTAATACAACACTGCAAATCAACTATATTACAATAAAGACTTTTAAAAACAGCAGAGCTGAGCAAAGCTTCAACAGCTAAAATCAATATCTGGCAAAATATATTAAAATGTATAGACAAACAACAATCTACAGAGACAAATGTCTATTATTGTAAATCACTGACTTTTCGTTATGACATCAAGTCTAATTTAAACACAGATTTTGCTACCTATACATTTGGGTGTTACTGAAACATAACTGCCAAAAGATCAACCAGCTCTATTAAAAACCAACCTTTAAGATTATTTTTTTATCGTTAATTTTAAAATTATCTGGATAAAATCAGACTGAAAAAGCTGGTCAGCCATCAGATGACTCTTCAAATGGGTCCAAGGAGGAATTTGGGGGAAAGACCTCCAAACAAAAAATCCAGGGAGATCAGTGGACCAGAAAGCAATACGAGGGAGTTTAACTAGGACCATAATCTCAGGATGCAAAGTGCCTGTTATATTCACATAGCAGTATTTCAGAATCGCTATAAGCCAGCGACTGATGTATATTTCCATTTTCCCCCTTTATCAGAGATTTACTGAGGCTTATTGTCTCTGCTTTATCTTTTATGTTTTCTGTGGCTCTGTGTGCCCTATGGCCATATGGATACTCACTGTTTTAGTTCATAAATCTCTGAATCAAGACACTTAAACACAGTGGAATATATCATGAAATTCTGGGATTGAGATGATACTATAATGGATGAAAATGTTGAGAGCTCCTTGGAGAGAATGGCAGTCTATTTTGTGTATAAAAAGCAAAAGAGTGATCATTCATGACTGGGAGTACAAACTGCATCACCTTACATTATTATTGCTCATTATTTGCTCTCACGTCTCTAAGATTAGATAGAGTATGTGTATGTATATTTGGACATATGTGTATCTCTATCCATTGTCAGGCTACCTACTGCTCCTTCCGCAGGAGGAGTTACATCCTTAACTCATTATTCATTGGCCAACTGGTTGAAGGTAACAGAAACAGGGGCAAAGTGATAATATGCCACATATGAACTGAACCTTTAAATCAATCTGTTTGGTTACTGGTAATCCCACTCTGCCACAAGAAAAGGGTGGCCCACGTAGAAACTGCCCTTTATCCTTGGTTCTAGAATGGGAAAACATGGGGAACAGAGTGGTGAGCAGAGCCCAGTGGATCTGCAGCAGCCAAGGATGACAGAGACACCCAAATACTATGTGGGTGAAAAATAAATTCTGCTGTTGTAAGCTATTAAGATTTGTGTGCTCTACTGTTACTGCAACAAAATTAACTGATATCCAAGACAATCAAATTCTTAGTACTGATATGCTATCCTCTGTGAATTCAGACTATTTACTTAGTAGCTCTAGTGTTGTAAGCACAAGTATAACTCTGTGGATATAAAGGTTTTTAAAAGACATTCCTTTTTATTGCTCATAGTAAACTGGATATTGCTGTAGTAGAGAAACATTTACAATAGAATGTGATAAATGCTCTAATATAATTATATTCTGGTTTGCATTTGTGTGGAGTCAGAAGATCACTTAAATTCCCCTAGACGGAAATACAGAATTCGGAAAGGATTTGCAGAACAAGTAATAACTAACCTGAATCTTGAAAGTAATCAAGGGTTCACTGAAAGGACAAATTGAGGAAATAAATTATAGACATAGGGAAGCACAGGAATGAGAAGGACAAAGAGATATATGTGGTGTTTATAAATCAGCCATAGAAGCCTGGGTTGTTGGTGGGTACTGTGCCAAAAAGTCAGTCAGTGCCAAATTAAAATAGATTTTTCTCATTGTACTAATGAGCTGGTGATTCACCCAGGAGAATGGATGACTGCAGGATGAAAACTGGATTATAGATTCAGGGAAAAGGGAAAAGTAGATTGTAAAAGTACAGGCAAGACACTGAAGTAAGACCCTGTTACTGGGCAATTAGAGACATAGGCTTCCTGCTTGCTTTGAAGGAGAAAGACCAGCAGGAATTTAGTTATACCCTGACACACAAACGTTAGACTTAGGCAAAGAGCAAAGACAACATTGATGTCATTACATCCACCCTGTGAGGATAACCGGAGGCCCAGCCTACTTGTCTAGATCGTTCTGGGACACAAAATTTAGAAATCTGCACAGCTGAGCCAAGGTCAAGGTTGAGGAAGAAAGTAACATTGCAGCTTCCCTAAGTCACAATGTGCCTAAGGGTACAATTGGACCCATATCTACATCCTGTGATCAGCATCAAGTAGAAGTGACAGATAATTGCCAGGGGTGAGAGTGGATAGAAGGAGGTTAGGAGGAAGACAAAGAGAAAGTTTCTTAACTTCAGATATTAACATCATTTTTATCTGACCATTATTTTATCCACACATCCAATGAGTGTTCTTAATCTTTTAAGTCTTCACGGTTCATTCTAAATTTGTTTGAACCCAACAGACGATGTGAGGAAGATTCATTATGTCTCGTTCTGGAAGTATGAAATTAGCCAGAAGGCTTGTGCAGTATGAATCAGAAGGAAATTTTAAAAAAAAACCCTGTACCTTAAGCTTCATGTTAATAAGTTTGAGAAAAGGAGATAGGACATCTGTAAGAATTGGGGGTAAAGATTCTGCCAAAGGCTGTAATGGTGGGGTGGAACATTTATCACATAAGGAGAAAGCCTTAAAGCCCCTTTGTAGCATACGGACATATTCAAATTAATGTGTGTGTGTGTGTTTGTGTGTGTGCGTGCGTGTGTGTAATATATACTATTTCACATAAAAATCAAAAGGAAGAAAGCACCAGGAAACTATAACAGTCAAAGAAACGGTGAAGTAACTGTATCATCTCAAGAACTCAGAGCAACATGAAGAACAGTCTAGAAGACATTCTGAGAATAGAAAATCTGTGAGTTCAGGCTTTAAATGTAACAAGATTTTCCCAGATGCTAGAGCTGCAGACGAGAAAGAGCACAAGGTCATGTCCCATTTCTTTACTTCTTTCCTGCCACCATCAAGGGAGGAAATCTATTGCTGCCGTTAATGAAAAACGTGGATCTGTCGACAGGCCCTGCTTTCTTTCCCTTCAATCCAATATTTATTTATTTATCTATTTTTTGCAACTATACATTGCAATCACTAGTACACTGTAATCCTTTATAGTATGTTCAACTAAAGAACAAACAAACACAGCATAGGTCAGCAGATCTGTCCATGTTCCCATTATAATAATAGCAGTAATAACAAAACTCACAATGTTCAAATTTCAGTAGTAGAGATTTTATGACTGCTTAAACTTTCAAGTAAAAATAAAAGAAATAAAGACCACATTCCTTGTTTACAAATTAATCCTTGTCTCTGTCGGTGGAATAGAAGGAATTCTTTTCCTTTTCTAGCATTCAGTTGTTTAAAGTGACTGGAAAGAGAACTTAAAGAGGCCTTAAAATCAGTTAGACAGACGAGACAGAAGAGGGAAGACTTGAGAATTCTCAAAGCATAACGTTATCTTAGGAGGAGAACTGACGAAAGAATTAGAACATGATAAAAAGAACCAAGGAAGTAAGCAGGGATTTTTGATAAAGAGACATCTAATTCCATTTGTGAGCAGGAGGTCTGAGCTCCCCAAAGAGAGAGGTAATAAAGACAGAAGCAGATCAATAAAAGATGTGAGACCTGGGGAATGGTTAGCACTTTGATTTAGGGGATGGTTTTAACTCAGAAAGTTTGTGAGATAAATATAATATTATCTGCATAAGGCATAGTGTGTTGAAGAAATCAGAGCCCTGTGACAAAGACTGGTACTGAAAACTTGAAAATTTTTGAGGATAAAACTGAAGAATGTTCACAGATGATCCCCAAACCTCAAAACAAGAACCAAAGAAAAAGTATTTAATTGCACACATTTTACAGAAGGGCAGGGGGTAAACTCTGCCTAGTTGACCCAGATTTGCCTGTATATAGACAGAACATGGAATTTCTTACAAAATCAGATTTCATTTTTAGAAATCAAATGAGATTAGGGAAATAGCAGAAAAAGTAGATGGAAGGATCTGATAAAAAGATGAACAAGTCTGTAGTAACGAGTTTTCTTTTTTCAAGTGTGCATCTCATTTTCTGCTTCACATCCAGGGCTCTATGACAGTAAATACCTTCTGAACTGGATGTTGTTGTTTTTTTGTTTTTGTTTTTTTTTTTTTTGGCTTTGCTTGTCAATTACTTTCTATAGCAGCTACTTGTTCTCTTAGCTTCCATAGTAATATTTACAATTCACGAGTCTGGAGGTTAAGGAAGCAAGTGCTGGACAACATGCCATAAATTAATGCTGTCTGTATAAAATTCATTACCCTGCTTTCACATACTGGAAAGGAATAACAATAGTTAAAAAAAAAATGCCATCATTGTCTGTGTCCTTTGCTGGCTGAGGCTGATGCGTAACAGCAGGTGCTTTAGAAAGAAATGCTGTTGGCACTTGTAAAAGCTGGCCAGTCACGGCTCCGTCCTTTTTGCTTAAGGAAACAACATAGTTTCCTGTGTGCTGCACTGTCAGGAGGGATTTTTGCAGAATAGCCTAGACAAAGTGGCACAACATGAAAATGATTTCAAAACCAGGAGACACTACAGAATGCGAGAACACCACTGGTCAATGATCACATGAGAAGGAGCTGTTTAATGATCTGTTCTTGAGTCAACTTGGTATCATAAAAATCTCTGCCTTCAGTTAGTCCCACTTATTAGAGATATGATCAGATATGTTTAAATAGCCACAAAGCTCTGCATATGTGCAAATCAGAGCACATCTCTGGACATTACAGTGAAATACTCAGGATTAAGTGTAGGATTTTGTTTAATCAGACGGTTATTTTAAAATGTTTCTGTCATGTACAAAGCCATTTCCTGAAAACATAGTCATAACTGATATTTCTTTAGGTCCTTACAAAGTGCTTTTACTCGAGTACTTTGATTTGATCCTCAAACAGGCATAAAGAACCATAGCACATTTCCAATGTTCCCAAGGAACAAAATGAAGCTTAGAGAGGTAAGACTTCTGCCTAAAGTTATATATGCAGTAAGGAGCAGCACTGATCTCAGCCCAGCCCTATGACAGTTTTCTAGACTTCAATATGTTATGTCCCAGTGTTTTCAGATATTTCCAAGAAAATCTAGAATGATGTGTAGGGAGTGGGGAGTGAAGCTGACATCTGTTGCATCCAAAGAAGTACCTGTGTCTGCACTCATCCTCACCCAGTCCTCTATGTCTCAGAAATCTTAACAAAGCTGCATGCACTCATCATTTCATCCCCTGAACACAGAGAAGTCTCCTGTACATAGACGTTGAACAAGCAGACCTACAGTTTCCAGTTCTGCACATAGGCAGCTTGGAAGTCACCAACCATCCTTATTAGTGAAAAGCCAAACAGACTGCAAAATCAACAAGTCTTCTTGGATACATAAAAGAGGGGCAGGCACAGAACAAATTGCTACTCCCAAGATTAGAGAGACCAGCAGGCAAATGTAGGAAGTTGTGGCTTCCTAGTGAAAACCTGAGCTGTAACTGACAAAGTACTGGAGGCACCAGGTGGACAAGTTTGAGAGTTAAAAACTCCAAGGAGACTCAGTCCTAGGAGCCCCAAAACACTGTGAGATTTATCTCCAGGAGCTCGGCCAGGTTCCCAGTGTACTAATCTGAGAAAAAATTTTCTCGTGTTTCTAATGGGGAAGGGTAAAGAAACCATTTTAAAATAAATCAGAGCACTATATTCTTCTTTATGTGGGGGAGGAAGGGGAATGGGGCTTCTAATTTTATTTTACTTTTCAAATTAAAAAAAATTTATTAGGGTATAGTAGCTTTATAATGTTCTGTTATTTTCTACTGTACAGCAAAGTGAATCGGCTACACACACACACACACACACACACACATATATCTTCTTTTTTGGATTTCCTTCCCATTTAGGTCACCACAGAGCACTGAGTAGAGGTTCCTGGGCTATACAGTAGGTTCTCATTAATTATCTACTTTACACATTGTGTATATATGTTTATCCCAATTTCCCAATTCATCTCACCCTCTCCTTCCCCTCTTGGTGTCCATACATGTATTCTCTATGTCTGTGCCTCTATTTCTACTTTACAAATAGGTTAATTGGTACCATTTTCCTAGGTTCCACATATACACATTAATATATCATATCTGTTTTTGTCTTTCTGACTTAACTTCACTCTGTGTAACAGTCTTTAGGTCCATCCACATCTCTGCAAATGACACAATTTTGTTCATTTTTATGGCTGAGTAATACTCCATTGTATATACCGGCCACATTCTTCTTAACAAGACCTGCCTTCAGCTGAAGCTATCAACCTGCTGGAGAGTTACTTGAGTCTACCTATCTGGTGGGGGGTGGGGCGGTCACCCAACTTCAGCTCACTCTAGTCATCCTGTTGCATCTAAGAGGGGGAGAAAGAAAATCAGGAAACACTTGTGAAGTTCACAGTCCAGAGGCATATGATCACTAAAAGACTGAATTAATCATTGGCTACAGAGGGTTTTACCTCCCCACAAACCTCACCATCATATCACTAAAGGTCTATTAAAGGCAATTTATTTTAACTCACTACATCATGTTTTCCTATTAAGAAAAAACTGCAAAGTATGGTAAAAGGCAAAAACTACACGGCAGAGATGTGGGAATGATGTGATTAGGAATTTAGTGGACATGAGTTTGAGCAAACTCTGGGAGATGGTGAAGGACAGGGAAGCCTAGTGTGCTGCAGTTCATGGGGTCACAAAGACTTGGACACAACTGAGCGACTGAACAGCAAAAACAAATGATTAAATACACTAAGGGCTCTATTAAGTAGACAGTATGCAAAAGCATATGGCCAGTAGCAGCAGAGAGAAGGAAAACCTAAGAAAGAACAAAAACAAAATGCTAGAGGTTTTAAAAAAAAAAAACACTGTAACATAAATTAAAATTATCTTTAATGACTTATTAGACTAGACATGGCTGAGGAAAGAATTTGAGTTTGAGGTTGTGTGTGGATGCTGGGATACTCCATTGTTTTCAATTCTTTGCGACCCCCATAGACTGCAGCCCGCCAGGCTCCTCTGTCCATGGGGATTCTCCAGGCAAGAATACTGAAGTGAGTTGCCATGCTCTCCTCCATGGGATTTTCCCTACCCAGGGATCCAACCCAGGTCTCCTGCATTGCAGGCAGATTCTTTATCATCTGAGCCACCAGGGAACCCCAAGAATAGAGTGGGTAGACTATCCCTTCTCAAGGGGATCTTCACAACCCAAGGATCCAACTGGGGTCTCTTGCATTGCAGATGGATTCTATACCAGCTGAGCTACCAGGGAAGCCCAAGTTTGAGGATATCACAATACAAATCTCACAAACTGAAAAGCAAAGAGAACAAAGACTGAAAAAAAAAAAAGAGAGAATATCCAAGGACAGTGGGATGACTACAAAGGTGTAACCCACACGTTGTGGGAGTAACAGAAAGAGAAGAGAGAGAGGAAGGAATCCGAGAAACATTTGAAATAACAATGGCTGAGAATTTCCCCCCAGTTAATGTCAGACATCAAACCAGATATTCAGGAAGTTCAGAGAACAACAGGATACTACACATAGGCATATCATTTTCAAACTAGAGAAAATCAGGGATAAATTCTGAAAGAAGCCCTAAGGGGCAAACATCTTACTTATAGAGGAATAAAGATACAGATTCCACATGACTTCTTTTCAGAAACCATGTGAGCAAGAAGAGAATGGGGTGAAACACTTAACTCTTTTTGAGAAAAAAAGATAGCCTGAAAGTTGTACAATATTTGTTTACTCATTGGAAGGACTGATGCTGAAGCTGAATCTCTAATATTATGGCCACCTGATGCAAAAAGCTGACTCAATACATAGACCCTGATTCTGGGAAAGATTGAAGGCAGGAGGAAAAAGGGATGACAGAGGATGAGATGGTTGAATAGCATCACTGACTCTCATGGACATGAGTTTGAGCAAGCTCCAGGAGATGGTGAAGGACAGGAAAGCCTGGCATGCTGCAATCCATGGGGTTGCAAAGTCAGATGTGACCGAGCAACTGAATGACAAAACTGTTTAACTGAACAGTTCTATGAACAGTATGATTTATTTAAAACTATCACTTCCTGAAAAACAGTGAAATTCTATATATTTCCGGGGACTACTGAATCACTGTTCATTCTCCAGGCCCCGGTTCTATCCCAATCTCCATGCCACCAATATCCACCAATGACAGAAAATTTCAAAGAAATCACATTCAGGTTCAAATCACCAATTTGGGACAGGCCTTTCTGTGGCCTGAAAATTATTGGCTTAGTAATCCTTGCTTCCAGAATGCTAAAAGGATGTTAGGAAAACACTTGTAAAAAGAATCAGGGAATATAAGAAAGCATAACATCATCTTTAGCTTTCATTAGGTTCACAAATGAGGTCTCTGACCTGTGTGTCTTTTCTGTTCATAAACAAAGCAACTGAAGTTTCTAATATCATGTGGAAATAAAGTTTTAAATCTGGTTAAAATTGTAATCCATTTTTGTCTTTGTTACACAGTTGGTTAATATTTTAATAGTTTTCCATACATCTTTAGTGTTAATTTTTTTTTCACTTAAAATGTTACCGCCAACAAATGACAATTTCCATGTCATTATTATTAACGATACAGGAGCCTTAACAGCATCAGACAAGAATGACTTGTTATAATTATTTATATTTATGATCTCAAACTCCCCAAATTCCATTTTTCACCCTTTAATCTAGATTAGATCACTCTATAGTCCCTTGGTGTTTATAAGGTATGTAAATGTGTGTATGTATATAGGATCACACATAATGAGTCTGTTAAAATTAATATTATTTTAATTATCATTAATGATTCATCTTCAACTTTCTAGTCCAAATTACAAAAGATGAGTTATTTAATATAGTGCATTAAACCATTAAATACATCTTATGCAATCTATAGCAATTATTCTTCCTGAAAGCCTAATTTCTCATTAAATCTTAAAACCGCACAAGGAGTACAGTTAGAATATTGCTATGTTTATAACATATTGATTCAACATTCCATCTCTATGGTAAATATATAAATGTATAAAAAGTGACCAAAACATTAATACATTCCTAATATAACAAATAAATCTGAAGACATCTTATGGTTTGTAAATAATCATAGGGGAGCATAGCTCAAATGAAGAAACTTCTTTTTTTCACTTTGAACATGTTTTAGTGGTTCCCTCTTACCGAAATAAGTCTTTCTGTCTCACAGATTTCCACTCAAATTCTAAGAACCATTTTGAATGTCATTTTCCCGAGAAAGCATTTTTCAATTGTTTTACACAAAATTAGTCCTCCTCTTGGTTTTTGTGCACACAAGCTAATAGTATTTCAAAATATACAGCAGCCACTAGAGTGATGTGTATAAGAAGAAACTCTACATCCTACTATCTTTCACATAACATATTTCCAGACACTCAATGCAAAATGAACATTTGGTGAATAAATATAAGGAAAAAAAAGTGGAAGGATTCTGCTTTTTTAAAAAATGAATTATATATGAGGCACCAGGCTAGGCATCACAAATATATAGATCTTTCCCTCATAGCTGGCAGACTGTTGGTAGAATTCTTATTTAGGAGCCCCTGTCTATACCTTTCTATGTCTTCAAAATTTCTGTCTAAAAACTTGGGAGACTAGTTTTAAAATATTTTTATTGAATTCTATTTTTAGGTCAAACACCATATATGTTACTTCCTTAATCTCATAAGTAGCTGTGATGTGCTGTCTACATATGCTGACTTTTCTTTTCTGTACCTCATTCTCTCCCTAATTGTAAGCTATATAGCCCAACAGGACCATGGTATTCTCCATCCGCATCTTCCTACTTTTTCATTTAACAGTAACCATAATCAATCACCTTTCTGGTTATTGGAGTAGTAATTGCCAAGTATAAATTATATTTTCTAACTCTGTTTTCTCCAATATCTCTGCTGCTCATAACTCCTGCTTACCTCTACTATACTCATTTTTCAGGTCACAATATAACTATTTAAAAAATTTATTTAGCTTAACCTTTTCTGACTAATGCTTACAACCCAAACCCCTTGTTACAGGCTGTGTACATTGTGGCAATTTAATCTAATAAAATCTTATTAAGAACATTTGTTTTTATTCCAAAAATTGTCTCCATAGTCTATTAAGAGGAGAAACTAAGCTTTGGAGAAGTTAAAGAATTTTCCCAGATTCAAACAACTGGTAACCAGAGCAATTGAGATTCCAACCTAAATCTATATGATCCCAAATCTTCTATTTATATCCTTAACAACTGGATTATATACCCACAGACCACTCCTTCTCTTGTCTCTGATTATAGTCATCCTTTTTTTGTGAAATTAAGTGTGGTGTATCCTTGGGTTTGCTATAATAATAATGCTGTGCATACCTTCCCCACATTCTTGTCACACCCTCTTTCACTCATGCAAAATGTCTCTACCATTAGAGGACACTTCTCCAGCTCATCCTACTTTCTCTGAGAACTCTCCATCAGCTGAGGTTTCTGCTGAAGGGATAGACATGGCCTCCATCTAAGCATAAATGCCTCTGCCTTTTATCAATGGATGGTTTAAAAAAGGATGAACAGCTGACCTAGTCTGCGCCAAAGAGGGTATCTTCCAAGAATATGTTTCTGTAACATAAGTGACTTGGCCATTAATAGCAAGATAGAACCATGAGTCATGGTGTGTCAAAGAGACAGAGTAACCACAGTTCTTGAATTACCAGATCATGGATCAGGTCATTTAACAGGGTTGGGTGATACACGTTCCCTGCCTGCTAAGAGGTAAACCTGTGAATTCCTTTTTATGTTTCAGCTTGCTGCCTCCTTTGCAGGCAGCAATTGCTATGAGAGAAAGAATTTAGTTGTAAGCATCAAGAACTTGGAATTGAGACCTTCAAGAGAGGAGTGTGATTTTTCCCAGTCCTGGGAAATAAATATAGCCCCACTAAGTAATAAAGCACCAATCAACTAATTAACCTATCCCCTGAAACTTTTTGATTACAGACCATTTGTCACATGAAGTTGATGTTAGGTGAGAAGCAAATGCAATTGTTGCTTAATTCATAAGAAAAGAGGAAAAATCTAGTCTAAGATTGGGCAGCTTAAACAGAAATGAAAATGAGAAATGTATCCATATCCTAACGGGGGAAAAAAAAAAAGATATTCTGGGGACCAAAGTGATGCTTTGCCAGAAATCAATCATTCCCCATTGTGGATGTCTTATTGTTTGACCTATATTTATATGGTCTACTGATTCCCAAGTAAGGTCATCCTGGCAAATTAAATAGGAGAAGACCTCAGGAACTGTAGGAACACATTTGCCTGATTCTAATGTGAATCCTGTGTGAAAGCTCCCTGCAGGTGTAACTGTTTGTAAGCTTAATTAGTGTCGCTGTGTGACAGGGGACATGGGGCGATAAGCTAAAGCATATTATGAGAAAAAAAGTAGCTGCAGCCCCACTCCCTCAGAACACTGTAAGCCACCAGTGCTCTTGGGCAAAAGGAGACACCAGGTAGGAGTGTGGGAAGCCACATGGTTGCTAAGCAATTAAGCTTTCCATTTTGGTCATCCTATCCTAGAACTGTTACTTGCAAAGCAGCCAGATTACAGAGTGATTCATGGGTATATCTGACCAAGAAAACAAAACAAAACTGGAATGGATAGAGTTCATGGAATGTCACAGAGGGAAATTTTAGCTAAAATAATGTAAACACACATATACACACAAACTCAAGTTTAGCAGACACCAGCATGTGCTTGATTCTATTCAAATGAAGCAAAATGTCTCATCTCTTTAATTAACAAAAAAAGTCTAAAGACAATTACAATTCAGCAGACCTTTATAACTACACAGTCTCTCCAGAGCTTCCTTCAGAGGAATTTGGAAGCAAGGGAGACAAGGTCAGCCTTGCTTATAAACAACTCACTAAGCCTTCAGATTTACTAAACAAGAATATTCTCCTTGCAGGTTTCAGACAGTTCGCTAATCTGATGTTCAGGCAAGTTCTGCCCCAAAGATGTCTTCCTGGCGCCAACAAATTTTAGTTCTATGATTTTGAGAAAGTCACTTTGCCATTCATATTCCATAAGAATATGAGTATCATCTCCCACATGAGATATCTGTAAAGATTAAATGGATTAACAGATATACAGCTCTTTGAGGCTTCCCTTGTGGATAAGCTGGTAAAGAATCTGCCTGCAATACGGGAGATCTGGGTTCAATCCCTGAGTTGGGAAGAGACCCTGGAGAAGGGAAAGGTTACCCTCTCCAGTATTCTGGCCTGGAGAATTCCATGGACTGTAAAATCCATGGGGTCGCGAAGAGCTGGACATGAGTAAGTGAATTTCACTTCACTTCACTTCACCTCACAGCTCTTTGAAGAGTCCTGGCTACATTATTCATTGTTGTTGTTGTTCAGTCACTAAGTCATGTCCAACTCTTTGGGACCCCATGGATTGCAGAACACCAGGCTCCTCTGTCCTTCATTATCTTCTGGAGTTTGCTCAAATTCATGTCGATTGAGTCAGTGATGCTATCTGACTATCTCGTCCTCTGCCACCCCCTCCTACTTTTGACTTCAACCTTTCCCAGTATCAGGATTTTTTCCAATAAATTGGCTCTTTGTATCAGGCTCTTTGGAACTTCAGCTTCAGCATCAGTCCTTCTAATGAATATTTAGGATTGATTTCCTTTAGGATTGACTGGTTTGATCTCCTTGCTATCCGAGGGACTTTCAAGAGTCTTCTCCAGCACCACAGTTCAAAAGCGTCAGTTCTTCAGTGCTCACCCTTCTTTATGGTCCAGCTCTCACATCCACATGTGACTACTGGGAAAACCACAGCTTTGACTAGACAACTAGACCTTCAGCAAAGTGATGTTTCTGTTTTTTGATATGCTGTCTAGGTTTGTCATAGCTTTCCTTCCAAGGAGTGATCATCTTTTAATTTATGGTTGCAGTCACTACTGTCTGCAGTGATTTTTGGAGCCCAAGAAAATAAAATCTGTCACTGTTTCCACTTTTCCCCTTTCTATTTGCCATGAAGTGATGCGACCAGATGCCATGATCTTAGTCTTTTTTTTTTTTTTTTTTTGAATGTTGAGTTTTAACCCAGCTTGTTTACTCTCCTTGTTAGCTCTGATGGACTCTCTCTTAAAAATGCAGAAACAAGGCACAGAGGTACGAAATAAAAGACACAAGGTTGTATGTTAGTAAATGGTAAAGTTGGAAATTAAAAGCAGGCAAATCTGATTCCAGAACTTATTTTCTTAACAACTGTTCATACCATGTAATCATACTGTGTTTCTATGTCCCAAATTGTATATCTGTAGCTGGTGGGTGATTATTTTTTTCTTACGTAGCACAAATCTTGCAGGATAATGAGAAGAAAGCACCTGGGCTGTTCTTGCAGATGAGAGTCAAATAAACAGCTAGAGAGAATGTTACTTTGCAACTGGAATGCAATATGTGACGTGGTCCTACACTACCTTCCACAGAGGGCAGAGTGAGTACCATTGTAGTTGAAATAGTAACTGCCCATCAGCTGAGGCTAATTTAAATTTTGGTCAATGGGAAAAATATGTCTAGACAAATAGAATATAATGAAAAAAACTAGAAGTGTCCTCATTTTTCTCTACCATTTCATTTCTCTATTTTTAAAAAACGGGGGGATTTATAACCCAGCTATATCCATCTCTCACCGTACAAATGGGAGAGACATGATGCAGAGAGACATAAAAGTATTCAAATAAAGAAATGAAGACAGGGGTCACTATTTTGCTGTCCCAAGAGAGAAATAATCATATTCAAATGTCCAGTTCTGAAGCTGACTCTTATCCCTTGTTCTTGGAATCTATTGTATTCACTTTATATTGTTCAATGAATTCTGTGCTTTCTTTAATCTAGCTTTTTGCCTAGGACCATTTTAGAAAAATCCCATGCTCACCCTTAAGCAGAGACTGTATTAGCTTCTGTCTCACTTTCTCAGTCCACTTCTGTATCACATAGGCAACTTCAGCTCAACATGATCAAAACTGACTCTGCTGTAATTTAGTTAAAAATTCAAAGAGTAGGTCCTGGGGGCAGACTGCCTAGGCTGCATACTGGCTGTCCTGTTGTGTGACTTTCAAACTGTGTGATTTTGTGTTTAAGCTCTCTGTGCCTCAGTCTCATATCTGTAAAATAGACCCCAGCATCACCCATTTCAGGTCCTTTGTGTGGGGTTTAAATGAGATAATACATAGAACAATGACTGGTACATTGTAGAAGCAAAGTAAATGTCAGTTATTCTCTGTCAGACACAACTGAGCAACTGAACACACACACACACACACACACACACATTAATTCTTATTTATCTCCCTCCTGCATTCTCTCTTTACATTATAGATCCAGCAATTCAATACAGAAATGTAAAAATTATCTTTCAAATATCCCTCTTCCTCATGCCCTTGTACACAATCACATTCTGCTGTATTTAATACCCAAATACTCTCAAATCTGTCTCCTCATTTCTTTCCCTTCCTTACTTATCAGGATTCCGTGGTGGCACAGATGGTAAAGAATCTGCCTGCGATGCAGGAGATCTGGGTTTGATCCCTGGGTCAGGAAGATTCTCTGGAGAAGGGAACAGATATCCACTCCAATATTCTTGCCTGGAGAATTCCATGGACAGAAGAGCCTGATGGCTTACAGTCCGTGGAGTTGCAAAGACGTGGACACAACTGAACTACTTCCCTTACTTCTTGAGTTCATATTTATTCTACCTGGATGTAGTTTCTCTATACATATTTTCAGCAATATCACTTATATGGTATATATTTGAGTACCTTCTCCTTTTTAATAAGTATTTACTATTCTATCAATGTATCATCAAAAATTCCTGTTTTAAGACTTATAGGAAAATTGTAGTTTTTAAAAAACAGAGGTGACTTGAATATCCTTGTACATCAGCTCCATTATTTGAGTAAAATTCTGAAGAACAGTTTTAGATGTAAAGCTAAAAGTATTGTACAGATGAATTTCTGTTAACTGATGCCAAATTACTCTCCTAAAGTATTCACCATTTTACATTCTCATCAACAAAGGATGAAAACACAACTGTACCTCCAAAGCATATTGCAAAGTTTAACAAGGATATTCATTGAACTGATATTTATTGTCCTAATTAAAATGTTTTTATATGCCTATTTTAATTTTTATGAAATTACCATTTTTCTATGTTTTATTACTTTTATTATTAATTTGCATAATTGCTTATACATATTTGAATACTTTGTGATATGTGTACTGCAAGACTTTTATCCTATTGCCATCTTTATCTCTGTTACTTTTTATGATGTGAGGGGTTCCCCCTGGCATTGCTTTGCTTCACTTACAGAAGTTGTTATCTATTTCCATCCTGTTTATATTGTCTTGATTTTAAACTAAAACCTTTTCCATCATCACTTTCAACAATTTTTGTCTAGAAATATATTTCTCAGTGCAAGGTATTTTTGTCTAACAAACACATGAGCACACATACCCATGCATATCTCTAATGTGTATGCATGTATTTGTGTATGAAATAAAATATATACATATATTTTTTACTAATTTAACTCATTGGAAACATATTTTTATATGTTGTGATATTTCCTTATTTTGGTTCACTAATGTCTTCATGAATATCTGTTTTATTATTATACCTTTACAGTGCATTTCACTTATGGAAGAATATGCTGCTTTATCAATCTTCTGTTTCAAAACTTCATTAGCTACCATTAAAGGTTTTCTAAATATATTAAGATTTTTCCTTAGAAATTTTTATTGAAAGTACAGCTCATTTATAGCTCAATATGAGAAGAAACAATATGTTGAAACCATTAAAGATTCTATCAGGACCACCACATCTCTTTTTCATTCTTAGAAATTAGAGAGATCAGTTCAGTTCAGTCACTCAGTTGTGTCCGACTCTTGCGACCCCATGGACTGCAGCACGTCAGGCCTCCCTGTCCATCACCAACTCCCAGTTTACTCAAACTCGTTGTCCATTGAGGCCAACCAACCATCTCATCCTCTGCCGTCCCCTTCTCCTCCTGCCTTCAATCTTTCCCAGCATCAGGGCCTTTTCCAATGAGTCAGTTCTTCACATCAGGTGGCCAAAATATTGGAGTTTCAGCTTCAGCATCAGTCCTTCCAATGAATATTCAGGACTGATTTACTTTAGGAATGACTGGTTGGACCTTCTTGAAGTCCAAAGGACTCTCAAGAGTCTTCTCCATCACCACAGTTCAAAAACATCAATTCTTCAGTGCTCAGCTTTCTTTATAGTCCAATTCTTACATCCATACATGACTACTGAAAAAAACCATAGCTTTGACTAGATGGAAATTTGTAGACAAAGTTATGTTTCTGCTTTTTAATATGCTGTCTAGGTTGGTCATAGCTTTTCTTCCAAGGAGTAAGTGTCTTTTAATTTCATGGCTGCAGTCACCATCTGCAGTGATTTTGGAGCCAGCCCAAAAAAAGTCTCTAACAGTTTCCATTGTTTCCCCATCTATCTGCCATAAAGTGATGGGACCAGATGCCATGATTTTAGTTTTCTGAATGTTGAGTTTTAAGCCTACTTTTTCACTCTCCTCTTTCACTTTCATCAAGAGGCTTTTTAGTTCTTTTTCACTTTCCGCCATAAGGGTGGTCTTATCTGCATATCTGAGGTATTGCTATTTCTCCCGGCAATCCTGATTCCAGCTTGTGCTTCATCCAGCCTGGCATTTCTCATGATGTACACTGCATAGAGATTAAATAACCAGGGTGACAATATATAGCCTTGACGTACTCCTTTCCCAATTTGGAACCAGTCTGTTGTTTCATGTCCAGTTCTAACTGTTGCTTCTTGACCTGCATTCAGATTTCAGATTTCTCAGGAGGCACGTAAAGTGGTATTTCCATCTTTAAGAATTTTCCATGGTTTATTGTGATCCACACAGTCAAAGGTTTTGATGTAGTCAATAAAGCAGAAGTAGATGTCTCTCTGGAACTCCGTTGCTTTTTTGATGATCCAAAAGATGTTGACAATTTGATCTGTGATTCTTCTGCCTTTTCTAAATCCAGCTTGAACACATGGAAGTTCACAGTTCACGTACTGTTTAAGGCTGGCCTGAGAAATTTTGAGCGTTACTTTGCTAGTGTGTGAGATGAGTGCAGTTGTGCGGTAGTTTGAACATTTTTGGCATTGCCTTTTTGGGATTGGAATGAAAATGGAATTTTCCAGGTCTGTGGCCACTGCTGAGTTTTCCAAATTTACTGGCATATTGAGTGCAGCACTTTCACAGCATCATCTTTTAGGATTTGAAATAGCTCAACTCGAATTCCATCACCTCCACTAGCTTTGTTTGTAGTGATGCTTCTGATTATCTGTTCCTGCTGCTAATCGCTTCAGTTGTGTCCCACTCTGTGTGACCCCATAGATGGCAGCCCACCTGGCTCCTCTTTCCCAGTATTCCAGGGAAGAATACTGGAGTGGGTTGCTATTTCCTTCTCCAATGCATGCATGTATGCTAAGTTGCTTCAGTTGTGTTTGACTCTGTGCAACTCTATGGACAGCAGCCCACCAGGCTCCTCTGTCCATGGGATTCTCTAAAGGCTCACTTAACTTCACATTCCAACATGTCTGGCTCTAAGTGAGGGATCACATGATCATGATTATCTGGGTCATGATGATCTTTTTTGTATTGTTCTGTGTATTCTTGCCACCTCTTCTGAATACCTTCGGCTTCTGTTAGGTCCATACTCCATACACTTTCTGTCCTTTATTGTGCCTATCTTTGCATTAAATGTTCTCCTCGTAGCTCTAATTTTCTTGAAGAGGTGTCTAGTCTTTTCCATTCTATTATTTTCCTCTATTTCTTTGCACTGATCACTGAGGAAGGCTTTCTTATCTATTTGTTGTTCTTTGGAACTCTGCATACAAATGGGTATATCTTTCATTTTCTCCTTTGCCTTCAGCTTCTCTTCTTTCTCACCTATTTGTAAGGCCTCCTCAGACAACCATTCTGCCTTTTTGCATTTCTTTTTCTTGTGGATGGTTTGATCCTGTACAGTGTCATGAACCTCTGTCCATAGTTCTTCAGGCACTCTGTCAGTTCAAATCCCTTGAATCTATTTGTCACTTCCACTGTATAATCGTAAGGGATTTGATTTATGTCATACCTAGATGGTCTTGTGGTTTTCCCTATGTTTTTCAATTTAAGTCTGAATTCGGCAATAAGGAGTTTATGAGAGCCATTATCAAAAAATATACAAACAATAAATGCTTGAGAAGATGTGGAGAAAAGTGAATCCTCCTACACTGTTGGTGGGAATGTAAATTAGTACATCCATTATAGAGAACTGTAAGAGATTCCGTAAGAAAACTAAAAAGAGAAGAAACATATGATCCAGCAACCTCATTCCCTGGCATATATCCAGAGAAAACCATAATTTGCAAAGACATATGTACCCCAATATTCACTATAGCAGTAATTATAATTGTCAAAATATCAAAGCACCCTAAATTTCCATTAACAGCAGAATGAACAAAGAAGATATGGTACATGTATACAATGGAATATTAGTCAGCCATAAAAATGAAGTAAGGGCATTTGCAGCAACATACATAGATCTAGAAATTGTCATACTGAGTGATGTAAGTCAGACAGAGAAATATCATCTCACTTACCTGTGGAATCTAAACTGATGACACAAGGGAACTTATTTAGAATACAGAAACTGACCCACAGAGTTTGAGAACAAATTTATGGTTACCAAAGGGGAAACATGAGGGGGAGGGATAAATTAGGAGTTTTGGATTAACATATACACACCATAAATAAAATAGATAATCAAAAGGGACCCATTGTATAGCACAGGGAACTCTATTCAATATTCTGTAATAACCTATGTATGAAAAGTATCTGAAAAAGAATGGTTATAAATATATATATATATGTAACTAAAACTGTTTCCTGTATACCTGAAACTAACAAAATGTTGTAAATCAACTATGCTCAAATTTAAAATAAAAATTTCTAAGTGTTAATCCTTACAAACCTGGAGAAAAATAGCCAAAAAATATATGAAAAGATGCTCAACATCACCAGTCACTGGAGAAATGCAAAACTGATGAACAAGTTCAAATAAGAATCAAATAAGTCAAGAGATATTCTATGTTCATGTATAATAAGATTCAATATTGTCAAGATACCAGATCTTTCCAAACTGATCTATAGATTAAATGCAATCTCAATAAAAAATTCTAGCAAGCTATATTATGAATATCAACAGGTCAGTTCTAAACTTTAAGGAAATTCAAAAAAAGTGGGGATATATGAATACATATGGCTGGTTTGCTTTGCTGTATACCAGAAACTGACACAGCAGTGTAAAACATCTATACTCCAACAAAGAAAAGGAAGAATATCACTACTATAATATCCACTCCTTTGAGAAAACAGAATCTATTTAATAACAGCACTTTCTTGATTTAAAAAATTAGACAAGTATATTACCAGAAAATAAAATTACAGATCAATATCCTTCATTGCTAAGAAAACAATTTAGGAATACTCCTGAGTATCCAGTGACATTGATTATATGAGATAAAGAGAGATTTAAGATATTAATCCAAATGATCAGGAAATGATTCTATAATGATTTCTCTAGTGCTGGCATTAAAAACAACAAAACAACTGCTTATTGTAGAATAGCACACATATAAGAAGGTAAACTTCATAAAATATCATGATGTGTTCATCCATGTAATTAATACGAAAAGAAAAAAATAAAAGCTCACATGTTCTGCCTCCAATCCTACTCTCCTTCCCATGGTTATTTACTATCTTCAGTTCAGTTCAGTTCAGTTCAGTCTCTCAGTCGTGTCCGTCTCTTTGCGACCCCATGAATCACAGCACGACAGGTCTCCCTGTCCATCACCAACTCCCAGAGTTCACTCAGATTCACGTCCATCGAGTTCATGATGCCATCCAGCCACCTCATCCTCGGTCATCCCCTTCTCTTCCTGCCCCCAATCCCTCCCAGCATCAGAGTCTTTTCCAATGAGTCAACTCTTCACATGAGGTGGCCAAAGTACTGGAGTTTCAGCTTTAGCATCATTCCTTCCAAGGAAATCCCAGGGCTGATCTCCTTCAGAATGGACTGGTTGGATCTCCTTGCAGTCCAAGGGACTCTCAAGAGTCTTCTTCAACACCACAGTTCAAAAGCATCAATTCTTTGGCACTCAGCTTTCTTCAGAGTCTAACTCTCACATCCATACATGACCACAGGAAAAACCATAGCCTTGACTAGACGGACCTTAGTCAGCAAAGTAATGTCTGCTTTTTAATATACTATCTAGGTTGATCATAACTTTTCTTCCAAGGAGTAAGTGTCTTTTAATTTCATGGCTGCAATCACCATCTGCAGTGATTTTGGAGCCCAAAAAAATGAAGTCTGGCACTGTTTCCACTGTTTCCCCATCTATTTCCCATGAAGTGATGGGACCCGATGCCATGATCTTCATTTTCTGAATGTTGAGCTTTAGGCCAACTTTTTCACTCTCCACTTTCACTTTCATCAAGAGGCTTTTTAGTTCCTCTTCACTTTCTGCCATAAGGGTGGTGTCATCTGCATATCTGAGGTTATTGATATTTATTATCTTGACCACTAACAAATTAGAATGGTTCTGCTTTCTTTTGAATTTATAGTAAAAGGAATAATATGTGTATACTTTGCCTGGCTTTTCTATTGTTGCCCAATATTGGTTTGATAAGTCACTTTTGCTTCTTTTGTCAAGCTATCAATGATTTACTGTTGTCCAGTGCACTAATTCTGAGAAGGCAATGGCACTCCACTCCAGTACTCTTGCCTGGAAAATCCCATGGATGGAGGAGCCTGGTAGGCTGCGGTCCATGGGGTTGCTACCAGTCAAATATGACTGAGCAACTTCACTTTCACTTTTCACTTTCACGCATTGGAGAAGGAAATGGCAACCCACTCCAGTGTTCTTGCCTGGAGAATCCCAGGGATGGTGGAGCCTCATGGGCTGCCGTCTATGGGGTTGCACAGAATCAGACACGACTGAAGTGACTTAGCAGCAGCAGCAGTGTGTTAATTTCTTGGGCTCCAAACTCACTGCAGATGGTGACTGCAGCCATGAAATTAAAAGACTCTGGCTCCTTCAAAGAAAAGCTATGACCAACCTAGACAGCATATTAAAAAGCAGAAGATATTACTTTGCCAACAATGGTCTGTCTAGTCAGAGCTATGGTTTTTCCAGTAGTCATGTATGGATGTGAGAGTTGGACTATAAAGAAAGCTGAGTGCCGAAGAATTGCTTTTGAACTGTGGTGTTGGAGAAGACTCTTGAGAGTCCCTTGGACAACAAGGAGATCCAACCAGTCATTCCTAAAGTAAGTCAGTCCTGAATATTCATTGGAAGGACTGATGTTGAAGTCGAAACTCCAATATTTTGGCCACCTGATGTGAAGAACTGACTCATTGGAAAAGGCCCTGATGCTGGGAAAGATTGAAGGCAGGAGGAGAAGGGGACAACAGAGGATAAGATGGTTGAATGGCATCACCAACTCGATAGACATGAGTTTTAGGATTCTTCAGGAGTTGGTAATGAACAGGGAAGCCTCACGTCCCTGCAGTCCATGGGGTCACAAAGAGTCGGACATGACTGAGCCACTGAACTGAACTGAACTGACTGTATTATTCCATTTTATGAATCTGCTATTATTAATCTATTCACTTGCTTGATAACAAGCAATTGTGTTTTTTCCAGTTTGAGACCATGATGATTGATACTGTTACTAAAATTATTGTATGTGCATATGAACATATGTATGAATGAATGTACAACATACATGCATTTATGTTGTATATAAACCTGGAAGTGTATGTTTCTTAGTATACCTCAAAAATGTGTATTTCAGCTTTAATAGATAATGCCAAACAGTTTTAGAAAGCAAATTTTCCAAGTTATACTCCCATCTACTATATTTGGCATTTTCAGCTCAATAAACCTTATCAATATTTGGTACTGTCTGTCTCTTTAATTTTGGTCCCTTTAGCTGCTGATTTAGATGGTATCTATCTGCACCAATCAAAAAAATTTAAATTACCTCATGACTAAGACCACAACAGAGAAAGAACTAATTATTTTTCCTTCATATGCCTGAATGTCTGTTTGTCTCTCTCTTTGTTTTATATATCAAAGCAAGCAATCTTTCCATATCTTCAAAAATCACAGCGTAAAGGCAATAAAGGAAACATTATATATTTGACACTACTTAGTACAGCTGTTGTTGTACTTTCAATACAAGAACTGATTTTGACAGAACAAATTTTTACTCTTAGTTGTGAGAGGAGTTATTTTTTCATGTGATGAATTATAGATTTAGAGTTTCTGATTTACCTGCTCTTGAAATATTTTCAGCATTATATTTATATTCCCAACTTTCTTCACCTTCTCTTGTGGAATAGCTATGGGGCTTGTTAAAGAAGCATGCACTTGCATCAGCACTCTAATTGGGTTAACCAAATATTAGAAATTTGTTTGTATGAACAATAGAATTATTTCATACCATTAAACATTTACCACATTTACATGGTCTTCCATTTACAAAAACAAAATCAGCTAAAATGTAAACATTTAAAAATATAAGCTGTTTCTCTTTCATATATATGTTTGATGAAAACTTGATTCCCTGAACAAAAGCACAATAACACATATTATCTGTCACTGCTATATATATATATATGTATGTATGTATGTATAATATGAAAGTGAAAGTTAAAGTCACTCAGTCGTGTCTGACTCTTTGCAACCCCATGGACTATACAGTTCATGGAACTCTCCAGGCCAGATTACTGGAGTGGGTAGTAGCCATTCCCCTTCTCCAGGGGATCTTCCCAACCCAGGGATGGAACCAAGGTTTCCCACATTGTAGGCAGATTCTTTTTATATGTACATGTGTGTGTATATATATATACATATATACACAATGTAAATTCATTATATACTACTTGCAATGTTAAGTATAATTTTAATGAGTTTATTTCCCAACATCACCAAGCAATTAATCTAATTCTTAGTGGACACTGACTCATCACGTCCCACAAATTTAACTCAGTTACACTATGTAACTGGAGATAGCATTCAATCCCACAGGTTAAGTGAACTGGCTATAAACAAAATTTCACAAGTCTGTGCTCAGGTTCTATTAATTTGCTACAGTAGTTCATAGAACTCAGAGAAACATTTCCTTATGTTTACCAGTTTATTATAAAATATATTACAAAGACTGTGTGCAAAAAGTCAGATGAGGAGGTACATGGAACAACATCTGGAGGGTCCCAAGTGCAGAATCCTCTGGACCCCAGGAACTGGGGTGCACCACCCTCTCAGCAGTGTACATGTTCACCAGCCTGAAAGCTCATCAACTCTTCTTACTCATGCGTTTATACAGAGCTTAATCTGTAGCACTGCCCCCTTTCGCAGGAATCCATGCATTCTGCTGGTATTTCCAACCCTTTAATCACTTGACCTTTCTGGTGACCAGCCCCCATTGTGCACTTTCTAGGGGCCCCATTTTAACTCACCTTATTAATATAAACTCAGAGCTGCTGGAAAAGTGGCTCCTTAGGAGTAAAAAAAGATGCATCTATCACTCAAGAAATTCTGAGCATTCTACGAGTTTTGTGCTAGGGCAATGAGACAAAGGCCAATATATTTTTAATTATACCACATAAAACATTATTATTTTATTATATTGCACCCAGCACTCAATGTCAAAAGCCAGCCACTAATACTAATCAATTAAAAAATAAAAACTAGAATTTTGAAGTGATGTTGTATTTTCCTAAAAAAATGAGTTTGCTATTTTCTAATTTATGTGTTAAATTCACATTAGGACCCTGATGTTCACTAGCTTTCTAGATTTTTCAAATGATTCTTTAATTTGCTTTGATATTCTGCAAGTACTGTTCAACTTTCTATTCTTCTCCAATAGGAATCCTTCCCAAATAGTTACCTTCTATGTGACATATCCAGACTTCAATAATCTTTCTTAAAGTCAGTCTCTTTAAGCAATGTTAGCTTCCTAGTCTAACTGAGGCACTTAGTATTTTTTAACTACAAAAAATATTACAACATATATCAAAAACATGTATCTGTTAAGTTTAAAAGTAGAATGAGATTATAAATATAAATAAATGCATGCAATTAGCAACCAGGTGACAAACCATTTATCACATATTTTAGAAACACACTGTGCTTTTCTTATTAGTATCACTTTTACTCTCTCCCACAGAAATAATCACTTTTTTTTTCACTAATAAACCACCTATTTTTCTTTATAATTGTTACTTATGTATATTTACTGCACACTGCTCGTGCGTGTGTATGTTTGTAGAGCATTATATAAATGGGGAATGCAGAAAGAGTTACTGGAAGCTGGAAAGATGAAAATCCATGTAACAAAGTGGTAAAATATTTCATGAAAATAATGGAAAGGACAGATGATATACACATGAATATTAAGCATTGGCAGGAAAGTTTAGAAAACAGAATTTTAGTGGTAGAGTATGCGTTGCTTTCAGTTGGCTACATCTGACAACATTTTACCAGAAAGGGATGAGCACCGAAAAGAACTTGCTTGTATGAATGATGAAATGAAAGAGAATAAGAAGGTCTAATGATTCAAGGGTGTGTATGTTTGGAATAAGCAACAAGAAAAGATACAACTCCGAAAGCCTTTGAACTATAAATGCCATTAGAACTAAGCTTTGAAATAAAGATCAAATCTAGTGCATGATTTTTACAACTTTGTTCAAAACTTTGTGTGGAATCACATGGTATCTAATAAATTCTTTTAATTTGAAAGAAAAAGAAATCTTCAAGGAAAAAAGAACTTAGAGTGTGCACCCTCCTTTATAAATATATCTTGGTATATGTCTTGGGATGTGTGTGTTTGTGTCTATGTGTATCTTTGTAAATATTTGGTATTTTCTGATTATTTTTCTAATCTCAAGAATATAAAAATAAATAACATTATGGTTTTGATTTGTACTCCCATGACTGAGGGTGATCATCCTGTCATGGATGAATTCATAAGGCATTTATTATATACTTTGTGAAATTTCTATTAATTCCTTTAATACACTTTTAATATTTTATGTCTTAATGATTTTGAATAATTTTATTTATTTTTGGTTACTGTCCTTTGTCAGTTCATACGGATTTACAAATATCTATCATGTGCTATTTATTATGTGTCAAAAATTATGATGTCTAACTAGTAACTTAGAACAAAACCTCTAAAGTTTTATGTTGTTTCCCCCCCTAAGGAATTATCATTTGTCCCAACTTAGTATTGGAAAGCCCATTACTTCCCCTGTGATGCGGGTCAGAGAGCATGATAATGAAGTAGACAGTGTTTGCACATTGGGTGTAGCAGTTATCTCTCATTCTACAAACTTTTCTGCCAAGTGACCTTGTCAACCTCTCCTCGAGAAGGACAGTCTCTTTTCTCTCTGTTTGAATCTTAGCTAATCCTGTGAGCTAGCCTAACAAAAAACTGAGATGAGATGTCACATTGCTTAATTCTAAAATTGGGCTTCATGTGATCTTCAGATTCTATCTTCATTTGGGAATAGTGCTTCTTGGAACTCAGCCCCTCAACACACTGCAAGGAAACCCAAGTATCTATGCTGACAGGCTCATATGAGGGTAACTTCTTTACCTTCACTAATTTTGATATATATTTCTTGATATATTTTTAGACACACACTTCTTCCAAAATGAATACTTTTGATATTTGCTCTCTGATATAAATCTAGTGAGATTATCAAGTCGTTTAAAACAAATAACATTTATATAGGGACTGCATGTTAATGCTATGTGTGATCAGTTGCTCTGTCACATCTGACTCATAGCAACCCTGTGGATTCTAACCAGGAAACTGTAGCCCAGGATTTTCTGTTCATGGAATTTTCCAAGCAAGAATACTGGAGTGGGTTGCTATTTCCTACTCCAGGGGATCTTCCCAACCCAGGGATATAGAACCCACGTCTTTTGTGTTTTCTGCATTAGCAGGAGGATTCTTTACTACTGTGCTACCTGGGAAGTCCTGTTAATAATTTACCTATAGATAAATTTGATTATGGATCTATCTTCATTTAAGACTTTGTTCATATTTAAACATAATTTTTATAATTATTTCCATAAGTGCCTTATCAATCTTTTATTTAGATTTATTCCTAGATATTTTATATTACCTAGATATTTTATATTATCAATCCTATTTTAAGTATTTTTTCTTTTCATTTTCTAACTGCTATTGAAAAAGACAAATGCATTTGATTTTTTTTTTGCTATATGTATTCTGAATTTATACTTACTCTCTAAACAGCTTAATTATTTATTTCTAGATTTGGGGGACTTTATGCTAAAACACTACCATTAAAGTAATTTATTTTCTTTGAACTAATGCAATGAATATGACCATCGCCTTAGTGTTGAAAAGAAGTGGAAAGAATTAGGACCAACACAAGAGGAATATTTTCTAAGTTTCATCATAAACTATGATGATGCTTGCTGCAGGCCTCTTTATAGATAATTCTGACATCTTATACTTCAGTTATTAATAAGTATCATAATTTTATCTATAAATATTTCTGCTATGGGTTTGGAATTGAGATAAAACCACATTACATTTCAACTATATTAATAAATTCTTAATAAAAATAAATGTGTTTTATAATCAGTAAAACAAAACTAATCAAGACTGTCTTCCTTTTAAGAATGTGGACCCAGATGTATGCATTTCTAAATTGAATGTAATACTGAAATTACAATAAAAATTTAGAAATGTAAATATATACACTGATAAGTGTAATGACAAAATAACACAGGGTGGAGTATCAACTCCAATCCAGAAAGTTCAGTGAATATTTTTATTTTTTTCACACTAAAAAAAAATATAAATTGGCTAGTGTTGTATAATGCAAAAATAAGCTCCAGAATAGGAAGCCATATTCGTGTATGCAAATACATTGTAGTTTCTCTGATTTACAGAAAAGGTGTACTATATGACATTAAAACAGTAATTAATTTAAGATCTGTTTTATTCAATTATTACATTAATTATAGAAGTACTGTATTATTATGGGGAGAAGGCAATGGCACCCCACTCCAGTACTCTTGCCTGGAAAATCCCATGGGTGGAGAAGCCTGGTGGGCTGCAGTCCATGGGGTTGCTAAGAGTCGAACACGACTGAGCGACTTCACTTTCACTTTTCACTTTCATGCACTGGAGAAGGAAATGGCAACCCACTCCAGTGTTCTTGCCCAGAGAATCCCAGGGACGGCAGAGCCTGGTGAGCTGTCATTATGGGGTTGCACAGAGTCGGACACAACTGAAGCGACTTAGCAGCAGCAGCAGCAGCAGTATTACTATGGAGATGAACTAAGCCAGTCTGCCCTTACCATGTCCCTCTAGAAATGCAAAGGTCTTGAAAGAGAAGTATTTATCTGCAAGTATTTTTCCCCAGGAGAAAATTAGAAAATTTAGCTTCATAAAAGTTAATTACCTTGATGTGGGCTCAGGATCCCAGTGTATGAGAAAAACTGCAAAAACTGTTACAATTTTAATCCCCCACAATAATAGTGGAAGAAGGACACACACACTCACACACACACACACAAACACATACCCCATAGCCAATAAAAAGAGCAATTTTCCAAAGGGAGACAGAGTAAATTGTTCACATGGAGAACAGTCATAATGATGTGATACAGATTTTCAAAATCTTCCAAGCTAGAAAGCTTGTTCTTTATTCACAAATCCATAGCAATTCCCAAGTTGGCCACACATTAGAATCATCAGGTAACTATAAAATACACCAATACTTGGACTTATCATCAGGGATTCTGAATCAAATAGTACCAGAGAGGCCTGGGAATCAATCGTTTGAAATCATCTTGAAGATGATTTCAAGGTACAGCCAAGATTGAGAATCACTTGCAGAGTAACTATTCAGACTTTAAATTTTTTTTTTTCTGAGAATTTTGTTTCATATTTGCTGGTACAGCTGTGCTGCCCAAAGATAAACCACAGATCATTTTATTTGGTTCACTGACCATGCTTCTGAAGCTCCAGAAATAAATCTGAGGCCACTTAGATCTAGCACATGCCTTCCTCTGTTTATTACCACACTGCAGTGGCCTTTCTCAGTGATAATGAACAACACCATGCAGCTCTCAGCAAACCGAGCTCATAAGATTGTGTGAAATACAATATTACTGCTGAGTCAAGGTCCTGAGTTTTACCTAAAGGACTGAATCAGAAGAGGTCCCAGAGGGGAGCCTGTTTTGAGCACTGTAGAAAATTATAAAATTTAGGCATTATTGACTCTTCTCTTTTCCTCCATCAACCTCCAAATGTTTATCACGAAGCTTCATCACATCTTGTCTGAAATCTTATCAGTGGGCGATGGATTTGAATGAATCAGAGACTTGTAATCAGCTGGGGTCTGATTTTAAACCCGCAATTAAGGTAAATTCTGGCTCATATGCTCATCTCTTTTAATCAAAGCCTGATACTTTATAAATTACATTCATCTGTATCACCCTGCAGCCAGCAGTCTACTTCAGAGAATCATTTGTTTGGGCCAAGTAACTTAAAAATGCACATCTTAAAGCTCATGCACTGTTACCTAAAATGATAATTCTTTACTTATTAGTATAAAAGACAAGGTCGAAAATGTTCACCAATAACAATAGCCAAGAAGAGAAGGATTAAGATAAATCCCAAAGAAAACTGAAAATTTAAGGGAAACAAAGTTACTTCAGTTGTGTCCAACTCTGTGCAACCCCACAGACGGCAGCCTACCAGGCTCCAGTCCCTGGGATTCTCAAGGCAAGTACACTGGAGTGGGTTGCCATTTCCTTCTCCAGTGCATGAAAGTGAAAAGTGAAAGTGAAGTTGCTCAGTCGTGTCCGATTCTTAGTGACCCCATGGACTGTAGCCTACCAGGCTCCTCCGTCCATGGGATTTGCCAGGCAAGAGATTTGGAGTAGGGTGCCATTGCCTTCTCCGAAGGGAAACAAAGGACATTGTAAAAAATTACAATTAGAGTAAAAATTCCACATTTTGCTTACTCTCCTAGAGAAATAGCTGCAGACAGACACAAGGAGTGAGACAAAAGCTTTCATTTAATTTTGCTTGTAAATATTAGTATATGAAGACAATGCAAATGATCATCAAATTTGGAAAGATTAGATAAATTATAATACAGTAAACTACAAAATACTATGCAGCAATTAGAAAGAATGAGAAAGATATATATGTAGTGGCTTGAAAAAATATTAAAAATAGTCTAAATGTGGAAAAAATTCCTAAGCAAAACATACAAAAGAAGCCTATGTATGTAAAACAAAATACACAATAATCTCCTCAAAGGTAAACTAAATCTTTTTAGATGCTATTTAGTAAAACAATAATCAATATATGCTTAATAGAATTACTCTGAATAGATTCCTGGAAACTAATTGCTATATTTATTATACAGTTTTAAGTATTATAAATTAATGTTAAGTTACAAATTTTACACAATAGCTCTAGAATCCATTGAATAGGTATCAGGCTATTGCGGTTTTTGCAAAGTCAATTTAATATCTCCCTGTATGCACAATAACAGTTTTAATCATGGTTGTTTACATCTTTCACTCACACACACAATATTTGACTTATGTTCCATTGCATCAGAATATTCTATTAAGTTTCCACATGTCTGCATCTGTCCCCTCACTTGTGTCCTGAACACACTGAGAGTATGCCTATATTCTTCTTGGGGACTGGAAAGTGAAGTGCCCAGTGTTCAGTAAATACTTACTAAAAGACTGTATGAAAGTGTTCAGTAAACAAATTCATGGGTGTGTGTGAGAGACCCACATTGCTTAAATCCTGTACAAAACATTCTGTAATCTTTAAATGTAAAAACTAATTATGGGCATCCCATGGCATCCAGTCCCATCACTCCACAGCAAATAGATGGGGAAACAGCGGAAACAGCGACAGATTTTCTTTTCCTGGGCTCCAAAATCACTGCAGACAGTGACTGCAGCCATGAAATTAAAAGATGCTTGCTCCTTGGAAGAAAAGCTATGACAAACCTAGACAACATATTAAAAAACAGAGACATTACTTTGCTGACAAGTGTCGATCTAGTCAAAGTTATGGTTTTCCCAGTAGTCATGTACAGATGTGCAAGTTGGACCATAAAGAAGGCTAAGCACCGAAGAACTGAAGATTTTGAACTATAATGCTGGAGAAGATTCTTAAGAGTCCTTTGGACTGCAAAGAGATCAAACTAGTCAATCCTAAAGGAAATCAACCCTGAATATTCATTGAATGGACTGATGCTGAAGCTTAAGCCTCAATACTTTGACCATCTGATGCAAAGAGCTAACTCACTAGAAAAGATTCTGAGGCTGGGGAAGATTGAAAGCAGAAGGAGACAGGGACAACAGAGGATGAGATGGTTGGATGGCATCATTGACTCAATTTACATGCATTTGAGCAAACTCTGGGAGATAGTGAAGGACAGGGAAGCCTGGTGTGCTGTAGGCCATGGGGTCACAAAGAGTCAGACACCACATAGTAATTGAACAACAACAACAGTAAGATACATAGAAAAAAACTGATGTTATTTACATCTCTATCTCAATCTAAATATATGGATATATATTTCCAAGTATATTAACACACTAAAATTAAGCAATTATGAGCCCAGTTGATATTTTATATAAATAGTAAATATATATGCATAGATTTTTAAATGTCATTTTAGTAGTTTTTATTTATTATTATTTCCAGGTTAAATAAGATTCATTTGCCTATCCAACGCCTCTATTTGTTTTAAATACTAAAATGAATCAATTTAGGCCTTCAGGAATCTCCTGGTTTTTTTGTTGTTGTTGTTGTTATTTAATTTTACTATTTCAGTTTTATTGAGATATAACTGATATAACTGTAAGATTCCTAAGTGAATCCTCTTACTGTCTTCTTTTAAAGTTTTCTTTAACAATATCAGGCAGAGCTTTGGTTTTTTTCAGTTCCCATCATATGATCCCACTTATATAAGATATTCAGAGTAATCAACTCATAGAAACAGAAAGTAGGAACATGGTTACCAGGGGTTGGAGAAGAAGGAAATTGTTATTCAGTGGGTATCAAGTTTCAGTTATGCATGATGAAAAATTTCTAGAGATTTGCTGTATGATACTGTGCTTATAATTAAACACTTTACTGTCCACTTAAATTTTGTGAAGAGGCTGGATCTCATGTTATGTGTTTTTTACAGACATAAAATCAATAAAATGTGTTGACTCTCAACAGGCAAGCACTTAACCTTGCCTAAATTATTCACATCCATGTTTTAAAATTCTGAGATGATCTCACAAAACCCCCCAGGAAGACAACTCAACCAGCATGGCCAGTTTGAGATCCCTTATGAATACATTTTTTAAAAGATTTCTCATTATCAGTAATTTTGCTCATGTAATAGCTACTGTTTGTTATTAGGAAACATAAGGAAATTCGATAACCCTTGATCTACAAATTGCCTGCCACCTGTTCTCAAAATGGGGCTTCTGTTCTGTGCTATTCTCGAAGTCCCCTTTAGTAGATATAACACTTTCTCATTTATCCAAACTGTGAACTTCTCACACTGATCTAAACAACTTTTCTTCACTTTTTGAAAATCAAACTCCCTAAGTATGGCTCCTTTTCTTGTCTTTGTTTAATTTGGATATCAAAATCTGTTAGATTCACAAAATAAATTTGAAACTATTCTCTCTGTTTCTATTTTCTGGAAGATATTAATTATCTGTCCTTGAATTAATTTATTGATATAAAGTACTTCTAATAGTCTCATAATCCTTTTTAATACATGTAATTGCATAACATTTGCTGAAGCCCAAGGAAGGCTGCCCCCAAATATGCCTAGATGGCATATTGGTTATTTTGAATTAAAGTTTCTTCTAAAATCACCAATGCAAGAGAAACACTTTGACCCACTTCTCTGTCTCCCTGAAAGCAAGAAATGAAAGTCTCCTGTGAAAGGCACACTTCCTACACCTGAAGGTAGAAGGACAACTCTTATCTCCAGAGACAGGAAATTCAGATAAGAAGCCTGTATAAACAAATCTTGATATTTTTTAAATTTATTATCTTAAGCCCAAATTTTGTTTAGATCCTTTACTATTTAAGCATCTAAGCCTAAAATTTATATGTCCTGTCAATTCCTTGCAAGTATATTATTATTTCTTTGTCTAAAAAGTATAAAAGCTGCCTGCTTTGGCCACTTCTTAGGCCCTATTTCTTTAAGACTTCCTGTGCAAATTAAAATCTGTTTCTTTTTCTCTTTTGGTTTGTATTGTGGCAATTTTATTGTTAGTCCAGCCACAAGAACTCCTGAGGGGGAAACTTTGTCCACCCCTGCAGTTGGTAAACCAACCAAGGAGACTGGCTGGACCCCACTTTCTGCCCTAAGGCAGCCCCAGCTGAGAGATCCTGGGGTGTGCAACAAACATCAATAGAAGGTAAGATTTCTTACCATATCAGCCTTCTGGATCTCTGCCTGCAAGGTCTGGTGGAAAGAAAGAGTCTCTTTTCTTACTCTCTCAATTTAGATTATCAGGAGAAAGTATTTGTTGAGTTAGTTTCTTACTACATAACAACTCTAGTATTTGGTAGATGAGCATTCTTGGTTTTAATTCAGTCTTTCCTCTCAAAGATGGTCACTTTTTCTCTGTTTCTGTCAGTTGTGCTATTTGTTAGAAGGAGGAAGAACCATGGGGCAGAACAGGCAAAAGTCCTATGTAAGCCTGTTATTCCAGCCAGCCTCCCAGACTGGTGAGATCATTTCTCATCAGACCGCAGTCTATTTTGACAAACCTTTCTGTGGGTCTGCTATGTCAAAACCAGATGACGTTTTTTCTTTCACCTTGTTCAGTGGCCTAAGAGACTGGCTTCATGTCCACTGAGAATATTTGCTCTGCTCCTCTGCTCTGTACCAGCTAGAAGACACATTTACTAGGGTGCATCTGGTAGCCAGTTGAATAGAGTGGGGTTCTGAGACAAGAAGTAAAAACAGCATATTCTTTGTTGGGCCGTGCCAGCTCTCAGAGGAATTTGTCATGAAGGATCTCAACATTCATTGAGCCTTGTTAGTTTTGGGGAAAGTCTATTTCAGCACCTGCTTAGGGTGCTGATTAGCAGATTAGCAGATTTATAACTGGAGGCTGCTCATGTTTCTTTGAAAGACTGGAGACACCATTTTCACTATACAAACCTCATGCCCTGTACAACTGAGGCCTTTGCTTTCTTAAACTCTCCTTGGGAGTAAATTTTTAGATATCAGAAGTTGCATCATCTGTTCCCTCTCTAGGGATATGGGTTAGGTCCATGGCAAAGATTTATTCTGGGCCTAGAAAGATATTTCATGGTCTTTCCATTAAAAGCCTTACTGGCTGAGTTGCTATTTGAAATTAATACAAGACACTACTAATACATAGTTAGTAGTGTTCAAGCTGGTTTTAGAAAAGGCAGAGGAGTCAGAGATCAAATTGCCAACATCTGCTGGATCATCAAAAAAGCAAGGGAGTTCCAGAAAAACAGTTATTTCTGCTTTTATGACTATGCCAGAGCCTTTGACTGTGGGGATCACAATATACTGTGGAAAATTCTGAAAGAGATGGGAATACTATACCACCTGACCTGTCTCTTAAGAAACCTGTATACAAGTCAGGAAGCAACAGTTAGAACTGGACATGGAACAAGAGACTGGTTCCAAATAGGAAAAGGAGTACGTCAAGGCTGCATATTGTCACCCTGCTTATTTAACTTATATGCAGAGTACATCATGAGAAACGCTGGGCTAGAAGCCCAAGCAGGAATCAAGATTGCCGGGAGAAATATCAATAACCTCAGAAATGCAGATGATACCACCGTTATGGCAGAAAGTGAAGAGGAACTAAAAAGCCTCTTGATGAAAGTGAAAGAGGAGAGTGAAAAAGTTGGCTTAAAGCTCAACATTCAGAAAACAAAGATCATGGCATCTGTTCCCATCACTTCAGGGGAAATAGATGGGGAAACAGTAGAAACAGTATCATACTTTATTTGGGGGGCTCCAAAATCACTGCAGATGGTGGCTGCAGCCATGAAATTAAAAGATGCTTACTCCTTGGAAGGAAAGTTATGACCAACCTAGGTAGCATATTAAAAAGCAGAGACATTACTTTGCCAACAAAGGTCCATCTAGTCAAGGCTATGGTTTTTCCAGTGGTCATGTATGGATGTGAGAGTTGGACTGTGAAGAAAGCTGAGCACCGAATAATTGATGCTTTTGAAGTGTGGTGTTGGAGAAGACTCTTGAGAGTCCCTTGGACTGAAAGGAGTTCCAACCAGTCCATCCTAAAGGAGATCAGTCCTGGGTGTTCATTGGAAGGACTGATGCTAAAGCTGAAACTCCAATCCTCTGGCCAACTTATGAGAAGAGTTGACTCATTGGAAAAGACCCTGATGCTGAGAGGGATTGCAGGCAGGAGGAGAAGGGGACGATAGAGGATGAGATGGCTGGATGGCATCATTGACTCAATGGACATAAGTTTGAGTTGGTGATGGACAGGGAGGCCTGTCGTGCTGTGATTCATGGGGTCGCAAATAGTCGGACATGACTAAGCAACAGAACTGAACTGAACTGAATCCATGGCTAGATGGTGGGACCTTTATATTGGCTGTATTTAAAAGAAATATACTTCAGGCTCTCTTAGATAGTTATATATATATATATATATATATTCTCAAATATATTTGAATAGCTGTCATATTGGTACTTAATTCAGTTCAGTTCAGTCACTTAGTCTTGTCTGACTCTTTGCAACCCCATGGACTAAAGAGAGTATCAAATTAAAAGGCGGGGAGTATAACAGCTAGCCTTAGGGAATCCTTTATTTAGTTGAAAGGACAGGAATTAGACTTAAAACGAAAATCCAACATAAATTTTCCTTCTTAAGAACTGCCATATATCCTCAAGCAATTCCCTATCAGAAAATAAATCAGTTGGTAATCAACACACAGGGCTAGTAACTATTATTTTTGTCTTCCAAATTTTTGCTAAACCAGAAGTACAACTTTAGAAGAAAGTTGAAACCCACCTAACTAGTCCCAAGGCTGCTCCTATCCTCTCAAAATGCTTATAGATGTTGTAAGACATCAGACTATTGGAGCAAAACTGCTCTGTACTTGAGAAAAAAAAAAATATGCTATGACTTATGATAACAGATAAATGTACTCCAAAACTCCCTGGAGAAAATTTACATTTTCTTTCTCTGTCCCTTAAAAGTTATAAATCTTATCATGTTTTTGAAATGTAAACATAGCCCATATTACCTGAGACTAAGCCCAGATTAGTCAAGCAGTAAAACCTGAAGATAAAAGGAAAGAAGGAAAAGAGGCTTTTTTAAACACAAAGTTCTAAAAGTACTCTCTTGCCCAAACAGCCTCCTTATAATTGCTTATCAAGGATGAATATAGAACTTAAAAGTCTTCTACACAAATAATAAAAGACTTTAGCCATCTGAGCTAGTGAATTTAAATTATTCCAACTGTTATTTATAAACTAGTGAGTTTTGTATTATACCTAATCCATAAATAAAGCTTTAAAATCAAAACTATGAGCTCTCTGTCTATTGAAATGTATGTATAGATGTGATTTTTTTCTACCTCTAAATGACATTGCCAAAATTAATTTGTAAAGAACATTTTTTAACTGACTTAAAAAAGTACTATATACAACTTATAAAAATATATAACGAAAACTAGCCCAAATGTTTTTCAAGTTCAGGTGATCTAGGAAACTTTCAGTAAATAAAGGCTAGTTTTGACTTTGCTGTTTTAATTTATATAGGCATATCTTCAAGTGTGTGCTCAGTTGCTCAGCTGTGTCCAACTCTTTGCAATCCTATGGACTGCAGGCTGCCAGGCTCCTCTGTCCATGGATTTTCCAGACAAGAACACTGGAGTGGGTTGCCATTTCCTCGTTCAGGACATCTTCCAGACCCATGGATTGAACATGTGTCTTCTGCATTAGAAAGTGGATTCTTTACCACTGAGGAAGCCAAGGAAGCAATTCTTTACCACTGGGGGAAGCCCAGACATGTCTTTAGGGTTATCAAAGTTAAGTATAATCCTTTTATTTTAACTAGGTTTACTAAATATCAATTAAGCTTACATTATCTGTAACATACAATTTGTCAACCAAAAATAAAATAATGACTAAAAATAACTAATTGCTTTAATGTCTCACCCAAATGTTATGAGTAATCTAAATATGATTATTAAAAACAAATGAATAAAATACATGTAAATGAGATATGTGTTTTTATGTGAAATTTTTAACAATAATTATTTCATGGTATCTCTACTTGAAAAGTTTCCTAAATCTCTTTGGTAATTTACACCCTTGAGTTTTGCTAAATTAAATGATGGGGATTCACTGACTATCTAGGTCATTTTCAAATAAGATAAAATGCTGAAACATTAATTGCTGAACAACTCTAGTTTTACCTACTTTTGGTCTCAATACAGAGATCTTTGGGTCTATTAGTAAATAAGGGCTTCCCTGGTGGCTCAGTGGTAAAGAATCTCAGCAGTGCAGGAGATGCAGGTTCAATCCCTGCAAAAGGAAGATCCCCTGGAGAAGGAAATGGCATCCCCTCCAGTATTCTTACCTGGGAAATCATATGGGTTGAGGAGCCTGGTGGGCTACAGTTCATAGGCTTGCAAAAGAGCCAGACACTACTTAGCAACTAAACAACAGTTAGTAAATACATTGTGTGTTATTGAAAGATTGTACTATGAAATGGGGATTCCCAGGTGGCGCTAGTGGTAAAGAACCTGCCTGCCAATGCAGGAGATCAGGAGGTACAGGTTTGATCCCTGGGTCATGAAGATCCCCTAGAGGAGGAAATGGCAACGCACTCTAGTATTCTTGCCTGGAGAATCCCACAGACAGAGGAGCCTGGCAGGCTCCAGTTCAAAGGGTCACACAGAATCAGACACACTTGAAGTGACTTAGCACACATGTTCTAGAAGTAGCATATGTTCCTGGAAATTATAAAATGTATTTATGAGTTCACCAAGCCACAAAATGTAATACAATTCACAATTATTTACTTATTTTCACTAAAAAATACTATTTCAATTAACATATGTAATTAATGGGCTTCGTTGGTAGCTCAAAGGGTAAACAATTCATCCACAATTCGAGAGACTAAGGTTCGATCCCTGGGTAGAGAAGATAACCTGGATTAGGAAATGGTAGCCTACTCTAGTATTCTTGCCTGGAGAATTCCATGGGTAGAGGAGCCTGGCGAGAAACATTTCACAGGTTTGCAAAGAGTCAGACATAACTTAGAGACTAACATTAACTAACTAACTAGAGCTACTAGATATAATAAGAGAAATAGAATGTATTTTCATGTAAGAAAATGGGAAAGGTATGGAGATGTTTGGTTAAGGAAAGATACAGTGATTTTGTTCTAAAGCTGATTATATCTAAATGGGAAGGAAAACAAGGGACAAACTAAAACAGAGAAAGTTCTTAAGGTTTGTGAGAAAATGAATATTTAGAAAGGAATTTTATGTGTGGTCAAGACTGGATAAGATTCAAAAGAACTGAATTAACTAAAGAAGTTTTAATATCGAAAGTAAACTGGTGCAAGGTTGCAATTTGGTTTTCTCTCTGTTAAAATGACAGTGTTTTTTTTTCTTATCCTATTAGCCTGATATTGATAATGGGAGATTATAAGGCTTTTTCTTTACCTTCAAGTAATCAGCCAAGGAAAAAACCAAAGATCTTATACCTTGTCGAAATAAACACTTATTTTCTATGTTGTTTTTATCAGGTCTTTGATTACTCAAGTAAAACACAGTCCTATTAACATTAAGAGTGCTTAGTTTTTCTCAGAACTATATAGCCTTCTACATTTGCCCATATTTTTGTTCCATAAATATGTTCATTTCTATTGTTTTTCAATAGTCCATAGATAAATGATATCATATGGTATCATTTATGACTGAAAATGTCATAAATGATATTGATATACATGACAAAGTCATATGACTTTGAAGTAAATGAACTTAGTATAATAATCTCCAGGTCCATCCACATTGCTGTAAATGTCATTTAAATATTCTGTATGTCTGAGTAATATTCCAATGGGCTTCCCATTGGAAAATGGTAAAGAAACTTCCTGCAATGCGGGAGACTCAGGTTTGATTCATGTGTTGGGAAGACTCCATCTACACACACACACACACACACACACACACACTCATATATACATATACATCTTTTTTATCCATTCATCTTCCCATGGATACTTAGGTTGCTTCCACGTCTTGGCTATTATACATATTGTGAATAGCGTTGCTATGAACACTGAAGGTATATGTACCTTTTCAAATTAGAGTTTTCTCTGAATATCTGCATAGGAGTAAGATTGGATCACTGGTAATTCTTTTTTTAGCGTTTTAAGGAAATTCCAGCTGTTCCCCATAGTGACTATACCAATTTGCATTCCCACCAACAGTATGGGAGTGTTCCCTTTTCTTCATGCTCTCCAGTATTTGTTATTTGTAGACCTTTTTGTTAATGACCATTATGTCCTGTGTAAGGTGATCCCTTATTATAATTTTGATTTGGATTTCTATGATGCTGAGCACTTATTCATGTGCCTGCTGCTTATTTAGGTCTTCTGGAGAAGGCAATGGCACCCCACTCCAGTTTTTTTGCCTGGAAAACCCATGGAAGGAGGAGACTGCTAGGCTGCAGTCCATGGGGTCTCTAAGAGTCGGACACGACTGAGCGACTTCACTTTCACTTTTCACTCTCATGCATTGGAGAAGGAGATGGCAACCCATTCCAGTGTTCTTGCCTGGAGAATCCCAGGGACAGGTAAGCCTGGAGGGTTGCCATCTATGGGGTCGCACAGAGTCGGACACAACTGAAGCAACTTAGCAGCAGCAGCAGCAGCCCATTTTTAATTTTTTTTTTTTAACTGAGCTGTATGGGCTGTGTGTATATTTTGAAAATTAAGCCTTTGTTGATTGATTTGGTTGGTTCATTTGATTATTTGCAAATATTCTCCCATTCCATTAATGGTCTTTTTATTTTCTTTATAGTCTCCTTTCCTGTGCAAACGCTTATAAGTTTGGTTAGGTTCCATTAGTTTATTTTTGCTTTTATTGAAGGCAGGAGGAGAAGGGGACAATAGAGGATGAGATAGTTGGATGGCATCACCAACTCAATGGACATGAGTTTGAGTGAACTCTGGAAGTTGATGATGGACAGGGAGGCCTGGTGTGCTGCAGTCAATGAAGTCACAAAGAGTCAGACACAACTGAGCAACTGAACTGAACTGACTGAGAATACATTATTTGTAGTTTTATTTGGTGTAGAAACTTTTGTGGTAATATCTCTGTGCTTATATATGCAGAAATGTTTTTAATGTCAGTTTGTTTCTTTAAAGAGAGAAGGTTCAAATGTTCACTTAACACATTAATAATGGTCTTTCTACTACTTTCCTATAGCTGATAGGTTTGAAAGCAGTCTGATTTTCATTGATTAATGAAAGATCAACTATTTTTTTAAATAGGTGATCTGTATTTCCCTTTGGCTTTTTAAAAGATTATGTCTTTTACTTTTGTGTTCTATTGAATTATTAATACTATTATGAATACAGATTTTTTTTCTTTTATTTTTCTTGCTAATGATTCCTTGAACTTCTTGAATCTGAGGTCGCTCTCTTTCAAATACTCCAGATAATTATCATCTATTTTTGAGTTTTTATATGCCACATTTTCTCTATGATTTAATGCTTCCTTGTGTCTACTTTCTAACATCATCCCTTTGCTTATACTTAAGCTTTCTGCATTAAACTCTAACCAAAAATAACCACTTTTTTTCTGTTATGTTTAACATATCCTTTTCTTAGCTAGTTTTTGATACATACAGCATTACCATGCATTAAGCATCACCTGTTTAGATCTGTGCATATTATTATTCACATTTGTATTTGTGTTTTGAGTGATTTAGCCTGAATTTGGCTGACCAGCTGCACTCAGGCCTTGGTTAAATCCAGGTCTCCTTCACCTATTTTTATTCTGGAGTCTAGAAAGAAGTAACAATTATTACTTAGGATATGCTTTTGTTATGTGAATTTGCATTTTGCACACATCTTTATAACTTATTTTACATCACATCTGCTAACATTAGACAAGTCACATAAACAAGGCAACATTAACAGGGCAAGAAACGCAGGACACGGGGTTAATAAATGGAAACAGCATTCTGATTCATAACTCTCTCTGGTCCCGCAACTAAATTTTTGCTTTAATGTTTACATTTTTCACTGATTGATACTGTATTTGGTTCTTTTTAATATCAGTTTGATCATTCTTCATCATTTATTATTCCTTGTTAATATTTTCAAGCTTCTCTTTGATGTAATTAAAGCAATTAAATAACTTTGTATGTCATAATTTCCACATTTGAACTGTGTGAATGTCTTTCGATTTTCTCTTGTTTCTGACAATTCTCAGCTATAATTTTTTTTCTTTGTGCTGCTTTTCCTCAAAAATGTCTTTTCCTCAAAAATGTCTTTTCCTGTGAATGACTTTTCTCCTTGGGAGTTTATTTTCATTTAAGGCTGGGATTGAATTTAATTTCCTCTAGAGAAAATATACATTTGATACTGATTCTTGTTAGGAGGATTTTCACAGAATTAGTGTGAATTTAGGCTGTAAACCCATGGCAGGGCTCATTTCTGATTCCAGTTCTCCAGGGAAAATTTTTCTCTCCATCCTGTCTTTGATAATTTCACTGCAGACAAATAGTATTGCATGGCAGGGATTATTTCTTGTCCATCTCTACACATTGGATGTAGTCCTTTGTGGCCCCAGCTTTACACAACAATAGCCTATTAAATCTTCCATTTCCTTCAGTCATGAGCTTTATCTCCTGTTTTATAACCCTGTGCCATCATCAAATGGCAGTTCTTGGTCCAGGGTTCAGTTGGAAAACATATGCCCAGGGTTCCTTCTTTCAGTTTAATTTTGTTCCCTCTTATTCTATTTATGACATATGCCAAGCTAGTGAAATATTCTGTGTGTATATGTATGTGTTAACATATTTATATATATATTTTTAATATATATGTGGGCTTCCTAGGTGCCACTAATGGTAAAGTACTTGTCTGCCAATGCCGTAGACTAAGAGGCATGGGTTCAATCTCTTGGTCAGGAAAAATTTTCCCGAGAAGGACATGGAAACCACTCCAGTATCCTTGTCTGGAGAATCCCATGGACAGAGGAGCCTCATGGGCTACAATCCATAGGGCTGCAAAGAGTCAGACATGACTAAAGTGATTTAGTACACATACATAAAATACATACATATATATATATATACATACATATTTAAGTTCACTTGTTTCAACTGAGAGTACTGTATATTATCCACAATAGAGGTATAGTTGCTCTTCCACAATATAGCCTTGGGACAGATTTCTCAAATATTAAGCTTGCTTCTTCTCACAAAGATATTCTAACTTTCTGCCATTAGGAATGGTGCACATGGCTGGCTTCACTTTGGAAAGCTATGCCATTGCTTCTAATTTGAGAGTTCTGTATTTGCCCATTTTGTCTGGGAATCAATTCAGTTTTTTAATTATCATGTTATAATGATCCTTGCATGCTCAGCCACTCTGTAGGCCTTCCAAAAGAGTTCAGACTATTTTCTGCCTTTCTACTGGCACATCAGTGCAGCCACCTTGGTGCATGGAGCAGAGCACAGCAGGAAGGCTGGCCTCCAATCAATTCATATCCATGCTGCCTACCAGCCAAGCAATATGCAATCACACAGAGTGCTAAATATTGTGTGTTTGTTAACATATAATTTATAACAGTTTTAACCTTTGTCTAGTCTTATCTCTCCATTTCTCTCTCTCTTCTGTTAAGGCAAAGTGTGGGGAAAATAAAATTTTAAAAAACTTTCTCCATTCCTTTTGAATAAGCACTCTACCAGACTGTGATGCTCATCACAAGCAATCTGCTAAGATTTGCAAAGGCAAAAATAAAGTAAACCCTTTGATATAGCAAACTAGGTACAACCTGTTACATATACATATTCTCAAGATAAACGGTAATTAGGTCTCAAGTAAGAGGACAAAACAGCACCATATTTCATCCATATCAAATGCACAGTCCATCTTAGCTCCACCTAGTAATCAGAATCTAGGAAAGCATGATTCAGTGACTATATACATTTACACTTAGATTCCATTGATGGACCACCTCCAACTGGCATATAAGAACTAAAATTTCTGGATGTAAGGAGGACCAGATTGCACTGTCTGAAACTGAACCATGTTTTAAACTAAATATAGCATGCCAGTTCCTTTTAACCCTGAATCACTGCTGTTCCCAAAAGAATTTCTCTCAATTTTCATACGTCTTCCAGACATTTTTAGTGAAATAATATTTTATTGCTTTCATTTTTAATGTTCTCTTAACTAAGAAATGTTAAAATAAATTTTAGTATAAAAACTTAGAAATTATCCATTCATACACAGAAATAAATGAAATGACACTATATAAATGGATTATTTTTTCCATAAGCACAGTCCTGTGTTAATTAGATAAAAATGTACAAGAGTTTTTAGTTGACCGCAAAATATACTATGTTGAAAGTAATAAGATTAATCCATCCAACTTGCCATGGCATGTGTGTGTGTGTACATATATGTATGTATGTATATACAAATGTGGGTGTGTGTTTATGAATATATGTATATACATAAAGTTTTGCCATTTTAAACAATACCTGTGTGACTGTATTTTTTGAGCTCTTTCAATTTTGTTATAATCTAAACTCCAGCACTTTCTCTACATTCTCTTTCCCATTTCCTTTCTGTAAACAGTGCTACCAGTTCAATACACCTCCCTCCAGATCCACTTTCATAATTACAAAATTATGTAAGTTTGGGACTTTGCTTTTTCATTTGTGATTTACATTAAGATACTGCTGCTGCTGCTAAGTCACAACAGTCATGTCCAACTCTGTGTGACCCCATAGACGGCAGCCCACCAGGCTCCCCTATCCCTGAGATTCTCCAGGCAAGGACACTGTAGTAGGTTGCCATTTCCTTCTCCAATGCATGAAAGTGAAAAATGAAAGTCAAGTCGCTCAGTCGTTTCTGACTCTTAGAGACCCCTTGGATTGCAGCCTACCAGGCTCCTCCTTCCATGGGATTTTCCAGGCAAGAGTACTGGAGTGGGTCACCAGTGCCTTCTCCACATTAAGATACAATACTGTATATATATTTCATTGCAACTAACTCTTGCTATTTAAATTAGCACAGAAGCCTCATTCAGTCAGTAAATTCAGAAGAAATTTACTATTTTAAAAAAGGTATATTATTCCATGAAAAAATATAGCTCATTATTTTCAATAATCTGTTGAGGCACGCTCACTTTAAATGGAGTTTTCTGACCCTGTAGATCGTACGTACTGCACTATATAACTTGGACACACAGAGTCGTAGTTGCGCTAGTACTCCCAAAGGGTAGAATCCTAGACCTACGACTTTTTCACATAAAACATACTAACAAACTGCTAAATCAAATGTAAAACTAGATACAGCCACTGTTTGAATTAGACTGGTCTGCCATAAGAGAATACCATACCCGGGTGGTTTAAACAGCAATCATATACCTTCCAGTTCTGAAAGTCTTAAGATCAAGGTGCTGGAAGACTAGTGCCTAGTGAGAGCTTGCTTCCTAGTTGCAGGTCGTTGCCTACCTATATGGGCTTCGCAGGTGGCTCAGTGGCCAAATAATTCACCTGTAATGCGGGAAGTGCAGGTTTGATCCCTGAGTTGGGACGAGCTTCCCTGATGGCTCAGATGGTAAAGAATCTGCCTGCAATGCACAAGACTGGGTTTGATCTCTGAGTTGGGAAGATCCGCTGGAGAAGGGGATAGCAATCCAGAGAGTATTCTTGGGCTTCCTTGGTGGCTCAGATGGTAAAGAAACTGCCTGCAATGCCAGAGACCTGGGTTCGAACCTGGGTTGGGAAGATCCCCTAGAGGAGGGCATGGCAACCCACTTCACTATCCTTGCCTGGAGAATCCCCATAGACAGAGAAGCCTGGAGGGCTGCAGTCCATGGAGTCACAAAGAGTTCAGACACAACTGAGCACGAGCACAAGCAAAGCCTTCAGCGACAGCCCCCGATGAACATATACATTTTTCAGAGGGATGGAGAGAATCAAATATCATCTGCCTTAACACAGACCTCAGTGGTACAGTCTCTACACTTAAAAATGAGGAGCAGGGAAAGAGCCTCAAAGAGAAATAAAGATTACAGTGTGTACAGTTCCATCTGTGATTCCACTCAATGAACAAATTATTTATGAGAGCTCTTGAGATAGAAAATATAACTCCTTCTTTCACTCTTGACTCCTTTCTCATTTCACCAATCTAACGCAGTCATATTGTTTACAGATATCTTATATCTTTTTAAAAATAAAATAAAACTAGACTCTAAAATCCCCAATACTTTATTCATTATTCAGTGGAGGAAAATGATGATCCATTCCTGCAGTCAAGAACAATAGGCTGGGGTCAGCAGATGCAAGCCATTACATATGGAATGGATAGACAACAAGGTCCTACATTCAGGGAACTACATTCTTATCCCATGATAAACCAAATTGGAAAATCATTTTTAAAATAATGTACATATATATGCATAACTTATTCACTTTGCCATACAGCAGAAATTACTATGACATTATAAATCAACTACTTCAATTAAACAAGAGAGAATTAAGAAAAAAATCATAGGCTGAGCTGGACTTATTATTGGGGTAAAAGTATTTCTTAAATATAGTACCAAATTATGGGGTTTTCAAGGCTAATTTGAAATCAAGTTCATTATTGACTTCTAGAAAGGTTTTAGATACCTTAGGTGCTTTCACCTTGGGAAACACCTTAATTAAAAATTTGGCCTTTCATATAAACACAGCCTCTAAAGAAAGTAAAGAAAGCTGTGTGTTATCTGCTAAACATTACAGAAGATCATAACAGAAAACTTTTACAAAGCTTAAAATTTTAAAAATCAGGTACATAAATTCTGAAATTTAACTCAAAGTTCTACTCAGTAAAGGTAAATAGCAATAAAGTGGCCTAATATTTTTCAAATGTAGAAACTAAATGATACACATTGACATAAAGCAACAGAAGTAATATGTCACTTATACACTCTCTAAATTTGTGTATTCTTTCTACTCTTTAACTGGAAATTATTCTTGTTGATAATATTTTTTTTCTTTCAGCTACCCAAAATTGTTCTGTGATCTTTATGGTTTACATATGGCCATTAAATTTGATTCTTTGAAAAGTATATCAAAATATGAATCTGCATTCACTTTTAATAACAAAATTCTAGTATGCCACTTAATGAGTCTGGGATTCATTGATTGCTTCATTTATTCCTAAATGGATTCAGTTATTCATTTACCCATATTCATCCCCTGCTATATGCTGGGACCTCTTATAGGAGCATGGGACATGCCAGTAGACAAAATAAATTATTCTTGCCTTCTGGAGTACAATATAGTTACTAAGTAAATCACTCACACGTTACAATAACTGATGGTAATGTTATGATAATGATAAAAATAAATTCATATTTCTAATTAAGATGAATTGGAAGTACCAGACTTGGCAGAAGATGGAAAAGGTACAAAGATCAAATTTAAATACGGCTAATATAGAACTTTTTTGTAAGAGAGATATTTGAACAAAGATTTGACTAAAGTAAAAGATTTTGCCTGACAGATAATAAAGGGGAAAACATTTGGGTAAATGGACAACCACTGCAAAGATCCTAAATTTGGAATGCATGTTTGAGGAACAAGAATAATACTTGTTTATTATAAACAAGGATAATGCTGAAGAACTAATATTATTACCAAGAATAAGTTATCCAGCTATCTATTACATCAGTACAGTAGCACAGACAGCTAAAATCTCAATTCAAAAACATGCACATTACTTAAAATTTGGGCAAATATACTGAAGTAAAATTTAAAACTGTTACTTAATTTCATGATAAATATCAAAGCATATGCCAGTTTCCAAATATTTGATCATTAAAATATAATATGGTATGGTTTTTTAAAAAATGAGCTGAGTTTGAAAATGAATCACCCATAAGATGTTTATTTCTAAAAGAAAATTCTTTGCAAAGGAAGACCCAAATATCAAGATATCATAATTGGGATCAATAATTACTCATATTCCTATGTCTTGGTCATTTCAGAATGCTATAACACATGTACCATAGACCGGGTGGCTTAAACAACCAACACTTATTTCTAACAGTTTTGGAGTCAGGAGACCCAAGATCAGGGTTCCAGCATGGTTGGGTTTCCACTGTGGTGAGAAGCCTCAGTCAGGTTCCAGACGGTCCACTTCTCCATACATCCTCATGTGGTAGAAAGAGTGAGAGAAGCTCATGAAAGTTTCAGCCTCATGACTCATTCCCTCCCAAAGGCCCCATTTGCCAATACCACCACTTTTGAGGGTCAAAATTTCAAGATGGGAGTTTTGGTAGGGTACAAAGATTCATTTCATCACATCATAACTGTGTCCATAAATTGAAATAATGTCTCTCACTGTAACACGATATGCAGAAAGTCATTTCTAAACATTTCTTCATTTCCAACTGATACTGAAGATGATGAGGATAAAACAGTTTTTTAAAAAGCCAAATTTCAGTATAGTCATTGTTATTTGAAGAACATGTGTTTTCAGGCCTGTGATAGCACTGCTATCATGTGTGAAAGCTTTAATGGAATTGCAGAAATATTTAATGAGAAAGTGACAAGAACTTTACACATATTTAAGAGAATATATTTGACTTAATAAAAGTTGAAATGTGAAATATTAAATAGTTTCCAGACTTCTTTTTATTCTGCCAGTTATTAGTATGATGCTACTTATACATATGCAACAATAATAGATTGACAAATTTTCAAAAGTTCTTAACGGGAAAAAAAGTTTAATAAGGTGAAATTTATGTATAAAGTCAAGAGAGATTTTTTTCCAGCTAGAAGCAAAGAATTTCTGGAGAGAAGGGAAAACTATAAAGTTCTGCTGATTACGTTTACAAATACTTAATCTCAGTGGCTAACCAACACCTATTTTGAATCTAAAGAGATATTTTAAATAATTTTACTTGCATGAATTATACATAAAATGTACTTAATTTCCTTTTATTCATATTAAGATATTTTAAACTATTAATTCCTAAAGCAAATATTAAATATTTTTTTACATTCTAGAATAATCATTAAAGTTTGAAGGTTGAAAAATATTTTGTAAAAGGAAGAAAAATGGAAGCCAGGAAGAGGCTATAAGCGTTCTTAACTATCCAGTAATTCCAATGGTGCATATTCCTAACATTTTGCAAAATAACAACATAATGTTTATACTTATTTGTAAAAATTGAAAATAAATTATATGTAAATATATACTTTTATAAACATATTGAGCAAAAAGTCACAGCATTTATTGAATAAAAAACTAAATTAAGCAAGAATCATCTGTCTACAAGAAAACCATAGATTTGAAGTCAATTTATTCTCAGAGCTCCCAATTTTATATGAGCAAGTCAATGTTCTATATCTATATAGCTAGCTAGCTAAGTCGCTCAGTCATGTCCGACTCTTTGTGACCCCCTGGACTGTAGCTCACCAGGCTCCTCCGTCCATGAGATTCTCCAGGCAAGAATACTGGAGTGGGTTGCCATTTCCTTCTCCAGGGGATCTTCCCGACCTAGGGATCGAACCTAGGTCTCCCGCATTGCAGGCAGACGCTTTAACCTCTGAGCCACCAGGGAAGCCCCCTATATCTATATAGATTACTAAATTTGTTATTTGAATTTTTTTCTAATGTGTTCTTCCCCATAGCGCTCCTACTTTAGAGGTACCAAATGAAGCTTTGTCTTGACCAAAGATCACATGTAGCAGTTAAGAAATATCTTTTTATTTTAGTTTCTTACAATGAATTTTCATAGCAACATGTGGTAAGGGAGTTACTGGTCGGGCCTTGGGGTCTGTGGAATTGTTGTCTATACAGCTTACACATTTGAGGATAAAAATCTGGCACAGATAGAAGATAAAAATGCTTTATTAATTATATCTGCACTACAATCTTTTATTCTTTGGCTGGAAAGTTCAGTTCAGTTCAGTCACTCAGTCGTGTCCTACTCTTTGGGACTCCATGGACTGCAAAATGCCAGGCCTCCCTATCAACAATTCCCGGAACTCACTCAAACTCATGTCCATTGAGTCCGTGATGCCATCCAACAATTTCGTCCTCTGTGGTCCCCTTCTCCTCCTGCCTCCCAATCTTTCCCAGCATCCAGGTCTTTTCCAATGAGTTAGTTTTTCTCATCAGGTGGCCAAAGTATTGGAGTTTCATCTTCAGCATCAGTCCTTCCAGTGAATATTCAGGACTGATTTCCTTAATGATTGACTTTTTTGATCTCCTTGCAGTCCAAGGGACTCGCAAGAATCTTCTCCAACACAACAGTTCAAAAGCATCAATTCTTCGGCACTCAGCTTTCTTTATAGTCCGACTCTCACATCCATACATGACGACTAGGAAAACCATAGCTTTGACTAAATGGAGCTTTGTTGGCACAGTAATGTCTCTGCTTTTTTATAGGCTGTCTAGGTTGGTCATAGCTTTTTGGTCATGGCTAAGTTGGTCATAGCTTGGTTGGTGATGTCTGGAGAGTAATTACACTTCATAGTTTAAAATGTATTGTTCTGACCACCAACATATATGCTATTGATATAGTTTGTATTACTTATAATTATTCTTCCTTTGACCATTACTTATCATAGATTAATGGAAATTGGGTTCCTGATTTTGAAATATCTCTTTCATAAACAACTCAGTTAAATCTATTATATTGGGAAAATATTTTAAAAATCTGAATTATATACAGTGTTGATGAGAGTATGGGGAAAAACTGCATTAGATGTATATTCTTATAACATACATTCAATGACACCTTAATTTTTTAGAGGAAATGGAGAAATTTTGTCACAAAAAAAGGAGTGGAACCAGAAAGCAATATTATGTTCTCCCCTATTTATTAACTTTCCATCTATTTATAAAGAAAGATAATTTGTAGAGTGATATGTAAGACTATACTAAACAAGCAGTACATCATTTACTCATTCCTTCAACTATTTATGGATAAACTATGGCTTCCGAAACCTTTAATAGGAAGGTGTTAAGAAAGATAAATTGTTCAGTGAATCGAATGTCTAGAATAGATCACTCCCTGTTATTGGCCTGAAATTTGACTTAAAAACATAAAAATTATATTTTTATTGTTTCTATAGTTCATTGGAAGGATTCTAGATCAGTCCCAACATTCATCTCTTCTAGTATTCATTTCTTCTTGTATTCTCTCCCCTTTAAGTATGGGTAGAACATGTGACTTGCTTCTTATTAACAGAACACAATAGTGACAAGATGTTAGCCCTATGATTGTGTTACACTGTATAAATGGTATCTTGCTAGTATGTGTGTGCTACGTAGCTTCAGTCATGTCCAACTTTGTGAGTCTATTTATGTAGCCTGCCAAGGTCCTACGTCCATGGGATTCTCCAGGCAAGACTACTGGAGTGAGTTGCCATGCCTTCCTCCAGGGAATCTTCCTGACCCAGGAATCGAACCCATGTCTCTTACATCTCCTGCATACCAGTGCCACCTGGGAAGCCCTTGCTAGCAGACTTACTCAAATCCAGCCCTTGCTGGATTGATGAAGTCAGGGGCCATGATGGGAAACTTTTTCATATGGAAAAAAAAACTGCTAGTATCCCCTAGAATTTCAAGGCAGCCGTTAGGAGCTCACCATGACTTTTAGGCAACAGTCAGTAAGAAGCCTTGGACTCAGTCCTAGAGAAGCTAGTAAGAACTGCCAAGAACCTGAGTAAGAAGGAAGCAGATTTGTCACTGTTCAAGTCTCCCCACGAAAGCCCTGACCTGGCAAAACCTTTATAGCAGCCTTGCTTAAGACTGAGATAAGCCATGCCAAGACTATCAGATTACAGAAACTGAGATAATTACTGTGTTATTTTATGTCACTAAGACGTTCCTGGTGGCTCAGATGGTAAAGCATCTGTCTACAATGCAGGAGACCTGGGTTCGAGCCCTGCGTTGGGAAGATCCCCAGGAGAAGGAAATGACAATCCACTCCAGTACTGTTGCCTGGAAAATCCCATGGACAGAGGAGCCTGGTACACTACAGTCTGTGGGGTCGCAAAGAGTCGGACACGACTGAGTGACTTCACTTCAAGCTTGTGATAATTTGTTACACAGCAAGAGATAACTAATACATGAACTTTCTTAGATTTTTTTTATGCATAAATTATTGAGCTTGTTGTTTAGTCACTAAGTCATGTTCAGTTCTTTTGTGACCCCATGGACTGTAGCCCACCAGGCTTCTCTGTCCATGGGATTTCCCAGGCAAGAATCGTGGAGTGAGTTGCCATTTCCATCTGCAGAAGATCTGGGGCCCAGGGATAGAAGCCATGTCTCCTGCATCGCTAGGCAGATTCTTTACCAATGAGGGTCCTGGGAAGATCACATTATTGAGCTAACTAATGTTAAATTTTTAAAAAATCTGTAAATATTTTACATATTTTGAGGACAAAAAAATCTCTCCTTTATATGATATTCTCTTCTTTCTGGTACATTTTCTAGAGCTATTGTTGACTTTAAAAAGATTACTGAAAATGTTAGTAGTAAATATATTTTCTTAAAATCTAAGACAGCTGGTTGCATTGACAATTAGAATGTTGATTTAAGTAAAATTTGAGAGATTCTCAAATTGTCAAAAGCTTCTAAAATTATATTGATTAATAATTATTTTTTCTTCAGTTTTATAATTAAACTTGACATTTAGTAAGATTTATCATAAGTGGTACATTTGATTACATGTGATTTTAAATATATGTAACCATTTAATTTAAATTATGTATATTCTATCATTTTTTGTTTTCTCACCACAGTAATTTCAAAAATAAGAAAAGTAAATTCCTAAGTTATAATAAATGTCTTGTCTTTACTTAGTAATGGTTCACATCTCATTATCATTTAATTTTAAAGTCAAAATGTTTTATGAATCTAATGTTTGCTATTATAACTAATGCAAACTTCAATTTATCAATATTTTATGACTGGATTTTAGGATTTATCTTATATACACACAGCCAAATTTCTGAATTGATTAATCAATTTCCAGTAAATTATGAAAACTATTCAATACACAAATATTCAATAATTATATAACAACATACAAAAATGTATTTCTATAGATTTCATAAAATACTTTTAAGTCAGCAAAGTACTAAGGTCTTTGTGAGATAAATGTATTTATCATAATTTTACTTCAACTATCGGGGGATCCAAGTGAAGTAGGAGAAGAAAAAGAAAAAAATATTTAGTCAGTGTCTATTGGAGGCTAGGTACAGTGCTGTACACCATACACCCTGAATAAACAGAAAAGTGGAAAGAGTTATGTAAATCAAATGAAGGATAAAAGGTTAATTAAGAATCCCAAATCTGTGTTTTTCCCATCACTTCCTTGAACAGTTCTTCGGACCATTCTGCTGCCTCATGCTATTTACCCCTCCCCTCTGATTTATAGATCCATAGAACCTGTACATATTGTAATTAGCTGACATGTATAAATTATCGATTATATATACTAGGAAATGCTGAAAAATGTAGCAAGCCATGAGGCATACTCATGTTCTTTGAGAAATATATGATTAACCTGGAGAGAAGAAGACATGTTTAAACATGTTATTGAGACTTTCAGCTATTCTCCAAATCTAGACTTGCATTATAGCCTTCTGCCACACTATGATACAAATTGTGTCTTTCACCCTGTACCAAATGTGTTCCATCTTTCTGAAGAATTCTAGACAGTACTATGGCTAAGGAATAAAACTTTACATATCATTCTGAAAAACTTTTTCAAGAAGATTAAATCAGAATGGCATTCAGAAAATGTATTATAAAAATATGTAATAACCAACAAATTTTTCATTTAAGTAATTTTTTGGTGCTTATAGATGTGAATTATGGGAGTGTACATGAGGAAGGACTAAATTCTAGAATCCATAATTAAGATTGTGAAAGTCACTCAGTTGTGTCTGACTTTTTTTGACCCCACAGACTGTAGCCCTCCAGGCTCCTCTGTCCATGGAATTGTCCAGGCAAGAATACTGGAGTGGGTTGCCATTCCCTTCTCCAGGGGATCTTCCCAACCCAGGGATTGAACCAGGTCTCCTGAAGTGAGGGCAGATTCTTTACCATTTGAGCCAGCATGGAAGCATATAATTAAGGTTAGTAGCATGATTTTTAATCATGAATACAAGGAAAAGAAAGAGAAATATGAATTTATTGAGAGGGGGAGCTAGAAATGTAAAAATAAATTCAGCTAAAAACATACTGTATATTTAAATATATAAATGTTTATCCATGCATAATGTAAGAGGTACTTTAGAACAGGCTAAGTAGCCACCGTAGAGACCTAGGAAAAGTTTAAGAAGTATTTGAGTAGCTCAGTCTTTAAAGATACATAGATTTATTCAGGCAAATAAAGGGGGAAGCAGGTGTCTGATAGAGTGCCAATAAGCGAAGTGCACAAAAAAGGGAAAGCACTTCTTATATATGGGGTACTCTGAGAAATCTCATTTTTTCAGACTATATATTTCTGGAGGGAAGAAAAAATTATGATGCAAAAGAGACAGAGGGCTTAACCATGGAAAACATATATTTAGTTTGCTTGATTCTACAAAAGAATAGAGAATCATTGAGAATATTTAAATAAAGCATTGACTTAGTCAGATTTGTCTTTCCTAATTATCATTCTCACTTTTGAATGTGAAGTATATTACTCACAGGCAAAATTAAGTGATAAGAATAATAGCTACTATTTATGTATATTATTTTACCTAATTACCATAACTTATTTCCTTTTTCTGATATTATTAACTCTGATTTACAAATCAAAGAATATAGGCCATCAAGCTTTCCATGATCATTGGCTCAAGCAGGAATAATATCCAGGGATATTTCCTAATCCCTCTGCTATACTCTCCTCGTGAAATCAGGAAATATGTGGGAAATTGTTGTAATACCATAGAGAAATAAAAACAACCTGACTGGCATGAATACTATGGATGGAAACAGAGGGACACAGCTAAGAAGTGCTGAGAAAGAAGAAATACTGAGGAGTTAAAATCCTACTAGGAATGAGATGATTCTAGTTACTGGGTGAAATCACTGGGAAATGCTAAATAATGATATTAATGGAAATGAGAAACAAAGGGACAGGAGGAGATGGAAGGTGAGTGCTGAGTAATGCTGTGGTCATTTTGAAGTTTATCATACATCAAGGGGATATATGCAGTAGGCTGTAGACCATGAAAAGTTTGCTCCATTATTAAAAAAAAAAACACACACACGCACAAAAAGCAAACCCAGTCTCCCCCAAACATAAACTTTTCAGTGTATCTTCATCTTGTAATTTAATATTCCCTGAATTTTCTGGTCTCAAGCTGAGTCTGTGGAATCTGGAGGTAAAATTATCTTACTCCCCACTGCCACTTTAAGAACATTTTTTGCTATGCCCTTTGGAGCACCTGGAGTCCTGTTATCCCACACACTTCTTTCAGGGAGACTTTAATACATTGCTTATAACTTCTCCAGTATCCAGCCTTCCCAGGACTCCACCATCTTGTATGATTTCAACTTTTATTCCAATTTAATTATTTTAAAAGTGAATAAATTCAAATTTTATTTAAATGTTAATTACAGATAACCTAAAATTGGTTTGCAATTTTTTTTCTAGAAGTTTGGAATGTAGCAGTTATGAAGATAGAAGGTTAGACTCTATCCTAAGGGTGAAGAAAAGTGACGAGAAGTCGCTCAGTCGTGTGCGACTCTTTGCGACCCCATGGACTGTAGCCCACCAGGCTCCTCAGTCCATGGGATTTTCCAGTCATGAATACTGGAGTGGGTTGCCATTTCCTTCTCCAGGGGATCTTCCTGACCCAGGGATCAAACCCCAGTCTCCCGCATTGTAGGCAGACGCTTTACCATCCTAAGGGTAACTGGTGGCAATTAGAGGCCTTAGAAGAAAAGTTACTTGAATATTTGATCAGATCTCTGTTTCAATAGAGTCATTCCTCCTGGGATATAGAGGATGCATGAGAAGAAGCTGTATAAGGGGGAAAAGAGAGCTCAAGGAAAGGCTGAATGGATTCGTGGTCTCTGTGTATGGAGAACATCACCCTGCTAGGAGGAATCACTGAGGAATAGGGGCCCTGGACTACTGTTTCTTCTTGTTTTGGTATTAATAGAAAACCTACTCATTTTCTCTATTTAGAAAAATTCTCTATTACGCCTTATCACACAACCAATAGATGGTATCATCATCTCCAACTTAAGAGAGACTATATGAAAGATAAACATGGTGTAAATTCTGTAGATTAGTAGCAAAAAAAAGAAAAGAAAAGAAAAACATTTCTAGTACCTGTCTAGTCAAATCTGTTATCTTTGCTTGATAACCTACACTACTAAAACTCATGCCCTCAGAAGATTAACACTCAATGACTTAAAAAAAAAAAAGTGGACTTGCATTGAGGGGGAGACTTTTCTCTATCCTTCTACATTCTTCCGGCTAGTTTAAGAATTATATTGACATGAGACAGAGTAACAGGAAAAAAATCAAACAAAACTTTCATAACATGCGTACATGGGAGATATCTATGTATACTCCCATGGGGGAAACATTCACCTTAAATGTCATCTTCAAAAAAAGAGGATGTTTGGGTAGCGGTTTGGGACTTCAAAGGGGAGAAAGGCAATTCACAGCAATATGGAAAGCGATATTTGGTAAACAAGAGTTTGCTGGGCTTTGCAGAGATAATAGGACATGTCTTGGAGTTTGATCTCTTGTTGTTGCTATTGTTCAGTTGCTAAGCCATGTCTGACTCTGTTACCTCATGGACTGCAGCACACAAGGCTTCTCTGTCCATTACTATCTCTCTGAGTTTGCTAAAACTCCTGCCCATTGAGTCACTGATGCCATCCAGCCATCTCATCCTCTGTCACCACCTTCTCCACTTGCCCTCAATTTTTCCCAGTACCATGGTCTTTTCCAATGAGTCAGCTCTTCTTATCAGATGGACAAATACTGGAGCTTCAGCTTCATCCTCAGTCCTTCCAATGAATATTCAGGGTTGATTTCCTTTAAGATTGACTGGTTTGATCTCCTTCCTGTCCAAGGGGCTCTCAAGAGTCTTCTCCAGTACCACAATTGGAAAGCATCAATTCTTCAGCATGCAGCTTTCTTTATGGTCCAACTCTCATATCTATACATGACTACCGGAATACAATAACTTTGACTGTATGGAACTTTGTTGGGATAGTGATGTATCTGCTTTTTAAAAAACTGTGTAGTTTTGACATAGCTATTCTTCCAAGGAGCAAGTGTCTTTTAATTTCTTGGCAGCAGCCAATATCAACATTGATTTTGGAGCCCCAGAAAATGAAATCTGACACTGTTCCCATATGTTTCCCATCTATTTGTCATGAAGTAATGGGACTGGGTGGATGCCATGATCTTCATTTTTAAATGTTGAGTTTTATGCCAGGTTTTCCTCCTCTTTCACCTTCATCCAGAGGCTCTTTAGTTCCTCTTCACTTTCTGCCATTAAAGTGGTATCATCTGCATATCTGAGGTTGTTGATTTTTCTCCTGGCCCCAAAGAATAACAAGGAGAGATAAGAAACACTTCCTCAGCAATCAATGCAAAGAAATAGAAGAAAACAACATAAAGGTAAAGACTAGAGATCACTTCAAGAAAATTAGAGATACCAAGGGAATATTTCATGCAAAGATGGGCTCAATAAAGGACAGAAATGATATGGACCTAACAGAAGCAGAAGACATTAAGAAGAGGTGGCAACAATACACAGAAGAACTGTACAAAAAAGATCTTCACCACCCAGATAATCATGATGGTGTGATCACTCACCTAGAGCCAGACATCCTGAAATGTGAAGTGAAGTGGGCCTTAGAAAGCATCACTATGAACAAAGCTAGTGGAGGTGATGGAATTCCAATTGAGCTATTTCAAATCCTGAAAGATGATGCTGTCAAAGTGCTGCACTCAATATGCCAGGAAATTTGGAAAACTCACCAGTGGCCACAGGACTGGAAAAGGTCAGTTTTCATTCCAATCCCAAAGAAAGGCAATGCCAACGAGTGCTCAAACTACCACAGAATT